>NC_137810.1:59265327-59275327 GCF_963921795.1 Nannobrachium achirus | reverse complement strand
ACCCCTGCCTAAAGCTCATAAGTGCGGTCTGGGTTGGAGCAGCAGAAATGTGGATCTCTAGGAGACCCGGGTTCGAGACCCCCAGGGTGGGACATTAAAAAAGTTAAGGTTTGAAACTTTAAGAGAACACTCAGGATATTATACTGTACACAGTGCAGCACTTCTGAACAGCTGGAGCGCTCTCGCTCTCTCTCTCTCTCTCTCTCTCTCTCTCTCTCTCTCTCTCCTCTCTCTCCTCTCTCTGTATACATCTAAAGGGAAGTGGGGAACTCCCCCTCCCTCTCCTCCCCACACTGCAGTGTGGTGTTAGTAGTGGAATTAATGGGAATCAGGAGTATTTCCCCTCTTTTCCACCTCCTGCTCCCCTCCTCCTCCTCCTCCTTCCTTTATTCCATCCTTCCCTCTCTCATTTTTTTTTCTCTTTCTCTCGCCGTCAACGAATTATGTCACTTCCCATGCACGCAGAACCATGTCTGTCTGTCTGTCTGTCTGTCTGTCTGTCTGTCTGTCTGCATCATGCTGAGCTATTGCTGTAAAAATTCAAAACGTTTATTTTTATTATTATTATTTTTTAATGTTTTGTAATCCAACATTTTCTGAAAAACCTATTTTTCTGCATCTGTGTTGCTCAAACATTTGTGTCCCAATCTCACTGAGAGCCAGTCATTGTTCTTTTTTTTTCATTTTCATGTTTTCATTTCATTTGAAAGCTGGGGATCATAGCTACAAATTGATATATTGGTTGTGGAGATTGACCCAACAGTTTTGAAGATATGGCTTATAGAATGATGCCATGCTGAAATAGTACTTTTGAGATATTCAAGTTTTAAATAAATTTCTAACCTGCAATGACCTGACTCCGCCACATGGGGAGCAATCTTCAATTCAATCTTCAATTCAAAGAAGCTTTATTGGCATGAGAACACAAACGTTTACACAGTGGTGGAAAAAGTACCTACATTATAATTAAGTAAAAGTATCAATTCTGCAATGTAGAATCACTCTGTTACAAGTAAAAGTCCAGAATTAAAAATGTACTTGAGTAAAAGTACAAAAGTATTGGTATCCATAATCCAAATGTACTTAAAGTACCAAAAGTAAAAGTACAAAATGTTTGAAAATAGCAGATCTACAAGCTCACAACGCGTCACACCGCAATGCGTTGTGAGCTTGTAGATCGGCTATTTTCAAATAGCCTTGGTATAACATAGGGCTAAAGTGGTTTATGTATGTTTTAACAACTTGTAACAGAGTATATCTAAATTGCAGTGGGCATATACTTTTACTTAGGTAAATAAGATTCTTCCTATATAGCATTATTGAGCTAAATGTAAAGACGCTACGCTGCGCCAACCGTGAATTCAACACAATCTGCTGTTGAGCAGTTTAACCAATTTGCTACGTACGTCTCTACACAAACGGTCAGATTACAAAGATAAATTGCTTAGTTAAGGCTCACGGATGTCACCATAGGGTACGCTCCAGCAGAATGTCCCGTAATGATCGTATTATTTAACGAGGACCATTTTAATCCGATCGGTCGTCGTTTCCTTAAAAAGGTATTAATGTATCTAAGTGCAGTACACCTCGCAAGTCGCAACCGATGGGGTCGCATGGCTGAAAAACAACAGAAAATGACGTCTGATCGGATTAAAATGCTGTTTATTAAACAATACGAAAGATACGGGTAATTCTGCTTGAGCGTACCATACTGTGACATCTGTGAGACTTCAGTAAGCACTTTATCTTTGAAATATGAACAACAGGTTGAAGTGAATTTATTACATGCGCAACACCGTAGCTCGTAAATTGGTCGGGCTAACTGTGCTAAATGTAACATAATCAGTGTTTGTGTCAGAAGGATAATCTGACGGTTCTGACAGACTTAACCTCCTCGCGTTGTGAGCTTGTAGAAGAGCAACAATAGGGTTGGGTCGCCGTTTTATTCCATGTGTAATTGTGTATACGGCTAACACTAACGTTAGCTAGCGCTAGCTAACGTTAGCGTTAGCCGTTAGCCACTCATCCAGAATAGTCTAATAAGTCAATTTTCCAACGGCGAGTGAACGATTGCATTCCGTGTCCTTCATGGATTTTTTCCCCCTGGCTGTCAATGTTTTTATTGTCCAAAAAGAAAACGCTTTGAACGTTAAAACTAGACAGTTTACGATCATGACAATGTTCTCAATGCTAAGTCAATGCTAAGCAGGGACAACAAAGAACTCCTCGCATCCGGCTCAGGAAGGAAACGAAACGGATCCTTTTTCTTCCAAACTCGAGAAGAAGAACAGCGCCAGAAACAGCGCAATAATAAATAAATAATAGATTAAATCATTATAACAACGTAACGTGGTTCATTTGGAACATACGTGGCACTACATTAACGGGATAAATACTGTGGTTTGCAACGCTAGGTAATGGAGTCCTGATTTTACCGCATTTGACTACAAAGGGCTGACAAACTGAGGCTTGATTAAAAATAAACAATGCATTGTAGCTACATGGCTGGGAGGACCAACAGAATTGTCCCAATCTCTCACATTAATTAAAAAAAGTCTTATTTACATGCAGAGTTAAGCTCTGGCGTTTAAGTGAAATGTAGCCTAGATATTATGAGATGCTGTTGTGGCATTATCTTTTTAGAGAAAAAGAAAAAAAAAAAAAACGTCATATAGGCTGTAGGGATAATTACACTTCCCCGAGATGACTGGCTCCCTGCCAGATTGGGACACATTTTCATGACAAGGAACCCCAAAATGATGAGTATTTCAAAATATCTCAATCAAAGATGTGAGTTAAAAATGTTCGCTTTAAAATAATACATATTCAAATTTTCACGATATTTCAAAAATATCCAAAGTATTACTATTGTTTATTTTACACAGATGCATTCCCGGTCTTATGGGTTAACCTATAGACTAAGTTGACCAGGGGTCCCCCAGGGGTCCCCTCCTTTCCTACATATAGCCAAGCGTCCTTGAGCAAGATACAGAACTCCCGTTGAGCAGGCTGGTGCCTTGCATGGTTGAGTCTAGTCTTTATTTGGTGAGTGTTAATGGGTGACTGTAACACACATTGTAAAGTGCTTTGGATGAAGGCGCTGTGGAAATGCAGACCATTCATTCATCCAGGGCCGGACTGGGACATAAATTCAGCCCTGGCACCTTGGCCCAGACCGGCCCACCACAACCAGCGCGAACCGAAGATCTACAAGCCCATAACGTGTCGAGGAAGCGATGCGTGGTGAGACTCCTGGGCCACAGCAGCCTGTGATTGGGCAACTAGTCCCGTATGCAGATGATAGACAAGCCTCTCTTCTCTGTGGGCCGGTGCTACTGAAGGATTGGCTCATCCACTTAGTGGCCACCCAGCCCAAAAAATACTGTAGGCTAACTATTATAAAAAGGTAACAAAAAAAACATGTATAGTCGGCCCATTGTCGAGAGGAGAGGAGAGGAGAGGAGAGGAGAGGAGAGGAGAGGAGAGGAGAGGAGAGGAGAGGAGAGGAGAGGAGAGGCAGAAGTCTCCTCGCTTATGAATAGAGATGGGATTTATGGCTCTTTGAAGTGAGCCGGATCTCTGGGATCCGTTCCTTTCAAAGAGTCGTTCAAAAGACTGGCTCATTCTAGTTACTGGTTACTTTGTAGATTTTGATTGTAATTACAAATAACTTCAACCCTATATACATTTATTTCGGACATATATAGGTACATACCTGCCATTTGAAAATAGCCGATCTACAAGCTCACAATGCATTGTGAGCTTGGAGATCTGCTATTTTCAAATGATTTTTCTACTTTTGTATTCATTTGAAATCCTGTGAAACAGGACATTCTGCATAATGAGTACTTTCTAAGTACATTTTGATACCAATACTTTTGTACTTTTACTCAAGTACATTTTAATTCCAAACTTCTACTTGTGGCAGAGTATTTCTACATTGCAGTATTGATACTTTTACATGAGTAAAGAAAGTTTGTACTTTTTTTACCACAACTGTTCATTTAGAAAGGAAGGAGTGGCTCCCTATAGTGCGAACCGGATCCCATCGTTCATTTCTAAGAGCCGTTCAAAAGACTCGATTTGTTCGCGAACGTCCCATCTCTACTTATGAAGAACACATTATGCAAACACATGCTGATCCAAACAAATACTCTCTCTCACACACACACACGTGCGTGCGCGCGCGCGCACACACACACACACACACACACACACACACACACACACACACACACACACACACACACACACACACACACACACACACACACACACACACACACATCCCACACATGTTGAGAGCCATGGCATCCTCATGCAAACCTGGTCTCATGGCTCTCTTTATGTCTCTAATCTCATTCCCTCCATCATTTAATTTCCTCTCCTCCGCTCCTCATCCCCCTCTCCTCTCCCCTCCATTCATTAGAGCTTTCATGTGAGCGCAGCGCAGAGAGCTGCTCAATCAATGGCAGATTTCACCTCATTACGCTGCAAATGGCAAGTGTCTGGAACACGTTAGCAGCCTGTTTGTTTGTGGCTGGAGAACAAAAGAGAAGCCAGGGAGAGAAAGTATGTTGTTGGAGCACAGACACACACACACACACACACACACACACACACACACACACACACACACACACACACACACACACACACACACACACACACACACACACACACACACACACACACACACACACACAGGCAGAGACATAGAGTAAGTATGTTTTAGAGCAACAACAATGAGAGAGAGAGAGAGAGAGAGAGAGAGAGAGAGAGAGAGAGAGAGAGAGAGAGAGAGAGAGAGTGAGAGAGAGAGAGAGAGAGAGAGAGAGTGAGAGAGAGAGAGAGAGAATAAAGAGATACGTCAAAATGTGTAACAGTTTTTTACACAGGCTGCGCGTGTGTGTGTGTGTGTGTGTGTGTGTGTGTGTGTGTGTGCATGCATGTGCGTGCACTGTATTCAAGTGTCTTCGTTTGGTGGTGGTTGTCATGAATCATTTCATACGCTGTAAGCATGTTATGTTGTTTACGCACGCAACACACACACACACACACACACACACACACACAAAACAAGATAATACACATTGAAAGCTTAGCTGTTTTGCAGCGTGAAATGTAGCATAATGCCCATTAGCCCTGCATGTGCAATGCTATGTTATATCTTCTCAAAACTTTCAAATTTCAACGTCTCCCCTTAACTCTGACGGTGTACAAATGGAACCAAATGGATCCGTTAAGGGTTCATTTGGTTCCATTTGTACACTGTCAGAGTTACAGACTTGTATGGGTCAATTTAGACCCCTTTAAAGGAACCCACAGAGACCCAGGAATCCACTTTGGGAACCACTGAATTAGAGCAAGCACTCCATCCATATACATTGCTAGACATTTGCAAGACAGCAAAAGAAAAAAAAAAAAAAAACGAAATACAAATTCCATCAGCCTAATAATGTTGTATTCCTTATGACATATTGCGAAACATTAGCGAATCCATCCAGTGCTCCCTACGAAGTACAGTATGCATAATGCGGTGCGCTGACCCTCGAAGCCAGCGCCCAAAGCTGCTGCATTCCTAAAACATTTACAAGTGGGCAAAACCTCATAAAAGGCCCGATGTTGCAGTGAACCGTATTGGTTTTGACAAACAACGAGAGAAAGCAGCCCCGGGGCAACTCGGCAAGAGACAGGGGAACCTCTAATTCGCCATTTAAAAAGTCATCATTTCCATCACTCCAATTGCTTTACCAGGCTGCACTGAGCGAGATACTGACCGTAGACAAGGCAATGTTAAATTAAATCACATTGAAAGGTCCAGAAACATATGCACATGTGTTGTATATTTACAAATAGTGAGTAATGTGTTCATAATTTAACACATTTACTGACACAACCCGCGGAACCCCAAAAAATGCTGTTCTCTCTCTGCCAGGCCTGAAGAACCCAAGAATTTAAAATGCTTTAATTGCTATAAAACTATGATCGCCGATCTTTTTTTTTGTACCCTAGAGTCCAGGCTATCCGTTGGAACCGGATACGGATGTTCCGGAACTGGAAACAGGGGGCGGGACAATCGGCCCAAGTTTCTGCCCCCCGAACGCATTGCTTCCTTGTTTACTCAGTGCAGACATTTTCGTAATGCATGGAATATCGAGGACTGTTGTTTTTGAGAGTTTACCACAGCATGCTCGCAGAGCGTGCACGATGGACACGCCCGTGCCCACGTTAATAGGTAAGGACATCGTGGCAGAAAACGACATCTGTATAAGCAGTAAATGAGTTAAGACAGCATAGGTTGTGTATTTTTGTCTTATGTATAATATTCACTGACCAACTCATTGAGAATGATTAGGAGTACAAACTGTGTCAGTTAAAAGAAATAAAACATATGGTTCATATGTCTGATGGCTACACGTTTAATGGTGCCAAAAATCCAGGACAGTTCGCCTCGTCGGAGTTCCTTTTTGGCACTCTAATGCAAATACCTCACTTTAACGCTTTTAAAATCTTCTTCACGTGAGATCCACATGAGGTCTGTTATTGTTTAAAGTCATAGGGTCATTTATTGCAGCCAGTTATACAGCCCTGTAAGTTTAATCAGCCTCCTACAGCCACTGAAACACATTTACGCTACATTTTTATCATCTTAGAAATGCCATTGGTGTCAAAGTGAAATCCCTGCAGTTTCCTTGGAGGGTTTATTTCACATTACGGCGTGCAAGAGGAGAAGCTGCTGGGGAGAGTGAGGCTGACCTGCTGGCCTGACTAATAGCTACATGACTGATGATGAGATTAGCTTTTAATAGAACACCTCTTTGGTGTAGACTTTCTGCCTCATCGCGCAGGCCGTACGAGAGACTGTGTGTGTGTGACTGTGTGTGTGAGTGTGTGTGTGCATGTGTGCGTGTGCGTGTGTATGTGTGTGGCGGAAACGAGAAGTGAATCATAGAGGCAAAAGCCTGCCAAAACAGCCAAAAAGGAATCGTAAAGAAGAAAAAGACAGTGAAAAACAGAGATCTAGAAAGAGAGAGAGACAGAGACCCATAGAGAATTAAGCTGTGTGAGACAGACACACAGAGTAGAGAGAGCAGAGAAGGTCTCCCCATGCAGCTCCCGGGGCTCAACCTCGGCCTGCATCACCCCGCGGGGACCCGGGGGATATGCAGGGCCTGGGCATCCTCAGCCTCACACAGGAAGGTACAAGGTTTAAAGGGTGCAGGCAGGGACAGGGGCTTCAGTCTTAAAGGGTGGTGGGTAGAGGAGTCAGGACAGAGGAGGCACTGTGGAGAGCACAGACATCTACACTGTACACTACAGTGATACTAGTCTGGGATCACTTCACTTTTCAGGGTTGTACCGGTCTGGAACGGAAACCACAACACGTCATGTTGTAATCCTCAAAGGACTACAATTTGCCGGGACTATCAAACCGGATTCAGTTTAAACCCAAAATGATTCCCCTGCGCTCAAGGACATACTTTTAGGGCCTACCTAATAAACTCCTTGATGCGGAGTAGTTTTGCTTTTGAAAAAATCGTTTGGTATATGCATCTTTTAGTCCAACTCGTAGCAACTGGCAAGACTACGCGAGGCTACTCAAGCATTTTAACGGGGGGAACCAAATCAAAGCGACGCCGCTTCTTCTAGCGGTTTCCGCGCTTTAGGTGGAAACCAAACAGCCTGTAGTGAACGAACACCAGGCTTTCCCCCAGACAGCCTGGTAGGCGAGGTTATAGTAATACATACGCATTTTAATATGTTTTTGTGAGGAATAGCTTCATTGAAAAAGTGAGATGTTGTTCGTCCAGACTCTGGACTCCAGAGATCTTGAAGTTGTGTGAATGTCAGCCTCTGTGGAGGGTATTCATATGCAAATATCGTGGCCAATGCATTGTAATACTAAACAATAGGATCCAATGGTGATGTTTAGGTGGTAGGGGAGCTAAAATAAAATCATTTAAACTTTTTTTTTTATATAAAATACAAATGTTGTAATATTACAACAGTGGGTTTTAGAGGTTAAAGGAGTAGTTCACCCCCAAAACATCAGGAGAGTCATTTTAGTCTCCCACTGAGCAGCCACCCGCTCATCCAATTATTGATTCAGGAATGTGACAAAAACTAAAACATCTCCACGATTTCAAGGGTTCATGTGGTGTTTAATTGATAGAAAATAAGTGACATTTGGGGTGAACTACTCCTTTAAGAACAAAGAGAGCAAAAGTAAGATTGCCCAGTATAGGGATGCCTGGGGCACCATGTGGTGTTTTTTTTCTCTCGTGCAATACGTGCATGTTTACACGTCACACAGTTACCGTCTATCCAAACACTCAGCGCAGAAACGCTATCTCTGTGACGCCATGAACGGTTCCCATACTTTAAGGAGGAGCAGACAGCGCCGCCAGATAGAAGGAGACATGGTGGAAGAGACAGAACCGCAGGAGAGGAGAGGAGAGGAGAGGAGGAGAGGAGGAGGAGGGGAGAGGAGGAGAGGAGAGGAGAGGTGGTGTCACCGCGATAACGGTCAGACAGAACCAGGCAGGGACATGCAGAGAATGTTAGAGAGGCAGGGGCTGAAATTTCCAAAAGGGCCTTTTGGTGGAAATATCGAAAATAGCAGACACAACGCGCTGCGATGCGTTGTGAGCGTGGAGGTCGGCTATTTTCGGCTCTCACTGAACAAAGCATTAATCAAGTCAATACAATGTGGCGCAACGGCATGGATCTCTACACAGAGAGGGCAATTCTTTCAACATAAGATGCTGCATTCAAGTTCAGGAGAGTTTGGACAAAAGCGATTCTCTTGAACGCTGCCTTCAGGTATGGCATGGAAAGAGGGCGTTTGCATTTCTTTCACCATAGTAAAAACTGCATTCATGGTCTGGAGAGAGCGCACTTTTTACAGAAAAGGGCAGGGGCTCAAGCCTCCTTTGATGTCTATGTGTGCACGTGGCTGGAACCAGGGAGACTACAGATAAAGAGGCAGGTGATCAGACATACAGACAGATATGAAGAAACATACTGAACACATGCAGTCAATGAGACGCAAGACAGACAGACACACACACACACACACGCACGCACACGCGCGCGCACACACACACACACACACACACACACACATCAGATGGAATGAGGGATGGGGCAGGCAGGATGAAGAGCAGACAGACAGACATAGACAAAGAGGAGACAGAAAACAGGAAAGAATGTGTGTGTGAGAGAGAGAGAGAGAGAGAGTACATTTCATAGTTTTTTTATCGTTTCATGTCACACTTTCCCCCCTTTTCAGAGGGGAGGCGGTTGACGCGCACTAGTAAATCATTTTCAACGAGACGCGGGCGATTATTTGGGACTCACAGAGAAGTTGAGGCGCTGAGAGAGGCAGGCGGGCGCAGTTATTTTCGTGAAAATTCTCGGGCTCGTGCGTGAATGAGCACACGCTCGCGGGAGGCAGGCAAGAGCTGGATCGTGTTTAGGGCTGTCACGATTATGACATTTTACATGACGATTAATAATTGTCACTCAAATAATTTCGATTAATGATTTAATTGTGTTTTTGTCGTTGACAATCACATTTCTGTTTGGCGTGTAGTCTTTGAAGTTGCCCATGGCAGATATGACACATAACAGAAATATACAAAGAAATGAAGGACATATATTTGACAACTTTACACTTTAAAAGAACATTGATGGCGGAAATAGCCGACGCGTTGTGAGCTTGTAGATCTGCTATTTCCGCTATTTTTTTAATGTTTGAACATACTGTATAAACACTTTTCAACATGTAAACGATTATGACGATTATCCCAAAATAATTGAGATTATGACTAGTAATCGCGATTAGACGATTATTATGTAATAATCGTGACATCCCAAATCGTGTTCATCTCTGTTGAATTGAACTGAATTGCAAGAGAGTGAGTGAAAGAGGGAGGCAGAGAGACATACTGTATGTATTGATAGATGACACAGAGCTAGAGAGACAGAGAGACAT
>NC_137810.1:59230327-59260327 GCF_963921795.1 Nannobrachium achirus | reverse complement strand
GTGCATGCGTGCGTGCGTTTAGTCTCTGTATAACAGATACAGTTCAGGTTCAGGTTTATTGTCACACATATCCATACAAGTACAGTTACAATGAAATGCTTGTGCCAGGAGCACTCTCAGCCTTATTACACAAAGACATTGTCACAGTGACCGACAAGAGTGTGGACCCACATACCATGCAGGCCATACAAGACAAGTCCCAACAACAACAATACCATACAGTGTAACTGTATACAGTTTAAAATCAAACCTTGGTTCGAAGTGGAGCCGTGAAATTGAGCACTTCCAGATCTATGTTTTTGATTCTATGTGTTCCCCCCTGTGTGTGTGTGTGCGTGTGTGTGCCTGGCCTGAAAACAGCGCCCCTCCCTTAACATGTGTGGTCATAAAAGGTACTGTTCGAACTCAACGGGACAGTTCTCACTGGTGAGACAGGACACACATTGCCACTCAGAGGGAGACCATGGGCTCCGCCCACGGCTCCAAAAATGCGTACAGTTTACCTATGTTTCACTTTCAGCCCTTCGTTGAGCAACCTGACTGCCTGGGCAAAAAAACTATTACTGAAACGAGTGGTGTGCGATTTGGATGTTTTTTGAAAGTCCCTCAGAGGGTGGAATTAGTCGGGGGATATCTTCAGAAATAGTGTCATATCTTGGAATAAATTCCTTACCAAAAAAATTCTTCACCAATGTGTTTGTAAAGGTGTCTAGTAACACATCTCACAAAGACTGAAATTCAGTTTCCCTAGGAGAATCCTTGACAGTTGCTGAAAGTTGGGGTCCCATTAAATTAACTACAGGATAAAACACACCAAAATAAATATGCTTTAAGTAGCATATGAGGGTTCAAACTAGGGGTTTTTCATGATTCTGAATCCATTGCAAGCATTTATTTTGCACAAAAACATTCCTTGGGCTAGAAAAAGGCCTCACAACACTATGTTTTAGTGATTAGTCATCACTTTTCACAGATTTTTATGCGAGCCCCTTCACCCCAAGGAATGTTTTTTTTTGTGCAAAAATGCTTGCAATGGATTCAGAATCATGAAAAACCCCTAGTTTGACCCCTCACATTCTACTTAAAGCATATTTATTTTGGTGTGTTTTATCCTGTAGTTAAGTTAATGGGACCCCAACTTTCAGCAGCTGTCACGGATTCTCCTAGGGAAACTGAATTTCAGTGTTTGTGAGATGTGTTACTATATACCTTTACAAACACATTGGTGAAGAACATTTTTGGTAAGGAATTTATTCCAGGACTTTTTAAGATATCCCCCGACTAAATAGAGACAGACAGATAAAGGCAACGTACAGAGCAGAGGACAGCAGACCGGGCCAGTCCATGTAGGGACTAATCACCATGCACACAGAACATCTGCTTCTCCCACAGCTGTAAGGTCACTCTGTGTTCCATGACTCACATCCACCACCGTGCCATGGAGATCTCCACCGCCGTGCCGTGATTGCCTTCACTTACACTTGTCACTTCAATGTGATCTCTGAGATCTGATCTGCGCAGAGGAGACTTTATGAGATCACCTCGTGGGGTGTGTATTGTGTACACACAGTCGCACACACACAGACAAAAACAAACAATTGGCTTGAACATGAATGCCTTTTTTTATGTTTCTCCTTATAAATCTGGGTCTGCGTCACTTTTATAGTCACTCTCCTTCCCGATCTGTTCAGCTTCGTTGCTCATAATTGTGTCACGTCTGGATCGCTTCCAGATTACTCACACTGTCAAAATCCCGGGTGTTAATGTAGCACGAGAAACTCTCCCAGTTAAAAAGAACACTGCGGATCTGTAGCGTGCGTGACCGTACAATCGCGAAGCACGCACGCACGGCGACCGACCACCTCTAAATGTGCTTTCAAAGAAGACGAACTGGTACACGTAATCTTTTTTTCTTATTCTCTCTCTTCTCCCCCGTGTCCGGGACATCTAAACTGACCGGCGATAAAAGTCACATTGACACGAGGAGGATAACCAGATGCACGCACGGGTCGGACACCGTCAGTCAGACAGCCCACAGAGGCCCACAGACGCTACATGTAAGAGAGAGAGACGTAAGAAACCAGGGATGAGAAAGAGGAAGTTGTGGGAGATAAGAAGTCTGTGTGACAACTCTCTGAGATCCTCTCCCAAGGCCTCCAGACCAGGAGGTGACCATGCTCTGTGTTTCTGTGGGAGTGTAGTAGTACGGTGGTTCTCAACCTTTTCAGGCCATATTTTAACTGGGGACCCCCCCACCCTACGAGCTCTAAGAGTTGAGGCATTACATTTGTATAACGTGGTTCTATTGTGAAAATAGCAGATCTACATGCTCACACAGGCATTGTGAGCATGTAGATCTGCTATGGTCTGCCTCTAATATTTGACAATTTGGCCAATGTTTGGCCAAAAGCCCTTAAATTGTCACTTTAGAAATGTGAATATACCCTCTATCCACAAGTTTCAGACATCCCATCATGCATTGCGCAGAAATTGGACGGAGCTTCCGGCGCCGCAGCCGAGTGTGATCTACAAGCTCACAACGGCTGCATCTGCGACGCGACGTGAGCTTGTATTACAAGCTCACGTCGCCTTGTACAGTATGTCTGCTGTTTACCGGAAGTGTGGTGCAGTGTGGTGCAAAACATTCTCCAGTAAATTCCCACGGAAAGAGATGGATATACTTAGTTTTTATGTTAATTTGTTTACTGTTGAGTGGGTTCATCATCTGGGAACCCCCTAAAATAATTTGGGGACCCCCTTAAGGGTCCCGAGCCACCACTGTAGTGATGTTTCGATGTGCCGTTGTTTCGAGCAGCCATGTAGTCTGAATCGCTGGTGAACGCTAACCCAACGACGCTGCTGAGAATAGAAACGAGAGACAGCCGCTGACCTTTGCGTCCACGTCTGAAGACGCGTCTTATGACCCGTCTGATGCCGCGTCCGTGCTTAAATAGCGGTCAAGACGCAGCTTTGCGTCCAGGACGGAGCTCCCGCGGCTCAAGACGCGATTCTCGGTTTCAATCACGTCTTTGCGTCTTCTAGACGCGAAACCGCGGCTCAAGACGCGATTCTCGGTTTCAATCACGTCTTTTAACCTCAAAGACGCGGCTTGGACACTACAATCGCGTCTTTGATCCCAAAGACGAGGCTTGGAATCGCGTCTGGCTGGAACTCGGTGTGGCCGCAAAGGAGACATGTAACCCGCAAAGTCTGCTGTGTGCTGTCCTTGTATCTATTAGATACATTTTACTATTATTTATTGTCAATGGAACATGCTATATTCTACCATATTGTCGGCATTATAGTGTGTCATAACGTTTTTAGTGCGAAAATATATCTTTTCGTTTCTTTTTTTTTTTAGCATTAAAAAAAAAGGCAGGTTATATCTGCCTGGATTCATGGCACAGAGCAGAACGTTTAGCTCAGTCGCTAGAGCGGCCGCCCCATTGACCGGAGGTTGCCGGTTCGATCCCCGCCTCAGTCACTCTTTATTTCTAAGCACTGTGAAACACGTTTTCTTGCGGCTCCAGAGGCGAATCTCGTTTCAATCACGTCTTTGAGCCAAAAGACAGGGCTTGGACCGCGTCTTTGAGCCCAAAGACGGGGCTTGGACACTACAATCGCGTCTTTGGGGGCTTGGACCGCGTCTTTGAGCCCAAAGACGGGGCTTGGACACTACAATCGCGTCTTTGATCCCAAAGACGTGGCTTGGAGGCTACCGCGTCTGGCTGGAACTCGGAGCGGAGTCAAGTTCATTGAAAATAACGGGGCCGTATGTTTTGACGCGGCGCCTCAGTGCGGCCGATGTGTCTAGTGTGTGTTCCCCTTCAGACGTCTGCTGTCTGCTCTCCGTGAAAAAAAAAAAAAAAAGGGTGTCTATTGTATGTATTTTTTGATGGAGAATTCAAATATTACCTTCTTTTTTGCATAGGACAACTCTAACCTGCATCAATTGGTATTTTATAATTGCCAATTGTACCCTATCCATCTAAAAAACAAATTGGATGTCTATTGTAGGTATTTTTTGATGGAGAATTCAAATATGACCTTCTTTTTTGCATAGGACAACTCTAACCTGCATCAATTGGTATTTTATAATTGTCAATTGTACCCTATCCATCTAAAAAAACAAATTGGATCTCTATTGTATGTATTTTTTGATGGAAAATTCAAATATTACCTTCTTTTTTAGATAGGACAACTCTAACCTGCATCAATTGGTATTTTATAATTGCCAATAGTACCCTATCAATCTAAAAAAAACAAATTGGATCTCTATTGTATGTATTTTTTGATGGAAAATTAAAATATTACCTTCTTTTTTTAGATAGGACAACTCTAACCTGCATCAATTGGTGCATCAACCTTCTATCTATCTATCTATCTATCTATCTATCTATCTATCTATCTATCTATCTATTTATACTTCACCTTTAGTCAAGAAGAGAGTTCAGCCTCAGGAACTTGCACACCTGGAACTGTGTCATGACTGTGTCATGGAGCTAAGCAGAACTATGTTAAATACTCACAATGAGTCTGATGGACCAATCAGAGTGGTGGTGGGGGGAGGGATCAACAATAGACAGAAACTGGATAATGCTTTGTTAACTGTCCCACCTAAGTCCCTGCTAGTCTGAACAAATCACCTTCCCTCTCATAACACTACTACTACTACTACTACTACTACTACTACTACTACTACTACTACTACTACTACTACTACTACTACATTTATATAAAGCTGCTCTTGCATTTGAATTCAAGTCTGACACAAGTTAAGGTTAACTTAGGTAGTAGTTCATTTTGCTGGCTTTTGTGTGTGAGTGTGTAGGCCCACAAATTATTATAATTGTCTGTCATTAAGTGACTCAAAGGGAGACGTCTAATGGGTGTTTATTATTTTAATATTAACTGTGGGAAGATTATATATATTTTATTTTGCACTTACAGTGTTGTGATATTATTCCTGAAGGAAGAGGGGTATTTTCACAGCCCAGGCTTTGAACCTAAATGCTGTTTACATGCTCTATAAATATTTATTTCTATATAAAACTCAGTTGTGTGGAGTTATTGTGTGCCTTTTCTTGTAGCTAAAGAGTCCATTTGTTCACTAGACATTAAGTCAAGGTTACTATTTTGAGTTGAAGCCAAGTGTTTTATTACTTTGTGGTTTAACATTATTTAAAAGGCAAATTCATTGTTATGGTTACTTTAGAAGACTGCTTTTGCATTCATGAGTTAAAAAGAGAGCCAAGCTAATTCAAAGAGTTAAGTTAAAGGAACACAAAACGTGACTTAACTCACAGCTGCCATTGGACAGACAGTTATAACATACTCTTATCTTTCACAGAACAGACAATTATCATTTATTTTATCTATTTGAGACATGTAGCTGCTCTAGGGGAAATAGAGCATTAATTTGGGATCAGCCTATTCAATTGATAATGACCAATGGGTGCCAGTTTCTAAGTAGTTAAGCATATTACCATAACAATATATGTGGCCTAGAGACATGGATATTGCCCACTCAACTCGTAATCTACAGAAATGTCCACCACATCACACAGTATAAAACCTAGTAGAGAAATCTGCCTTCTCCTGTATTGTATTAGTGACATTCATTAATAAATAGTAAAATAACAGGACAGAGCAGAACAGGCCTCTGCTGTGTCTTTATTATGGGTGCATTCCAATGCAAATGGATACTCTGGAACAATCTGAAACAATGTATCTTTCCTGTGGCTGTTATAATGAACACAAACAGATCAGAACGTAATTTAACATTAACCAGTTACATTTATCATACAACAATGTAAGGGATGGATTCCTTTCTATTGTGTGAGTTACTTAAATGCTGATCAATATGTGAATCTGGCTCTTATCAGGTGGGTGTTTTCTCTCCCTGTCCTGTGCTGTCCTCAGTTAAACCAAGACAGTGCTGTTGTCACCAATGTGGAAAAAGCTTCAGCTCAATTTATTATCTCAAAGTAGACCAGAAAATACACACAGGAGAGAAGCCATTCAGCTGTGAACAATGTGGGAAGTATTTTGCTAAAAGATCACAAGCGTTCACATACTGGAGAGAAACCTTATTGTTGTGACCAGTGTGGGAAAAGATTTGTTCAAAAGGGGATTTTAAAAGAACACCAGAGAATTCACACTAGAGAGAAGCCCTATTGCTGTGACCAGTGTGGGAAAAGCTTTATTCGATTGTCTTATCTCAAAATACATGAACGAATTCACACAGGAGAGAAACCATACGGCTGTGTCCAATGTGGTGAAAAGATAGTCCGAAAGTGCACCAGAGATTTCACACCGAAGATGATGCATATCACTGAACATTTTTGCACACTGGACACAGCAGTATATGGCTTCTCACCAGTGTGGATTTTCAGGTGTCTTTTCAGAGCCGTCTTCAGAGTGAACCTTTTCCCACATTGGTGACAGCAGTAAGGTCTCTCTCCAGTGTGAATCTTCTTGTGTTGTACGAGGCTAGATTTTACAGTGAAACGTTTGCCACAGTGTTCACAGCAGTAAGGCTTTTCTTCGGTGTGAAATCTCTGGTGCACTTTCGGAGCAGCCATTAAACTGAACTTTTCCCCACATTGGACACAGCCGTATGGTTTCTCTCCTGTGTGTATTTTCTGGTCTACTTTGAGATAATAAATTGAGCTGAAGCTTTTTCCACATTGGTGACAACAGCACTGTCTTGGTTTAACTGAGGACAGCACAGGACAGGGAGAGAAAATACCCACCTGATAAGAGCCAGATTCACATATTGATCAGCATTTAAGTAACTCACACAATAGAAAGGAATCCATCCCTTACATTGTTGTATGATAAATGTAACTGGTTAATGTTAAATTACGTTCTGATCTGTTTGTGTTCATTATAACAGCCACAGGAAAGATACATTGTTTCAGATTGTTCCAGAGTATCCATTTGCATTGGAATGCACCCATAATAAAGACACAGCAGAGGCCTGTTCTGCTCTGTCCTGTTATTTTACTATTTATTAATGAATGTCACTAATACAATACAGGAGAAGGCAGATTTCTCTACTAGGTTTTATACTGTGTGATGTGGTGGACATTTCTGTAGATTACGAGTTGAGTGGGCAATATCCATGTCTAGGCCACATATATTGTTATGGTAATATGCTTAACTACTTAGAAACTGGCACCCATTGGTCATTGTCAATTGAATAGGCTGATCCCAAATTAATGCTCTATTTCCCCTAGAGCAGCTACATGTCTCAAATAGATAAAATAAATGATAATTGTCTGTTCTGTGAAAGATAAGAGTATGTTATAACTGTCTGTCCAATGGCAGCTGTGAGTTAAGTCACGTTTTGTGTTCCTTTAACTTAACTCTTTGAATTAGCTTGGCTCTCTTTTTAACTCATGAATGCAAAAGCAGTCTTCTAAAGTAACCATAACAATGAATTTGCCTTTTAAATAATGTTAAACCACAAAGTAATAAAACGCTTGGCTTCAACTCAAAATAGTAACCTTGACTTAATCAATGTCTAGTGAACAAATGGACTCTTTAGCTACAAGAAAAGGCACACAATAACTCCACACAACTGAGTTTTATATAGAAATAAATATTTATAGAGCATGTAAACAGCATTTAGGTTCAAAGCCTGGGCTGTGAAAATACCCCTCTTCCTTCAGGAATAATATCACAACACTGTAAGTGCAAAATAAAATATATATAATCTTCCCACAGTTAATATTAAAATAATAAACACCCATTAGACGTCTCCCTTTGAGTCACTTAATGACAGACAATTATAATAATTTGTGGGCCTACACACTCACACACAAAAGCCAGCAAAATGAACTACTACCTAAGTTAACCTTAACTTGTGTCAGACTTGAATTCAAATGCAAGAGCAGCTTTATATAAATGTAGTAGTAGTAGTAGTAGTAGTAGTAGTAGTAGTGTTATGAGAGGGAAGGTGATTTGTTCAGACTAGCAGGGACTTAGGTGGGACAGTTAACAAAGCATTATCCAGTTTCTGTCTATTGTTGATCCCTCCCCCCACCACCACTCTGATTGGTCCATCAGACTCATTGTGAGTATTTAACATAGTTCTGCTTAGCTCCATGACACAGTCATGACACAGTTCCAGGTGTGCAAGTTCCTGAGGCTGAACTCTCTTCTTGACTAAAGGTGAAGTATAAATAGATAGATAGATAGATAGATAGATAGATAGATAGATAGATAGAAGGTTGATGCACCAATTGATGCAACCTGCATCAATTGGTGCATCAACCAATTGAAGAGTTGTCCTATCTAAAAAAAGAAGGTAATATTTTAATTTTCCATCAAAAAATACATACAATAGAGATCCAATTTGTTTTTTTTAGATTGATAGGGTACTATTGGCAATTATAAAATACCAATTGATGCAGGTTAGAGTTGTCCTATCTAAAAAAGAAGGTAATATTTGAATTTTCCATCAAAAAATACATACAATAGAGATCCAATTTGTTTTTTTAGATGGATAGGGTACAATTGACAATTATAAAATACCAATTGATGCAGGTTAGAGTTGTCCTATGCAAAAAAGAAGGTCATATTTGAATTCTCCATCAAAAAATACCTACAATAGACATCCAATTTGTTTTTTAGATGGATAGGGTACAATTGGCAATTATAAAATACCAATTGATGCAGGTTAGAGTTGTCCTATGCAAAAAAGAAGGTAATATTTGAATTCTCCATCAAAAAATACATACAATAGACACCCTTTTTTTTTTTTTTTTCACGGAGAGCAGACAGCAGACGTCTGAAGGGGAACACACACTAGACACATCGGCCGCACGGAGGCGCCGCGTCAAAACATACGGCCCCGTTATTTTCAATGAACTTGACTCCGCTCCGAGTTCCAGCCAGACGCGGTAGCCTCCAAGCCACGTCTTTGGGATCAAAGACGCGATTGTAGTGTCCAAGCCCCGTCTTTGGGCTCAAAGACGCGGTCCAAGCCCCCAAAGACGCGATTGTAGTGTCCAAGCCCCGTCTTTGGGCTCAAAGACGCGGTCCAAGCCCTGTCTTTTGGCTCAAAGACGTGATTGAAACGAGATTCGCGTCTGGAGCCGCAAGAAAACGTGTTTCACAGTGCTTAGAAATAAAGAGTGACTGAGGCGGGGATCGAACCGGCAACCTCCGGTCAACGGGGCGGCCGCTCTAGCGACTGAGCTAAACGTTCTGCTCTGTGCCATGAATCCAGGCAGATATAACCTGCCTTTTTTTTTTAAATGCTAAAAAAAAAAAGAAACGAAAAGATATATTTTCGCACTAAAAACGTTATGACACACTATAATGCCGACAATATGGTAGAATATAGCATGTTCCATTGACAATAAATAATAGTAAAATGTATCTAATAGATACAAGGACAGCACACAGCAGACTTTGCGGGTTACATGTCTCCTTTGCGGCCACACCGAGTTCCAGCCAGACGCGATTCCAAGCCTCGTCTTTGGGATCAAAGACGCGATTGTAGTGTCCAAGCCGCGTCTTTGAGGTTAAAAGACGTGATTGAAACCGAGAATCGCGTCTTGAGCCGCGGTTTCGCGTCTAGAAGACGCAAAGACGTGATTGAAACCGAGAATCGCGTCTTGAGCCGCGGGAGCTCCGTCCTGGACGCAAAGCTGCGTCTTGACCGCTATTTAAGCACGGACGCGGCATCAGACGGGTCATAAGACGCGTCTTCAGACGTGGACGCAGTCTTCCACGGTTCTTGCTGATAGAAACTGGTGAATAAGTCTAAACTTTAACACTAACCCTGGGGATTCGAAACAGCTGGATTTAGGCAGTTACTTTGCTTGCAGTGTTAATTTTGACAGTCATAGTCTTTTGAAACTAAATCCATTTGGTTTTATTCTAGTTTTAGTTGACTTAACGTCACACGATTTTAGTCGACTACATCTACAGTTGATTTGGTCAACTAAAATGTATTCTTGGGGGGCAGGGTGGGCAGTGGTTAGCGCAAGGCCTCACAGCTAGACGGTCCTGGGTTCGATTCCTGCCGAGGGGCGCTGTGGGCGCTGGGGGCGTGTTCCCTCCTACGCGTCATCAGCACCCACACCCTAGGTGGGGTTGGCAAAAGGGCCTTTCTGTGTGGAGTTTGTATGTTCTCCCTGTGTTGGCAAAAGGGCCTTTCTGTGTGGAGTTTGCATGTTCTCCCCGTGTCTCCTAGGGTAGATACCCTCACAAAAAACATGCAGTAATCCTGGTCTCTATAATGCCTCCCCCTGGCCAGCCGGGGCGCCTGATGGAGGGGAAAGGGTCCAGTTGGAATAACGTGTTCCTTCCACGCGCTACGTCCAAACCGGGGAAACTTCCCCCCTGTCAGGTGAAAAGAAGCAACTTTTTACTACTCATGCATAGAAGGAAGCATGAGGTCAGTCCGTTGTCTCCCCAGGCGCGGCAGAGGGAGAGCAGAGCCCAGGATTACATAGGCAATTGGCACTGGGTGAAAAAATGGATTAAAAAATCGTGGGATAAAAATTATAGAAAGAATATATTTTTGGCACAATGTGAGGGCGTCGTAAAGCCTGATTTGCTGTGATGATGAAATGCCTGTACAGCACTTTGGTACAGCAAAAGTTGTTTTTAAATGTGCTCTATAAATACATGTGATTTGATTTGACTTGATTTACACTTAGCTGCGTGCTGATCTACAAGTGCGCGTGCATTTATGCACGTCGTGCACGTGTCCACGCGTGGTGTGGCAAAGTGTGTGCGTGCACAGGCTTGTGTATGTCGTCGCTTTCGGGGGCATGGAAACCTCGTTTCCGTGGAAACCTTGTGGGGATGGGACGATCCGCGATATTATCGTTTATCGTGATAAAAAACACCCACGATAATCGTATCGTGGAGATTTGATTTATCGTGATATCGTCCTTCGTCATGCACTGGGATCAATTCACCTTTTATTTGCCGAGCTGCATATCCAGTACCACTTAAACCCTCTATAATTGGTAAAAGGTACTTATAATATATGTACTTGATACAGTCTTTTTCCACTCTTTATCAAATGTCTTTGCCAAAAAATAGAAGATCTACAAGCTCACAACGCATCATAGATCTGCTATTTTTTGGCAAATGTTCCGCCCCAGGATAATAGATTTTGATTATCGTGATAATATCGTAAATCGCGATTTCTTTTGTCACAATAATCGTGATATGAAATGTTCATATCGTCCCATCCCTAAAACCTTGTCTCCATGCACCTCGAAAAACTCCTTACTTTTCAGGACCAATGGTGTTCCTATGGGTCCATTCAGGACAGTGTTGTTTTTGACAGCAAATTTTGATTTAGTTTTAGTCATAGTCTTTTGAATAAAATGTCTTTTAGTTTTAGTCATGATTTAGTCACCTG
Source organism: Nannobrachium achirus (assembly GCF_963921795.1). NCBI lineage: Eukaryota > Metazoa > Chordata > Actinopteri > Myctophiformes > Myctophidae > Nannobrachium > Nannobrachium achirus. The sequence goes on along the minus strand of NC_137810.1, from coordinate 59,248,932 downwards.
AAAAGTATTAGTTTTAGTCTAATTTTAGTCGACTAAATATCATACGATTTTAGTCGACTAAATATACAGTTGATTTAGTCAACTGAAATGTATTTTGGCAGGCCTTGATGGCATCGTAATTACTGATACACTTGGTTGCATGCTGAAAATAGCCGATCTACAAGCTCACAACGCGTCGCAGCGCAACGCGTTGTGAGCTTGTAGATCTGCTATTTTCAGCATGCAAAACCTGAGAGCAACCAAATATAAAATAACTCTCTTCTCCTAACGTTTTAGTCTAGTTTTTATTTTGTTGACGAAATTGTCAATATATTTAGTCTTAGTTTTAGTCATCACAGCTTAGTTTTTATTTAGTTTTTATTTAGTTTTCGTCAGTGAAAAAAACGCAGTTTGACATGACATTTTTAGTCATAGTTTTAGTCGACGAAATCAACACTGGTTCAGGACCAATGGTGTTCCTATGGGTCCAATGGAGCCACAAGCTCTTGTTCATTCTTTTCCTTGGTTCAATATTTATAAACGTAACAACTTTCACTCCATTTTTTCCCTCCCATTTTTTTCCTCATTTCAGAAGTAGCAAAAAATACCCCGGAAAAGTAGAAATATCTGCCCAACAGCAACGTATGTATGTACAGTATGTACAGTATGGTTGTGTGCATAATATACCACACAGAGAGCGCATGTGTGTCCGCGGGGTGTTTGTTGCGACCGTCAGGGAGCAGTTTACTATGAAAACCTCCACCGGCCGTCCGTCCGTCGGTCGGTCGGTCACACGTCACACGTCACACCTTTGCCCTGCTCATATCTCCGCATCAGTATATAGGGCTTGTTTGTTTATTGTATGACATCACGCCACATCATCAGCTGTGGACTCTGTGATGTCATCGTATCGCATCAGTATATAGGGCTTGTTTGTTTATTGTATGACATCACGCCACATCATCAGCTGTGGACTCTGTGATGTCATCGTATCTCCATATATGGCCATCTCCGTATATGGAGATATAAGTCGTCCATGCCCAAGTATGGGCTGGTGAGGTCAGACTTTGTGTGATGCGTAGGTTATCTCCATATATGGAGATTCAACATTCCAGGTGTAACTATGGCTACCCGTATGACGTGAGAGGTGGAGGTTGTGATATTTGTGGAGATAAGCGACCAACGGTCGCTTATCTCCCGATTAGGGAGTCTTACTGGTGTGTGTGTGTGTGTGTGTGTGTGTGTGTGTGTGTGTGTGTGTGTGTGTGTGTGTGTGTGTGTGTGTGTGTGTGTGTGTGCTCTTCCCACTGGGCCCATACAGCAGTGGTTCTCCTCACCTCACACTAGCTGTCAGCTCTCTCTCACGCCATGGTGCAGCCTGACGCAAGGCAGACAGGCAGACAGACAGACAGACAGACAGGCAGGCAGGCAGACAGACAGACAGACAGACAGACAGACAGACAGACAGACAGAAAGACAGGCACGCATGCAGGCAGACAGACAGACGGTGGTATGGACAAACGGATGGCCTGCAGGTGACCCGACACCACAGCTCATCTCCAGAATCGACCCGCCCCGCCTGGCGTTGAAAAATGTTGCAGCTGCAACACTGCGTCTCTGTTCTGTAAAGAGGTCATAAGTTGACCCCAGAGGGACAGTCACTTTGTTGCATACGACCTAGAGTTAGAAATCAAAAATATCAAGGAATACATATCAGGGAGCCCAACAGTCTTTGTGCACACGTGCCTGACTTTGCTCCCAGATAACGCATCTTAACTAGAGCTAAATACAAAGGGTAACAATTTAAGGACTTTAAAGACCTTTTTAGTACCTCTGGTCAAACACTGGTCAAATTGTTAAATATTAGAGGCTGAAATTGTGAAAATAGCCGATCTACATGCTCACAACGCCTCGCGACGCTCACAACGCCTCGCAACGCGAGGCGTTGTGAGCATGTAGATCTGCTATTTTCACAATTGAATAGATCGAGTCAAACCAAATGTAATGCCAACTCCTACAATTCCAAGTGCTTGTGCAAGGTGGGGGGTCCCCAGTTAAAATATGATTACTTTGGGGGTCACGGCCTGAAAAGGCTGAGGACCACTGTATTAAGGGAAAGAGCACGCAACTAGTTTTTCTTTTTCAAGAGCTCATGCGTAGTTAGCTGGGGAAATGTTGACGAAAATCCAGAGTTAATCCCGCAGCGGCGCTCAACAGCTCTGGTTCAGGGCCGAAACCCACAGTGCTTTAAGGATGAAGACAGAAAAAAAGAAGGCTGGCAGCTTGTAAGGAGTTGGACTTAACTGGACTCAAACTTAATTAAGACAAGAACCTTGGTGGCGTGCTGCCTCCCATGTATCTCAACCCACTCTCTCTGTTTGTGTGTGTGTGTGTGTGTGTGTGTGTGTGTGTGTGTGTGTGTGTGTGTGTGTGTGTGTGTGTGTGTGTGTGTGTGTGTGTGTGTGTGTGTGTGTGTGTGCGCGTGCAGGGGCGTCACAAGGGGGAGGAAAGTGGGACTGAGTTACTAGGGCCCAAGGTGGAGGGGCCCTAGTAACTTGGCCAAATACATCTTGGGGGTCCTTGACATGAAAAGGTTTGAGCACCGCTGACATGGAAACATAGGTTTCTTGCACACATTTGCACGATTAAAAAAAAAGAAAATAGCAGATATACAAGCTCGCAGCGCGGCACTCGGTGCCGCGCTGTGAGCTTGTATATCTGCTATTTTTCAATAGTTGACATTCATGGGGGGCCCGCAGTGAATCCTTGTACCCTGGGCCCAGAATTTGGTGTGACGCCCCTGTGTGTGTGTGTGTGTGTGTGTGTGTGTGTGTGTGTGTGTGTGTGTGTGTGTGTGTGTGTGTGTGTGTGCGTGCGTGCGTGCGTGCGTGCGTGCGTGCGTGCGTGCGTGTGTGAGAGAGAGAATTCCACAGCGCAGGAAGCAGCACTTCCCAGCTCTGTGCTTTCACACTCCCTCATGCCTCAGCGGTGGGCCCAGTCCTGGCCCACTGGCCTGGGGGCGCTGGCGGGGCTGCCTGGGTTCACCGGCCATCTGCAGGTTCACATGAGTTCCACTGTTCCACAACGTAAACAACAGCACTGTTCAACAGGAGAGGGATTTGTTGATGCATTCAGTCCTTTTAGTTCCCCTGATGACGTGTGTGCAACGATCGGTCTGCAATGCAGCAGTGGGAAGAAGAAGTGCACTCACATGTTTTTACTTTAAGCAAAAGTATCAAATACTGAAGAAAGTAAAAAATACCTCAAACGTGTACTTAAGTACATGAAGGATTGACAAAGTTGTATTTTAAAAGTCAAAGAGTTGAGCAGAGTAACAGCATTACAGATCATAAGGAGCAGGCCTCCTGGCCTGTCCTGGCAGCCCCGTCAGGACAGCCCCATTCTCAGACACTTCTTATAGTCCATTCTATAGGGATGGGTATCTTCTGCGATACTTTTAATGGTATCGATCGCATGACGTCGATACTATCGAGTATCGGTTCACGTAAAAACGAACGATACCTCGTTTCGATACTCTTGAACGCACCCCTGGCCAGTCGCATCTGTAACAGTTGGGCTACTGAGAGTTTAATGACTGCTTTAGTAGGCTACACTCGTTACTGTGGAAAATAGCTGACAATAGCCTATGATGTTTATTATTATGATGATTATCCAACGTCTATACTCTCCGCTCCGCCACACTGTGTGATCATCATCATCACCTCTGCTCTACCGCAGCAACGAGTCCCCACTCTTTACGTGTTGAAGTTAAATAGCAGCCATAACAATAGGCTATAGTAGTCACATCAGCTACTCTACTACTAGGCCTACTTGACATGAAAATGGCTGAATAACTGGCTTAATAACCTATTTTGGTGTGTAAATAAATAGCCCATAGAAAAAGGCAAATAATAATTATAATAATAAATATAAAGTATCGAAAATGGTATCGAAAAGGGTATCGTATCGATTCCCAGCTATCGAAAAAGGTATCGTATCGATTCAAAGGTGAACGATACCCATCCCTAATTCTAACACTATTCTAAAATGGCCTTATAAGGATATGTACTAAAGATAAGTCACAGAAGTACATGATTCACCAACAGAGCCAACAGTGTCAAAGCTTGCTGACTAAACCTTCAAGTGAGTTTGAATGGATTTCAATGGAAGGTCAAACATATATTTGGCAATCTATACATTTCTGCCACCACAGTACATGGATACATGGACGAGATATGGAGCAGTTGCGGCACAAATCTCAAACCCTACATATACTTTGTACATCGGAGTCCGTCAGGGGTCTGTTCTAGCTAGGCCATCCCTTTTGTCCTTCTACACCAAATACCTTCTGAAAAGATAAGGATTAAATCAAAGCTCACAATGGTGGCATGGCATGAGGTGTTGATTGGCTTGTAGATGGGTGATTTCCAGTGTGCAGTGTGATTTCCAGACAGCACACGCAACTACTCTAAGTAATTCCGGCATTACTCTGCCATTCTCATACATCACATACAGTGGGCGGCAGTGGCTCAGGAGGTAGAGCGGCCATCTTGGAATCCGAAGGTTCCAGGTTGGATTACCAGCTCCTCCTGGCTAATTAAGTGTCGAGCAGAGCACCAAACCCCTAACTGCTCCCGATGAGCAGTTTGTGTGAATGGGTGAATGTGAACATTGTAAAGCGCTATATAAAATGCAGCACATTTACCCAGGGTTGCCAACACTCCTGAATTTGGCAGGAGTCTCCTGAATTTTGACCCCATCTCCTGCCATGCTCCTGAATTGTCATTTCTCCTGGATTTGTTATCAACTTAAAAAAAAAATCACCAGATCACAACTTGTAGATCAGCTATTTTCAAATGGTATAAAAATAAGTTTATGCATGTTTTATAATATTATAATGTATATCTGCAAAGTAATAGTATCTAAAGTTTTCACCCCCAAAAAAAGTAAAGGTACAATATTTGGATTCGAGATGTAGTGGAGTAGAAGTAAAAGAGTTGGAAATTGGAAATACTCAAATAAAGTACAAATGCCTCAAAATTGTACTTAAATACATTACTTAAGTAAATGTACTTAGTTACTTTACACCACCGCACGCAGACACACACACACACACACGTACGCAGCACGCGTGCGCACGCACACACACACACACACACACACACACACACACACACACAGCTGGACGACGCAACAGTGTCCTTGTCCAAACACAGAGCAGGAACATGGGGAGAGAGACATGCTCAGAGGAAGGATCAGGATTAAACACACACACACACACACACACACGCACGCACGCACGCACGCACGCACACGCACACACACACTCACACACACACGCACACGCACACGCACACACACACACACACACACACACACACACACACACACACACACACACACACACAGGCACCGGCCTCCCTCAGGACACACTACACCACTCAGGAAACATTAGCAGCATTATCCAGGAATGCTAATTGAAACAAACAGGCTCACGGTTTCTTCATTTCTGCAGTGGGCTGGTGGTAATTGAGACTCCTGTGTGCACGTGTGTGTGTGTGTGTGTGTGTGTGTGTGTGTGTGTGTGTGTGTGTGTGTGTGCTTGCGTGCGTGCGTGCGTGCGTGCGTGCGTGCGTGCGTGCGTGCGTGCGTGCGTGCGTGCGCCGTGCGTGTGTGTGTAGGATGTGAGGGCACAAGTTTAGGCAAGCATTGTTGTGTGTGGGTGTACAGGTATGTAGATGTGTGTGTGTGGGCATATGTAAATGTGTGCGTGTGTGTGTGTGCGTGCATGCGTGCGTGCGTGCTCATAGTATGTGTGCACACGTGTGTTCTCACAATGCCAGGGTTCTGGGAACCATTGTACACAATCATTGTTCTGCCTTTTCTCCAGTTTTGCTTTCAAACGTGAAAAAAAAGCACAAATTGCTCGCCATAAACACCCATTAACACGCCTACGATCGCACTCCAGATGTAAGCATGCAGACCTCATCTCCATTTCACTGCACGCACACATATCCATCCACAAACACAACCACACACCTACCCTATAACAATTCTAAGCCTATATAGCCCAGGACTGAAAGTCTAATGCTCCTATGAATTGTACATAATAAATGGTGCATTTATATAGCATCTTTATCCAAGGCGCTTTACAGAAATTGTGCATTACATTCACCCATTCACGCACACATTCATACACCGATGGCGGAGGAAACCATGCAAGGCAACCAACCTGCTCACCGGGAGCAACTAGGGGTTCAGAGTCTTGCTCAAGGACTCTTCGACACTAACTCTGATACTAGCATCATGTCCAGGGGGAGGACTTGTATATCAAGCTGCCCTCACACTATACGAGCCATATGGGCCTCTGCAAGGCTTACTACTACCACCCCAAGAAGTATTCCATCAGCTCTTGTACATTCTTAGATTTACAAATGGACAAACGTAACACTGAGGATTGTACTGTGTCGTATATTAAGAATGCGTGCACTCAAGAGTCTCACACAAGCAGCTGTGGACATAACTATTGCCCTGCCACTTGAGGCTGAGATGTCTATGTGCCTGACACCGCTCGACCTCCTCTCCTCTGTTCTTCATCTCTCCCTCCTTCTCCTCCTCTTCGCTCCGTTAGTCTTTACGTGTGCCGTGGGAGCGGAGAGGAGGAACAAGCGCAGGCTTGCGCAGCGCCGTGATCTGCCTGCCGCGCTTTTATCTGTCTCCCCCGTTCACAACCCGCCCTCTGACGGAGCCGTAAAGAACTTAAAGGACATGTTAATGTTTCCTGCTTCTGTCCGAGCCCTCACGGTTCAGTGGTGTGGAGACAGGAGCGGAGGAGAAGGTCCCGTCCACTGAAACCTCCCATTCTTCTTCTGCTTCAGAGGAATTTAACTAAGTGCATGTACGTACGTACTGTACTACTGCACTTTTTCTTTAATACTTTACGATTCTACTCCACTACATCTGCAGAAGCAGTAGCACATGTTGTACTTTTTACGATGCAGATTTATACTATTAAAGGTAGGGCAAGTGATTTCACTTAAGTTTCAGTTTCAGTTTTCATGTAGGTGACAGGCGGGGGCTTCATCCAAGCTCACGCTTTAGTCTGACACTGTTCCCTGTTCTGAACGATTTACAGGGGAGGGACTTTGACAGATCAGTGGATCCACCCACCTACTTGTGGCTTCTTCCGTGCGCACAACACTGCGCACAACATTGCGCACAACATTGCTAGCCATTAGCACACAACAAACATTGCGTGTGTGTCGCGAGCACGCGCGGCATGTGTGTGTCTGTGCGAGACGAGTGACTGCATGCTTCAGAACCAGTAACATGTAATCAAAATGTGTGTGCCAGTGCCACTGTGCCACTGCTGCATGCCTGGTGTGTGTGTGTGTGTGTGTGTGTGCCCTTCCCGAAATGTAATCCCACCCCCACCCCCCGCGCTCATTGGAGGAGCCGCAATTTTGGATCGGTAAACTGCCGATTCATTTACTCAACTCCAGACCAGAGAAACAGGGCAGGGTCTATGGGCTGGAACCAGGCTAATAGGTTAAGGTTTCCAACAGCACAAATTCAAGTCATTCCCACCCGTTACCAGCTGCTGCATCATATACAGTAGAAGACAAAGAACACATTAATGCATTATCTAATAACTAATAACACAAGTGTAAAATGGGCCATTCTGTGTGAATTACTAGTACTCTCCCAGAATATCTATTGTGTGGGGAAAAGCAGATCTACAAGCTCACAACGAGATTTGGCGTGGTCAGAGTATAGTTGTAACTCCTAAAACCAGAGTGTTGAAGTGGGTGTTTAAGTAACATGTTAAGTGCTTCCTCCCCCCCTGCTGGAAACTGTCTCCAGTTGTATACAGTGTGTTTGAGTGAGCATCTCTTCTGGTTTGTCTCAGCAAGTCATCTCACATCGTCCCGGTGATGATGATGATGTGAGAGATGGAGTTGATGTAATGGTTAACTCTCAGACACATGGACCAGTTAATGGACTGCGCTGGAATCTGGTTTGAGTCTGCGGGTCGACAGTGGTGTAAAGTAACTATGCACATTGCTCATGTACTGTTCTAAATTACAGTTTTGAGGTATTTTTTACTTAACTCTTATTGTGCCGATCGCGAAACAAGTTCGGCTTTATTTCAATCCAATACAATTTTTTTTTTATTATTTTACTTACCCTGAGCTGCTTGTAGAGCCGTGGGTGGTCCTGGCTCGTCCTACGCTTTCCAGCGAGCCATTTTACATGGTCCGACGATATATTCCATTAAAAATGGTTTAAAATACATTTTTGAGCCCCCCAATGTTCACCGAATGTTAGGCGCCGCCGGCGGCACGACGTCCAGTGTGCCGATCCCGAATTAATGCGGCTTTTTTAATGAAATGAATAAAATGATCCGAGGCCTACTGAAGCCCCGGCCTAAATTTTCCATCCAGTGACCGAGATCCGGCCGCCCCCCGGCCGGCCGTAAACGAGTAACGCCGCCGCGAATCACCGCCGAATCCAATGCAAACCCACATCTTTGAAGGTCATTTTCTCTGGATTGTGTTTTTAGGGAGGCGGCGCGAGGTTTATTTACGGCGAAATCGCCGAAAAATGATCTTTTAAATGAGAAAAAGCTAATAGCTATTTTGTAGCCATTTTCATCCGGGACCTTTTCATGACGTGCACGAACGTGAGCACGCGCGTCACTGCAACGTGAGTCCCCGGATGCTAATACGCTCGCCTATGGGACATACCCTGGCATTCTTTGGCGCCCTCTAGGGGCTGGCACTGGAAGGGTTAACCCGAGTATTTCGAATTTTCTGTACCTTTACTTCTACTCCACTACATCTCAGAGGCAAATATTGTACATTTTTACTCCACTACAATTATTGCTAAAACTTTAGTAACTATAGTAACTTTGTAGATTTGGATTATTATTAAAAACATACAGAAACCATTTCAGCCCTGTACATTTCAAACATTAGAAAATGTACGATCTACAAGCTAGATGCGACGCGTTGTGAGCTTGTAGAGTCGCTATTTTCAAATATTATATATTGAAAACTTTTTGATGCCAATACTTTTGTACTTTTACTTTTTTAAAGTACATTTTGAATACAGGACTACTAGTGAGACGCCTCAGGGCGACATGCAACAGGTTGCTTCAATTCTTGGCCATCTGGCCAGTGATGTATATTGGACCAGTTACCCATTATGGAGATCCTGGTACCCATATATGGAGATCCATGTACTGTATATAATACATCCTGTTTATGCCCATACATGGAGATATCCCTGTTTGAACTGGCCACACAGATATGGGCTCCCTATATGGGCATTCCCATATGAAGTCCTGGATATGGGCTTAATATTGATGATATCAGGGATCTCCATATTATGAGCATAAAAGGGATTCTGTCAGTGGTTCCCATGACATGACATGACATGACATGACATGACATGACATGACATGACATGACATGACATACAATATATTTTATGCACAACATGGAGATCCCTATCTGAACCAGCCACACAGATATGGGCCATGTCTTGGCCATCTGGCCAGTGATATATATGGATGATATCAGGGATCTTCATATATGGGCATAAAAGGGAATCTGGGGAATACCCATATATGGACTTTTATGTATGGTTTTCATAGTAAACTTTGACAGCATTAAATTAGAGTATAGTATTTCTACATTGCGGTATTGACACAATTACTTAAGCAAAACAAGAGAGTATTTGTTCCATCACTGCTGAAATCTGGTTTGAGTCTGCGGCGGGTCGAGGCATTGCCTCACGTTGGGCCCTGCAGTGACATGGTTCTAATACACTAATAATGCCTGGTTCTGGATGACGCTGCATTACAACACACCCAGTTTCACGAGGCTACGCTCCTATTTGGGCGGGCATAAAACAGTAGGACGCCCGGGGAAATGGAGTGTGAATCATCATTTCTCTTCCTCACGTCACCTACATGCAGATGTGGTTGTTGTCATAGGCGTAATGTTATTTACTACGCAATAAAAACGTTTAAAAAAAGGAAAACAAAGTGTTAATTTCTCCATGTGTAAGTGTATAAATGTAACCAAATGGACCCGTAACTCAGAGTTACGGGTGTGTGTGCGTGCGTGCGTGCGTGCGTGCGTGCGTGCGTGTGTGAGTGCGTGCGTGCGTGCGTGTGTGAGTGTGAGTGTGAGCCATACTTGCTCACTCAGGCCGCCACTGGTATTGCAGTTGATGCTCAGGGCAGGCTAGACTCAACAGCACCTCTCTGGTCACCCAGAGGTACTCAGGCTACATACACCTCAGGCTACATACAGACACACATACATACACAGCTACACACACAGCCACGCTATGGAGACGGTGTGACCACCGCTCAAAAACGTCTCTTATCCACCATAGCAGACTCAAGGGATATATCGGCGATTTTGCAACCCTCCCCTCCCCTCCCCTCTTCATTTACCTGCACCAAAGGCAAAGAAGTATGTCTGCGCGGGGTTCCTCTGCAGCAGGGCGGACACGCGGTGAGCCATGCGCTCGTTGCGCTTGTAGATGAGCTCCTGGCGGAAGTAGCTGTCGATCTGCAGGGCCGTGGTCCTGTCGTGGTCCGGCAGGGAGCTGTTGATGAAGTGAGGGAGCTGGGAGAGAGACAGAGAGAGAGAGAGAGAGAGAGAGAGAGAGAGAGAGAGAGAGAGAGAGAGAGAGAGAGAGAGAGAGAGATTTGATTTAGATTTTTGAGACCACTTTATTAAAACCTTTTTTTGCAGAACAAGAAAAAGCATGACGATCAAATGATTCAACCACAAAACTAGAACAACACTTTTTATATCTTCTTCTTTTTTGTAAAGCAACCTGTAGAGTGCCATCGTTAGTGACTGTATATCGTCGTTGTCAGGTGGAAACCTTGTACCGGTATGTCCAAAACCGTTAGTTTTGCATTTATCATTTTAAAAATGTAAACTAGTGAAAACAGCCGATCTACAAGCACACAACGCCTCGCACTGCGGGGTGTTGTGTGCTTGTAGATCAGCTGTTTTCACTACTTTTGTGCGATGGCCTTGTATGATGAAGCAGGGCTTTACTTTGCTAAAGAACGTACACATTTGAAACTTGGAGATACGAGGTTTCTGCTCGACAGTGACAATATGCATCGCCTATACACCACGGATGCGTGTCGATATTGGACCGTCGATATCTGTTGACGGTCCATTCTTCCGACACAGGTGAATGTTAACCTCTATGCCTAAACCTAACCCAAACCCTGACCCTAACCTCAGTAACCGTGACGCGGGTGAGTAGCTAACCTGCCGACGCAGTTAGCGGGATTTCCCGACACAACACCTGTACAAACCCCCCAATGTCCCCCACCAGGCTGTGGTAGTAGGCACCTCCTGGTCTTCCAGATGGACAAGAAAATGTACCAATGTTACAACCAATGTTACAACAGGTCTTCTGCTGCTGCTATATTTTGGACCAAAAATAAAAAACTTTCAAGAGAAAAAGTCTCCCCTAGTTGCATAGCTATCCCCTCCGCAAAGACCAACACCCTGCCTAGTCTTGGACACTCTGCAAAGAGTGAGAGAGAGAGAGATTGAACAACAGAAAGAGGGAGAGAGAGTTTTACACTTCCAAACTGCCCTGTCTCGTTAGCCCCCATGCTGTAATACAAACCACATAATAACACGTCCATATTAAAACCATGCACTATCCCAGGGACCAGAAAAACATGACTTTAAAGAAACAGAGAGAGACAAAAAGAGAGAGAGAGAGAGTGTGTGTGTGTGTGTGTGTGTGTGTGTGTGTGTGTGTGTGTGTGTGTGTGTGTGTGTGTGTGTGTGTGTGTGTGTGTGTGTGTGTGTGAGAGAGACCTGGCACTGGTTAAGTGTCCCTGATGTTCATGCCAGTGAGGACACTATGACAACCTCATGGAAAATGCCCAGCCATCTGTGTGTGTGTGTGTGTGTGTGTGCGTGCGTGCGTGCGTGCGTGCGTGCGTGCGTGCGTGCGTGCGTGCGTGCGTGCGCGTGCGTGCGTGCGGGTGGGTGTGTGTGTGTGTAATGCATAGTGTCATATCGTCATTGTGTTCGTCACGCACGTGTGAGTGTGTGTGTCTTGATGTTTTTATGGACGCACACCATGCATTCGAACTGTAATTATGTTGTTTTGATTTCGATGACGCGTGTTTTGACCCTTTATTCAACTCTTCCCACACATGTCTGTGTTGTATCCTACACCGCCTCACCTGCTAGTGAGGAGCCCCCACTGGGAGGACGTACCGTTGTATCCTACTGACTCACCTGCCAGTGAGGAGCCCCCACCGGGAGGACGTACTGTTGTATCCTACTGACTCACCTGCCAGTGAGGAGGCCCCACCGGGAGGACGTAGTGCCTCTCCGCCCCCCCCCCCCCCCCCCCCCCCCCCCCTAGTACGACGTAGCGATATGTAATGTGGCCCTCTGGAGTGAAGGTGGAAATATAGTGGCCCTCGCCATCATCAAAGTTGCCCACCCCTGCCTTAGGGCGTCTTACTGGTATAGTGTGTAGTCTGAACGCCAAGGTGGTTTATCTGAAGACAGAGTGGACAGACAGACACAGTGGACAGACAGACAGACAGACAGACAGACAGCGCTGGCCCTACTCTCCCCTCTTGGCAGGCAGGGTGGCTCCAACAGGCTGTTAATCTGAGGGGATGAAACAAGGTCTGGATGCAGACAGCAGGGGGCCTGCACTGCTCTGACAATACACACATTAACATCCATGCACACACACACGCACGCACGCACGCACGCACACACGCACGCACGCACGCAGCACAACCACACAAACACACACAGTCACGCGCACACACTCGCACACACACTCGCGCACACAATCCATCTCCTTTTCTGTCATCTCCATTTGCGTTTCCAGCCCTTGCCTTCATATCTCAGTCTCACCCAATCTCTCTGTCTGTCTCTCTCTCTCTCTCTCTCTCTCTCTCTCTCTCTCTCTCTCTCTCTCTCTCTCTCCGTCCAGCTGTTCCATCAGCTTGGTGGATCAGTGTGTCTCCTGAGTGTCTCTCGTCCTCACAGAGACTATCATCTTTCCATGTGCAGCAGACGTGGGGTCAAAGGGCAGATCAGGGAACATGCTGCTATACTCTAGTCTTTCTGTCACCCCCCCACTGTGACGCGCACAATGACAGGACAGATGGAGGGGAAGTGTGTCCGTGTGTGTGTGTGTGTGTGTGTGTGTGTGTGCGTGTGCGCGTGTGCGTGTGTCTGTGTGCGTGCGTGTGCGTGTGCGCGTGTGCGTGTGCGTGTGCGCCTGCCTGCCTGCCTGCCTGCCTGCCTGCCTGCCTGCCTGCCTGCCTGCCTGCCTGCCTGCCAGAGTTTTCCCTGGCTTAAAGGAGGGGGAGCAGGAATCTTTCTTTATCTAAATAATGACGCATATCTCTCAAAGATCCCCTAAGGATGTCCAAATAAATTTAAAATAAATAAATACACAAAAGACATAGGCACACTTGAAGTTATAATCAGTGTCTCCCTCTACACCCTGTACTTCCTTCGACTTCGGGACCACGCCTCTTCCGTGACGTTCTGTTCCGTCACAGCGGCGGCTCGTTTCAGTCAGTGAGACAGGCAGACAGACAGGCAGACAGACAGACAGTCACCCCCCTCCCCTCTGCCTGTTTCTGCAGGACTCTCTCCAGTCTGCACTGAGAGAGTGAACGATTAGTGAAATAATTGTTTGATGTTCTGATTGTGTATACTTTAGCAGTTTAGCCTACTTCAGTAGTAGCAGAGACACATTGCAGACTGATTGATTGCGTGACTGTTTGTGTTCGCGGCTCGCCGATGTCCGCATCACCGCATGTGTAAAGTAACTAAGTATATTTACTCAAGTACTGTCTGTACTCAAGTACAATGTTCAGGTATTTGTACTTGGATAGTTCCAATACTTTCACTTCTACTACACTACATCTATCTCTGAGGCAAATACTGTAGTTACACCATTAAAATAATTTGAAAGCTTTAGTTACTACAGAAATACATTATAATATTATAAAACATACATTAACTACCTATTTTATACTTTGGCTGTTTGAAACTAGCCGATCTACAAGCTCACGCTCGGCCACTGCGCGTCGCGTCCTAGGCGACTGTCCATGCGAGAATGACATGAGAGTACTTTTACTTAAGTAAAATATGAGTATCTTTTCCACCATTGCGAGCTCGCACGGCCTACGGCCCGTCACTCGCGTTTGTGAAGGACCTTATAAATTATAATAACTACTTTAGCCCTATTTTATACCTTGGCTGTTTGAAACTAGCCGATCTGCAAGCTCACAATTGTGTGATTGGCCACTGCGTGTCGCGTCCTAGGCGACTGCATGCGTGCGAGAATGATATGAGAGTACTTTTACTTAAGTAAAATATGAGTATCTTTTACAGTCCATTGCGAGCACGGCCCACGGCCCCGTCACTTCACTTTGTGAAGGATAACTAATTCCAGTGGAATACATTTGTCTACCTTCTTTTGGGTGAGTTAATCCAACATGTCGTGTCATTGTTTGGTCCAGATGTAGAGAACACATGAATGGAGAGGCAGGGGGAAAAACGGGAGCCGAGGCAACTCCAGCATTTGGCCGAAACGAGCGCCCATCTCGGCTTGGTGTTTCTCAGTGCCTCGCTAGAGAACCGGGTCGCGAAGAGACACGCCCCCCAGGCTAGTAAAATAGGTGCATGCTACACTATATAATGGATACGAAAAAAACGGCTTATTGATTCTTTATAAAAAATTGCAAGTGTATAGCATTCACGTTGTTGTTCATGTCAATTAAGAAAGTTAAGAGTTCACTTTATTAGAAAGAGTGAAAAATACTGTAATTTCCAAGGCATTTTTCTCATTCTTTTCAATGGGATCACGTGATGTTGCTCTGCGCCCATACGTCATCATTTTGCTCGGCCATTCCCGAGCTCGTGGAGGAGGAGTTTTGGAAAAGTAGGACATTGGAATCTCCGTCTGAATACAGGCAAGACATCTATATGGTTGCATTGGCAAATATTTTCACAACAACCTAACAATTAAATTGGGACAAAGTAGATGTTATTCTGCTACCCTGTCTTTAAGGTCTTTACACACTGCTGTGTTTTGGAGCGAATTTTGGAGCAAGAAAATGAAAAAATAAAAAAAACACCTCACGTTATGTCAATCAATTTTCCACACTGCCACCCAATTCGTATTTATTTTCGGACCAAGGTAGATTTTTTTCAGATATTCGCAACTGTCGCTACTGGGTCCCTTGCTCTCTCTCTCTCTCTCTCTCTCTCTCTCTCTCTCTCTCTTTCCAAAACGCAACGAAAAAAGGCAGCAGTGTGTGCAGCTTTAGTCACAAAATGATGCAACGAGCTAGCTGGCAAATTGGTGGGTGACTGACGTATTGGCAATCGGTTGTCTTGAAAATATATGGACATAATAAACGATTTTCAAACTCACTCGCTCACATGTTAGTGCATAATTAATTTGAACTGATGATAAATCGTTCATGACCAATATCAGGCAACCAACGTAATACAAATCTTAAACTGTACCCCTTTGGAACACCCCATAAAATACCTACATACTACTATTACTCCCATTTGAGAAACACTGATCTTCTGTGTATTGGGCTGAAAAAAAGGGTACCAAATATGAATTGTGCAGTGTGTTTTTAACCTGGCGTGTGACAGCACCATTTACAGAGATCATACCGCTGCAGTGTGCCTGTCTGTCTGTCTGTCTGTCTGTCTGTCTGTCTGTCTGTCTGTCTGTCTGCCTGCCTGCCTGCCTGCCTGCCTGCCTGCCTGCCTGCTTGCGTGCTTGCGTGCCTGTGTGTGTTGGTGACTGAACCCACCATTAGATTTATGGAGAGTGAGACGTGTGAGGTGCTGGACTCCACTAACCATCCAAGACCGTCTCTTTCTCCCATGCTTCACTGCATCTCCCCTGTCTGCACACCCTCCATCATCCATGCCTTTGTTCTTTCATTTCTCACAGAGCTTAGACTATGGGTTATAATTCAAGCCCTAAATGGAAACGGCAGACATTCATTGAGTTTGCCCTGCCGAAGGTTTAATTTCCCATTTTACTGCTTTTGATTTAGAGCGACCTGAATGTATAGGCCTGCTTCAGTAGGTTTCTAGATAAGTGGTTCGCAAACTTTTTAGCTCAAGACCCAAAAGAGAAATTAGATGTTGTGAGAATAGCAGATCTTCAAAGATGTTGCAAATTCCCATGCAGTTTTAAAGGGTTAATATAAAATATCAGGCTTAAAGGGATATTACACTTTCAAAGTCATTTTATCGTCTAATCAGGCTTTTATGAACACCCTGAACAGTTTTTAATTTGCTTGATTCAATATTTAGATATTTGATGTAAATGTTACCAGGCCCGACACGCCCAGGCCCTCTCCACATACACACCCATTGTAACTTCAAACTCCATTTTAACCGTGATAAATTCATTAAAAACAACCATTATTTTTTCTGGTGACTCAAACTACCCTCCTAATACGTGAGCAGGCCGTGTTTTTTCGATAACTTTTTTCATTTATTTTTAATAATCCATTTTTGTATTAAATATTTTTCATTTTCCCAAATAATTATTAAAAATTAATGAAAAAAGTTATCGAAAAAACACGGCCTGCTCACGTATTAGGAGGGTAGTTTGAGTCAACAGAAAAAACAACGGGTGTTTTTAATGAATCTATCATGGTTAAAATGGAGTTTGAAGTTACAATGGGTGTGTATGTGGAGAGGGCCTGGGCGTGTCGGGCCTGGTAACATTTACATCAAATATCTAAATATTGAATCAAGCAAATTAAAAACTGTTCAGGGTGTTCATAAAAGCCTGATTAGACGATAAAATGACTTTGAAAGTGTAATATCCCTTTAAGGTCTTTACACACTGCTGGGTTTTGGAGCGAATTTTGGAGCAAGAAAATGGAAGAGAAAAAAAACACCTCACGTTATGTCAATCAATTTTCCACACTGCCACCCGCTTCGTATTTATTTTCGGACCAGGGTAGATTTTTTTCAGATTTTCGCAACTGTCGCTACTGGGTCCCTTGCTCTCTCTCTCTCTCTCTCTCTCTCTCTCTCCCCTCTCTCTTTCGGATTTCCAAAACGCAACGAAAAAAGGCGGCAGTGTGTGCAGCTTTAGTCACAAAATGATGCAATGAGCTAGCTGGCAAATTGGCGGGTGACTGACGTATTGGCAATCGATTGTCTTGAAAATATATGGACATAATAAACGATTTTCAAACTCACTCGCTCACATGTTAGAGCATAATTAATTTCAACTGATGATAAATCGTTCATGACCAATATCAGGCAACCAATGTAATAAGAATCTTAAACTGTACCCCTTTGGAACACCCCATAAAATACCTACATACTACTATTACTCCCATTTGAGAAACACTGATCTTCTGTGTATTGGGCTGAAAAAAAGGGTACCAAATATGAATTGTGCAGTGTGTTTTTAACCTGGTGTGTGTGTGTGTGTGTGTGTGTGTGTGTGTGTGTGTGTGTGTGTGTGTGTGTGTGTGTGTGTGTGTGTGTGTGTGTGTTATAAAACACCCTAGAGGTCATACAGCAGGCAAGTGCACACATAGACATCAAAGGGGGCTTGAGCCCCAGCCCTTTTATCCGTCTGTAAAAAGTGCCCTCTCCAGACCATGAATGCAGTTTTTACTATGGTGAAAGAAATGCAAATATCCCCTTTCCATGCCATACCTGAAGGCAGCATTCAAGAGAATTGCCTTGTCCAAACTCTCCTGAACTTGAATGCAGCATCTTATGTTGAAAGAATTACCCTCTCTGTGTAGAAATCCATGACGTACGCCACATCTCCAGTATTGCTTTTTTTTATGCTTAAAGGAGTAGTTCACCCCCAAAATGACTTTTTTTCTATTGATTAATCAGGCCATGGAGAGTAGAGTTCAATAATATTTTTTGTTTTTTGTCACATTCCTAAGACAAAAATGTGATAACAATACATTTACCCCCATTGATTCCGGATGGTGACCCGTTTCGAAACGGGTCACCATCTGGAATCAATGGGGGTAAATTTACTCGAATCAAAATTTTGTCTTAGGAATGTGACAAAAACCAAAAAATATTATTGAACTCTACTCTCCATGGCCTGAGTAATCAATAGAAAAAAAGTCATTTTGGGGGTGAACTACTCCTTTAACTGTTCTGCTGCCCTTGACGATCCTCACCGTCATTAAAACCGGTTACTACACGACGCCATTGACAGCGCTCACCGTCAATCTTACTGTATTTACAGTAAATGTATTAATACTTACAGTATGTAGCTCCGGTCGCGGCCGCATCGGTAATGTCCGCGATTTGTTTAAAACGCACGTTGGGCGTGCACGCGAAGTGAAGCCCCTCCATGTTAAGTCAATGGAGAGGCCCATAAAGAGACTTCATTTACTCCAAATAAGACTTTTAAACCCAAAGCACAGCTCCAAACAACAATAGCAAGGCAAGCCTGGCGGCCGCCATGACACACTGTCACATGACACATGTCATGTGACTAGATGACGTAATCGTTGATGTCATTCAACAGTCCGTGTGTGTACACACATTCCA
>NC_137810.1:59215327-59225327 GCF_963921795.1 Nannobrachium achirus | reverse complement strand
CATTCTCTGCACGTCCCTGTCATTGAAAATGAAGAGATGATGGTTCTCGCATACAGTCGTAGCGCCACTGGCTTTTTAACGTCCTGCTTTATCGCTTCTCATGGCTGCCTGCCAACTGTCCTGAGCTATACGTCGGTCCTCCGCAAATCTCCCTCTGGATTTGATTTGATTTATGAGACGTTATGATTAAAAGAAAAACACACGCTACACGCTTCTCACAGGGACGTCGAGGATAAAGAAAACGACAACAAAGTCAGTGACTTATTTCTACTGTGGTCATTGGTCGTAGACGAGACAAAACATTACACCATAGAACCCAGGCATTGTCTCTGTGTAGATAAATGATAAAGCCATCACAATTAGAATTCTAATTCTAATAGAAGCCTAATTATCAGGACAAAGAGCATTTTGACTGTAAGGAACGTGGGAAAACAGTCGTAAAACCAGGACTGTCTCCATTTGATCAAGGCTTCTGGCCTCCCTATAGAGCATCGCAGCAGATGTGGTTTACTGGTACCACTAAAGAATCTCCCATTAATTTTCCCCATAGACTTTTACAAAAATATTTCTAACAATTATGTTAAGTCTAGAACCAAGCCATCCAGGATGGCAGTTAATCATGACCATAAAACCTTTGATCCTATATGAAAACATATTTTAATATTAAATTATTCAATATACTACATGTAATAAATACCCTTCGTTTAGCGATTTTCAAAATGTTCTTTTCATAGAAACAAAGGTTTCATGTTCATGATTCACTGCCATCCTGGATGGCTTGGTTCGAGGCTTAACATAATTGTTATAAATATTTTCGTGAAAGTCTATGAGGAAATGAACAGGAGATTTTTTAGTGGGACCAGAGTAAACCACGGCCACTTCGATGCTCTATGGGAGCAGCTTAGAAAGAACAGTAAAACACTCCCCTTGCACTCCAGCTACTAGTGAACCATTCTTGAACAAAGGTCCCAGACATCCAAACGTGCTCTGGAGGAGCAGCTCAGTGTAGCACAGAAGACAACGGTCTAACTATACAGCTCCGAGGTATGCCAAACAGAAATGTAATTGTCAGCAGGGGCGTCACAATTAAGGGGGGGGACGGACAGGACTGAGTTACTAGGGCCCAAGGTGGAGGGGCCCTAGTAACTTTAGCTATTGATATTTACAAGCTTGTAGATCTGTTATTTTTGAAAAGTCGTGAAAATGTGTGCAAATCTTTGAATATAATATGTATTTTTTAAGCAAACATTTGTAACTCAAATTTTGCTTCGGGGGGGGGGGGGGGGGGTCCCTGGAACTAAATATTTTGAGATGGGGGTCCTTGGCCAAATACATATCATCTTGGGGGTCCTTGACATGAAAAGGTTTGAGCACCACTCACATGGAAACATAGGTTTCTTGCACACATTTTCACAAGCACACATTTTCATTTTCGCAGCGCGGCACCTGTGAGCTTGTATATCTGCTATTTTTCAATAGTTAACATTCATGGGGGGCCCGCAGTGAATCCTTGTACCCAGGGCCCAGAATTTGGTGTGACGCCCCTGATTGTCAACGACAAAAACACGATGAAATCTTTAATCGCAATTGTTTGAGTGACAGTTAATAGTCACGTAAGATGTCATAATAATGGTGCCAGGCCTACCTGCGAGGTGTCGTGGTTGAAGATGATGGAGCTCAGGTCTCCACAGTTGTAGTGAGTGATGAGGTCCTCTGTGGTGTAGGAGCCCTGCATGATGCCTGCCCGCACGCTCTCATGCTGCAGCAGAGTCTGGTTCAAGGCAAACAGCACCTGCAGGGGAGAGACCCAGACACATCAGTTTCTGTTACTTCACTGTATAGACCCGTTTCTTGTTTACAAACATTGAGACTAAATGCACAGGTGACTGTATCATGTAATCAATTCCAGACATCCCAACTTTGAGATCAGCATTTCCGGGAGGTCCCCTGTGCATGTGCGCGCAGCGCGCATTCACCCGCGAAAAAATATATATATATTTTTTTTTTCGGATTTTATAAATTTTTCTACGTTTAAAAATGGTTAAAAACTGTTAAAACGGTTCTGCACGGCGGCGGAACCATTTTAGGCTTAATATAATCGGTTTAATTTATAGCATGATGTCTTTCTTACCTATTTGGGAGAAAGTTCTGACACTCTCACAGTGAGTTCAGGGAGGTTCAGTGCGGGAGGTTCAGTGCCACTCGCGGGTGTCCGGGAGGAGACACTGATTTCCGGGAGACTCCCGCAACATCCGGGAGACTTGGGATGTCTGCAATTCCCACCAATCCCCAAACCTGTTGTTTTGGGGAGTGCTGGTTTCATTGGCCAATTTTGGTACCGACCTGCGCGCGCATCTAGTTCTTATCAGTGTAACGTGGACCATAAATGCGTCTATAATCAACAAACGCAGGTGGACCTGGATTGGCCATGTCCTCAGAAGGGACACCAACGCAATCCCAAGAGGGCAAAAGGAAGAAAGGGAGGCCTAAAATAACATGGCGCAGGACGATCGAGAAGGAGCTCCAGCAACACCACCACAGCCCTCAACCCGCAGCCTCCGCTCTGGAAACACAAACCGTCTAAAGGAACGGCACACCAAGCTCCGCACCATGGGAGACGAGGCTTTCTATGCAGCCGCCCCCCCTGCTGTGGACCTCGCTCCCAGACCATCTAAGAGCTCCACAGTCTGTTGACGTTTTTAAAAGGGGACCAAAGACTTTCCTTTTTAACAAAGCTTTTGGTTGGCTTTTAGGTCTTTAAAATCCTGCCCTTTTTAACTTGTTTTGATTGCTTTTTGCAAATGCTTTATCTTATGTTCACACAGCCACAATAACCCTTCCACAAACAGGGGGATGATGTTGTGCTGAGGATACAAGATATGTGGGCACTATAGGGCCATCTGGGCACCTCCATATAAAATTGGCTATTTTATCCAAAATGTTTTTGCCCAGATGTCCCTAGTGGTTGCCCACCTATCCCATTACCGTACTTTTTACTGTGGAGGAATAAGTTATTGTTGTTGTTTTTTTCAAACACAACCGCTGACTTCAGTGAGGAACGATTCTGACCGCATTATAAAAGACTAAATTCAGTTATGCACCTGAGAGGCCTTTGGTGAAGTAGAAAATGCTAGTTTTTTTTTTTTTTATCCGGGGATGTTTTCATACACTTTATCCCCGCATGGCTGACTGCAGGTAACCCAACAAATGGAAACCACGGAAGGAATGGGAAAAAGCAGTGAAAAGCAATAACTCTCTGCAGGAGAGAGAGAGGCGAGGCAGGAAGAGAGAAAAGCCATGGTAGAGAGAGAGAGAGAGAGAGAGAGAGACATAGAGAGAAATGAGGGGGAGAGAGAGAGTCAGAGAGGGAGGAGAGAGTTCCCTTTTAAAAATAGCTTTTTCCTCTCTCTCTCTCTCTCTCTCTCTCTCTCTCTCTCTCTCTCTCTCTCTCTCTCTCTCTCTCTCTCTCTCTCTCTCTCACCGGGGCTCAAGTGCAGTAAATTTACAGCTCCCATTAAAATCAAAAGTAAACCCTCTTTAGAGAGAATTTATGGCGTGCAGCCGCCAGCCAGCCCCAGCGACACGGCAGCTGTCTGGGACACCGGGGGTTAACCTTTCCCTGTGTGGAGAAGTCCCGCCCCCTCCGCGCTCCACGCCGCCTTCTCACTGGCCTGACAGCTGGAGCCCGGCTGTCAATCACCCACTAAGCTCTGTGACAGGAGCTTTAGGTGTGCATGTATGTATGGTGCACCGGAAAACTCTTTTTTTTAAACTCTCTCTCTCTCTCTCTCTCTCTCTCTCTCTCTCTCTCTCTCTTTGTCTACAGTATGTGCACACAAGTGATGGAAAAGTATGTTTTTTTTCACTTAAGTAAAAGTATCAATAACGCTCACAAATAAAAATGTACAGTAGCCTATTACTTGTAGCGATGCAGTTAAGGAGAACAATACTTCAGTTCTGGAAAGAAGCACCAAAATTTGACAGAGTGTACCTCTTGGGTCATTCTTTAGAAAAATCACATTAGACACTTAATTTTCAAAATGGCCACCAGTTTTAAAGATGGACGCCTTTTCGGATATGTTTTACAGTACGCCAGCCAGTTAATATCGAATTTTCATAATATTAGAGTTGTTTTGTAGGTTTTAAAACATCCTGAGTTCATTTATTACACTTTTAAAGCAGCCAGAATAACCTTTCTGACTTTTGGTTGGGGTCTTTCCTCACCTGGGACCCCCCAGACAGACCCCTGAGCCTATTTCCTTAATCGCTCTGCTCCTGCTCCTGAACAATTTTAAATTAGATCTGAAATATGCTCTGAAATCAAAAATGACTAGTAGCAAATAACAGAGATCTTCCACGGGGGGTCTGGGACCCCTGGGGGGGGGGGGGGGGGGGGGGGGGTCCTCAGAGCTACTACAGGGGGCCTGCCAAATCTTGCTGAGATTTTTTTTTTTTAAACTTCGAATGTTTTTATGTATCCTGGTTTTATGTATTGTACTTTGATGGTTTATTCGTATTCTCAGTATTATTTACAATGTTTTTGTGTTAAACAGTTATGGTTGACAGCTTACTGCAGGGATTGCAATAATGAAGGTGTTGCAACTTTTCACTTTGGGCGCAGAACAACATTTCCATTTATTGCACTGCACTCACACTGACAACACTGCACACACACACACACACACACACACACACACACACACACACACACACACACACACACACACACACACACACACACACCTCTTTGTTATTGTCACCCCAAAACCCTCACCTTATCCTCTTATAGAGCCCATGGTCAATTACGCCCAAAAAGATTCACTACAATACAGTAATTTCAGACATGCAGGATATATTCGTCTTCAGTGTCTTAGTGTTGACACAGTCTCCACCATAGCATAGAGTGAAAGGCAGGTTATTTGAGCAGCTGCACCGTCCCTTGCAGACACATTTGATGAGTTCAAGTACCGCCTTTGGAGCAGGGAGAGCAAGAAACCTGACTGGAATATACCCTCCACTCTCTGAATTCCATCTATTTTCTTTGATTGGTGGAAGCTCAGGGCAATTTGTCAGGTATGATTTATCCTGCATTGTGACGTAGTTGGCACGGAGGTAATGTGGTAGCAGTGCAGCCCGAGTTGGAGGTAGCATCTCACCCTCCAAGTTCTTTGACAGAAATAGTTCCCATCTGAGTAATCCCAGGGTTGTTGGACCTTTTGAACTGTAAACATGGCATGCAAAATGTTCCGACTGCAATGTTGATGAAAGCTCACCATTTATAAGCTCAGGAGGAATCGCCAATGACCTTACCAATGTCCTTGAAGCGGTTAATGGCTTGGTCATCATCATCATCAAGTAGGCATTGACCCATGTCTTTTTGGTGATTCCAACAAATGTTCTTCCCCAGTCAGCACCTGAAAAACTATGTACGCAAAGAAACCCTTGACATTTGTAACATCCAATAACTTGAACTCACTCGAATATATCAATTTCCTTTTTTTTTTGTACCGGAGGCTAGGACTTGATAAGGAATCGGGGTATCAGCCTCTTCATGTGTTTGCACTTCCTCAAAATCATGTCCCTTGATGAGGGTATCGTATTATGATGCCTACTTTGTCATACCTGACAAATTGCCCTGAGCTTCCATCAATTGAAAAAAATAGATGGAATTCGGAGAGTAGAGGGTATGTCCAGTCAGGTTTCTTGCCCTCCCTGCTGCAAAGGCAGAGCTTGAGCTCATCAAATGTGGCTGCAAAGCAGGTTACAAGGGACGGGTGCAGCTGCTCAAACAATAACCTGCCTTGCACTCTCCTCCCTGCAAATGCTATAGTGGAAACTGTCAACACTATTAGGGAGGACATGTATAGTAGTGAATTTCTTTGAGTACAATTGACCGTGAGCTCTTTAAGAGGATAGGGTGCAGGTTTTGGGGTGACGATAACAAAGAGGTGTGTGTGTGTTGTCTTGTCAGTGTGAGTGCAGCGCAATAAATGGACATGTTAGACTGCGCGCCCAAAGTGAGAAGTTGCAATACCTTAATTCTTGCAATCCTTGCAGTAACGCCTGTGAACCTGTCTAACACAAAAATGTAATAAATAATACTTTCAAATGTAAAAAAGAAAGAAAAAAAAAACTTCCCCATCAAGATTCGGCAGGCCACCTGTAGTTACTCTGAGGGGTCCCGGACCCCCTGTGGAAGACCCCTGGGTATTTGCTACTACTCATTTCTGCTTTCAGAGCCCAGTTACAACAACTTTAATGCTTCAGTTATGATCTAATTTAACATTGCTCTGGAGCAGGAGCAAAGCGATTACTGAGATAGGCTCAGGGGTCTGTTTGGGGGATCCCAGGTGAGGAAAGACCCCAACCAAAAGTCAGAAAGGTTATTCTGGCTGCTTTAAAAGTGTAATAAATGAACTCAGGATGTTTTAAAACCTACAAAACAACTCCAATATTATAAAAATCGGACATTAACTGGCTGGCGTACTGTTCAGAGGCAGCCATCTTGGAAACATGGCAGCCATTTTGTTTTTTCAGTGTCTAATGTGTTTTATCATAGGAACAACCCCTAAGGAGTACTTGTGAAAAGTTTTAGGTTTCTTTCCACTTGTGAAGTATTTTAGTGCAAAAATGCATTTATCTGCCCCGCTATTGGTCCAACATGTACTTAAAGTACCAAAAGTAGAAAGTATTAGAAGCAGAATGTCGCATCGCCACGTATTGTGAACTGGTATCTGCTATTTTCAAATGGCAGAAATGTATATACTGTAGTGCTGAAGTGGGAAATGTACTGTATTGGTACAATAATCTAAATCTAACAAAGTAACTATAGTAACTACCCACTGAGCACAAGACCCAATCTAGACGTCTAGTTTATGCTTAGCCGGAATTTCAACTGGCTAGATTACGTCTTTATATAGACTGATTCTAGCCGACTGCATTTAATCCATTATTCCGTCTTATTGATTAAAGAAACAGCTTTAATTTGCACACCTGATTTTCAGATTGGACTAAAGTAATTTTAAGAGCTAAAGATCATTTGACGTTTCCAGTTGAACGATATATCAACGTTTGGATGAAAACGATTTTTAGACAATAACATATTTTTTTTACATTTTTATCAAGTTGTTCATTATCGGATGCGAACAGTATAGGTTGAAATGATTAGAAAAAAAGACAGATAGACAGATACAGATATCTCCATATATGGGCATAAATGGACGCAGGCAAACAGATGGTCAAAACGGGTCCTATGACAACAGGTATAATGGGGTTTGCATTAAAGGGGGAACCAGCACTGTGTCTGCAACACAGTCGGAGGCATGACAGAGATCTCCATAATGGGCATAAAGGGACACAGACAAACAGATACAGAGATCTCCATATATGAGCATAAATGGACACAGGCAAACAGATGGTCAATACAGGTCCTACAGAGATCTCCATATATGGGCATAAAATGGACGCAGACAGACAGATAACTCCATATATGGGCATAAATGGACACAGGCAAACAGATGGTCAAAACGGGTCCAATGACAACAGGTATAATAATGGGGTTTGCATTAAAGGGCAGAGCATTCATCCCCTATTTACATTGTTCCCGAGTTGGCCAGGGCGCCGACTAGACGCTTCTAGTTTGAAAAATTCTAAAAGTGTAATAAATAACGGCATAATACCGTGGTGCTGCTCGGGACAGCATTATACTTCTCTGAATTCATTCTGACAGCAAACACACACAAACACACACAGCTGTCTCCCCAGACCCCTGCCCCCACCATTATTAAATATATATTGATTAAATAAAATCCTTTTAATAGCTATTCATGAAGTTAGTTTGCATTATCAACAAACGATAAATTGCACTAACCCGAAATGAACAGTGGGGGGCAATATGTCAAATACTAATAGCGCAGGAACACTATACAGAGAGCAGCAGGTTCCGTGGTCCACCAAGACATCACGAGTTCAAACCCCGTCGGCTACCTATGTCAAATACTAACAGCGCTTGAATGCATTAGAAATCCGATTAGTTGCCGTGGTCTAGGTAGGGCCATATTTAAACCAAACTTTAGGTTACGGCTAAGACGTTAAAGGACCAGGTCACCTCTGGGACAACCAGATCTTATTTTATTGTTGTGTGGGACACGATCAACACAATCCTGAATTATTTTTTGTGTTCAATCTGTGTTTTTAGATATGTTAGTATTTCAGCATGCTACAACTGGTCATATGATGCATTTTGCATCATATGACCAGTTGTAGCATGCTGAAATCGGCTGAAATACTAAAATATCTAAAAACACAGATCATTTAACCCTCAAATTGCTCACAGTGGGTAAAGTTTTCAGGTAATTGTAGTGGGGTAAAAAGTACAATATTTGCCTGTGAAATGTAGTGTAGTAGCAGTAAAAGTATACAGAACATTGGAAATACTCCAGTAAAGTAAAACAATAAATACCTAAAAATTGTACAGAACTTGAGTACATTTTCTTAGTTACTTTACACTGCTGTGTGCACACGGCAGATTCAGTTTCACGTGAACGTTCGCACTCAAAGTCTGTGTGTGTGTGTGTGTGTGTGTGTGTGTGTGTGTGTGTGTGTGTGTGTGTGTGTGTGTGCGTGCGTGCGTGCGTGCGTGCGTGCGTGCGTGCGTGCGTGCGTGCGTGCGTGCGTGCGTGCGTGCGTGCGTGCGTGCGTGCGTGTGTGTGTGTGATTTGATTAGATGTGATTAGCTTGTGCGACTGGGCTGGTATTTATAGCACAGTGAGCGCGCACTATAAATACATCCACGACTACATTCCCAATTGCCTACGTCAAGGAAAGGAGACTTCTTTCTGGTGCTTTTTCGAGGTAAATACTACCGGGACCGGGCCAAAAAAACTGCTGAGGCCCGGGCGTATGATTTGCGAGGCGACTTATGGCCGATACAGCTGTCCGACTGATCCAGGCCAAAGTCAAAGGTGCGCGTCGTAACTCACACAATTACGCTATGTTTTTGCAATCATAAATGCCCTCATTGTGCGCGTTGAACGGTTAAACTGCGGGTAACCCTCATGCTCTGTTAATCACGTTTTGGAGTTGTATAAACCCCATAGGCCACGTCTCGCTGTCTGTCTGTCTGCCTGGGACGTGCAGAGAATGTTTGAGAGGCAGGGGCTAAAATTTCCAAAAGGGCCTTTTGGTGGAAATATCGAAAATAGTCGACCTCCAAGCTCACAAGGCGTTGCGCTACGACGTGTTGTGAGCTTGGAGGTCAGCTGTTTTCGGTGCGTGATGCCACACCGAACTAAGCATAATCAAGTCAATACTGGAGATGTGGCGTAACGGCATGGAGTTCTACACAGAGAGGGCAATTATTTCAACATAAGATGCTGCATTCAAGTTCAGGAGAGTTTGGACAAGGCAATTCTCTTGAATGCTGCCTTCGGGTATGGCACGGAAAGGGGGGCATTTGCATTTCTTTCACCATAGTAAAAACTGCATTCATGGTCTGGAGAGGGCACTTTTTTTACAGATGGATAAAAGGGCAGGGGCTCAAGCCCCCTTTGATGTCTATGTGTGCACGTCCCTGCTGTCTGCCTGCCTGTCTGCGTGTCTGTGTGTCTGTCTGCGTGTCTGTCTCAGAGGTCAGTGTGCATGCTAAATGGTCTCACAGACAGTGCCTTTAGTCTTGTGCCTTCATCGTAATGAAAGGAGACAACTGGAAAGCTTACGCGCCACGGATGCCTCTCTCCCACTATCCTCTCACTCTCTCGGCTTTGCACTCCTCTTTTCCAACTCTCTCTCTCTCTCTCTCTCTCCCTCTCATCTTCCTGCCAGCCCTGGGGGGGAGGAGGGGGGAGGGGGGGAGGCGTCTCCCCCGGGCAGAGCGATCTTATTTATTCCTCTCGACGTGTTTCATAGACATAGAGAACTGTGCGCGGCGCGGTTCTGTCGGCCCTGCTGCCCAGAGAGCCGTAATCCCCCCAGACTGGAGCTCCTCTGATCATAATGTGAA
>NC_137810.1:59155327-59210327 GCF_963921795.1 Nannobrachium achirus | reverse complement strand
TGTTCGCACCGATCGCCGCGGCGACTCGGTCGCTACGGCTCCCTCGGCGGCGGCTCCCGGTCGTTTATAGTGGCGTGAACGGTAACGTCGGGTGGCTGGTAAACCCTTCATAGCGGTATCGAATCTCGCTTCGGGAACAACTTTTTTTTTCTTTCTTCTTAGACCATTGGCCATACCCAATGCGTCCAACACTTGACACAGTAGGCATACCCAAAGCGTCCCCTCGTCCGACGCAGTACGGTACTTGACAGGGCGTCAGTTGTCTGACGCTTTGAAGGTGAGAATATGTTGCTCTGGTCTATAGCAGTGGTTCTCAACCTGTGGGTCGGGACCAGGGGGGTCCCCATATTATTTTGGATGGTCCCCAGATGATCAACTTAATGTGCAACATTGTTTTATCACTCAACAGTAAACAAACCAACATAAAGTTTAAGTGTATAGAGGGTATCTGCACATTTCTAAAGTGAAAATTTAAGGACTTTTTAATACCTCGCTCTGAAAAAGTGACTGACAAATTAAACATTGGCCAAACTGTCAAATATTAGAGACAGAAATTGTGAAAATAGCAGATCTACATCATGCTTACAACGTCTAGATCTGCTATTATTACACAATAGAACCATGTTATACAAAATGTAATGCCTGAACTCTTAGTGCTTGTCAGGTTGAGAACCACTGCTCTAACAGCACAGAACTGCACACAGTACTTTGCAGTGGAGAAGAGTTGTTTTAGTTTTAGAGTTTCTTTTTTTTTTTACTGTTTGTCAGACGGGAGGCAAACAGAAGGAAGAGAACAAGGACAAAAGGAGAGAGAGAGAGAGAGAGAGAGAGAAATAGAGAGAGAGAGAGAGTAACTGCACTAGGGAGGAAGAGCAGGGCGAGGGAGCTAAAGAGGGACACTGTGACCATGTCTTTGTCCTGGCACAAGCATTTAATTGTATCTGTACCTGTATGGATATGTGTGACAATAAACCTGAACCTGAACCTGACAAATAAAGGTGTATAGTGTGTGTGTGTATGTGTGCGTGCGTGTGTGCGTGCGTGCGTGCGTGCGTGCGTGCGTGCGTGCGTGCGTGCGTGCGTGAGAGAGACAACGTGAACGAGAGAGACACAGAGAGAGAGAGAGAAGAGAGAGAAGGAGCAGCATGTGCTGTACAGATGGAGTTAGCTGGGTATTCCATGCACGGTGTGGTGTGGTGTGGTGTGGTGTGGTGTGGTGTGGTGTGGTGTGGTGTGGTGTGGTGGGTACAGGTGGATGATGAAAGGCATCATCAGACATCTCTCTATCTGTTCCTCTCTCTCTCATCACCATCCATCTCCTACACCAGGGGTCTTCAACGTTTTCAGGCCAAGGAGCCTTAGTTGAGAGAGAGATGAAGCAGGGACCCCCACTACCTGTTCATAGATTCCATATTGTTTTCCATATCGTTTGACAGCACAATCATCTCTGTATTTTGGATTCATGTCAATTTGGGTTTCCAGATATTTAACCACTTGTCATACTTAATAAACGTTTTTTCCCCTCTACACCAAAGCTCTTTGCCAAGAATAGCCGATCTACAAGCTCACAACGCCTCGCAAGATCTGCTATTTCTGGCTAAAGTTCTCAAGTGGTTAATATAAAAAATTTGGAAAAAAAGGTTTCTATCACTCAAAGATTTGGAGGACCCCCTGTAGTAACTCTGAGGACCCCCTAGGGGTCCCGGACCCCCTGTTGAAGACCCCTGCCCTACACTCTCTCTCTCCCTCTCTAGACTTCTTCGATCCTGTCCAGGATCACACATCTTTCACTCACACTCCCTCTATCTCTCTCTGTCCCCATATATCTCTCCTTCTCAGTCACTGAATCACTCGCCGATAAAGCAAACATTCCGAGCGTCTTGTAGGAGATGTTGTGTTCATGTGTTTCCACCCCTGCACGCACACAGCGCACAGCTCGGAGGCAGCACCCGATACACACAGGCAGGGATGTTCCTAGTTAGAGAATTTTATCAGAATAATGTCAAATCTGGGAATAAATTCCTTACCAAGACATGTGTTCACCAATGTGTGTGTGTGTGTGTGTGTGTGTGTGTGTGTGTGTGTGTGTGTGTGTGTGTGTGTGTGTGTGTGTGTGTGTGTGTAAAGGTGTCTCTCTCTAGGTCGTCCTCAGACGAGCCTTCATAAAGTTAGTAACACATCTACTGTAACAAGGTTTGAAATTCAAAATTCCCAGGGGATTTTTTTACAGCTGCTGAAAGTTGGGCTCCCATTAATCTGAGTTCCCACTTCCCAGAAGTTATTTTTTTCGCCACTAGACTTTAGAAATAGCACTAGAAATAGCAGATCTACAAGCTCGCAGCGCGGCACTCGGTGCCGCGCTCTGAGCTTGTATATCTGCTATTTTTCAATAGTTACAAGCACAGGGGCCCCACAGTGAATCCTTGTACCCAGGGCCCAGAATTTGGTGGGACACCCCTGCGTGCGTGCGTGCGTGCGTGCGTGCGTGCGTGCGTATCAGCGGCAGGCGGGCCGCTTTTAAAAGCCTCACGTTGTCAGATCTTTTACGGCGCGTCAGGTCTGAAGACACCTTGAACGCATTAGGATGGAGAACGCTAACGTTAGGAGATGATGACACACTAGACCACATCAAAGATGTCTGCACGCTCTCTCTCACCACGCAGCACAACCACTGTCTCCACAGGATGCTCCCAGCAGCCCTGAAAATACACTGCTCTGTTTCTTTCTTTCTTTCTTTCTTTCTTTCTTTCTTTCTTTCTTTCTTTCCTTCTTTCTTTCTTTCCAGAGGTGGAAAAAGACAGTACTACATTGCAGTATCAATACTGCAATGTAGATGTACTCTAGTACAAGTAAACGTCTGGAATTCAAAATGTACTTGAATAAAAGTATGAAAGTATTGGCATCAAAAAGTACTTAAAGTACCCAAAGTAAAAGTACGCGATGCAACACATTGTGAGCTTGTAGATCGGCTATTTTCAAATAGCCTCCGTATAAAATAGAGCTAAAGTGGTTAATGTATGTTTTGTAATATTATAATTTATAACTGCAAAGTAACTCGTAACTAAAGTCTTCAAGTAAATGAAGTGGAGTAAGAGTACAATATTTGGATCCGACATGTGGTGGAGTAAAAGTATAAATACCTTGGAACTGTACTTAAGTACAGTACTTAGTTACTTTACACCACTGTTTCTTTCACTCTTTCCAGAGGGGATTGTGTGCACATCTTGTGCCATGTATTTAGGCCAGGTGCTGGACACAAAAACATCCGCACACAACTGGTTTAAAAGCTTTTCTTTAGCGTCGCTATACGTTTAGACCACAAAACGTCAAAACGTTACGCAATTAAAGAAATAGGTTTTAAACCAGCTTTAAATCAGTTTGTGGATGTTTTTACTTCTTTCTTGCATTCTTTATTTCTTTCTTCTCTCTAGGGCTGTCACGATATGACATTTTACATGACGATTAATTTTCTCTCAAATAATTGCGATTAACGATTTAAATTGTGTTTTTGTCGTTGACAATTACATTTCTGTATGGCTTTTAGGCTTTGAAGTTGCACATGGTAGATATGACACATAACCTAAATATACAAAGAAATTACTGACATATTTGACAACTTCATACTTAAAAAAGAACATTGATAGTGGAAATAGCCGATCTACAAGCTCACAGCTTGTAGAGCTTGTAGATCTAGAGCTTGTAGATCTGCTATTTCCACTATTTTTTACATGGAAACGATTATGACGATTGTGAAAAATAATCACGATTATGTCAAATAATCACGATTAGACGATTATGTAATAATTGTGACAGCCCTACTTCTCTCACTTCCTTCCCTTTTCACTTTCTCTCTTTCCCATCCTTCCTTCTCTCCCTCTCCCACTCCTTCTCCCCATCTCGCTCTCCATATCTCTCTCTCAGAGAGAACTCTGTAACCTGTCAGAGGCCATAAACGAAACATTCAAACATAAAAATGCCTCAGAATGTGATCTGGGCTGTCAGAGGACTGCCAGGATATTTTAACGGCCCCTCAGCACCTTTTCCCTGCGTAGGGTTTGCTTACTTGAAGGTAAGCAATGCTTTCAAAATGATCACATCTGGCGTTACCCCTCCTCTGCTTTCCAAGTTTTTATCCTTTTTTAATGTCCGACTGTACACACACATGTATACACACACACACACACACGTACAGTATACACACATGGTCTACACACGGAGTAAGCGTTACCGCTCGTTTGACATAATTGAACACAGGAACATACACGTAGTGTAGTGTATAGGTTTGCATGCAGACATGCTATTACAGCAAAGACCAGGGGCCACAAAGTGGATGTTTTTTTTTCCTGTTCTTTAATTGTCTAGATGAACTGATATTTGTTCGACAGCTCAAAGTGCTTAAAATGTGTGGGAATGTTTCTTCAATGTGTATTTCTCATATCTGACGAATCTGGTGTACGGGCGAACCTCAATACAGTGAATATGTCATCACACATGGCTGTATAGACAGTACAGTTGGACACAGTACAATTCTCAGTTATTATTGTATCCATTTGCACCTGAGAATGGCCGTGAAACCAGGCTGAAACCGTGTCCAAATATGGAGTCATACATCACAGATACGTCATAGATAGACAACAGGTGTCATAGACTGGCTGCTTACAGACACATAAACTGACCTTCTAATTGTGGGCTCGCTGAAAGGTGAGACCAGTGTGTTCTCTCAAATCTCTAAAGACCGAGTTTATTCTCCTAAAAAAAAGACAGACGGTACAAAGGCAGGGCCTTTAGCCAATGAGGAGCAGCGTTCTTGGTGACATCACAACCAACAAGTGCCACCTGATATAAATAACAACACCACAACCACATGAAATCTTTTGTAGTATGTTCTCCCAAATCTTTTTATGATCTTTGTAATGTTGGAGTGCCAGTTGGGCAGATCTTTATGCCCATAGCCTATATGTTTGGCAGTGTTGGGAAAGTTCACTTTCAAAATGAACTAGTTCAAGTTCAAGTTCAAAACTTCTAAAATGAACTAGTTCATTTCATAGTTCATAATTCTACATTTTGAACTAAAGTTTGTGGTTCCCCAAAATGAACTAACATAGTTCTTTTTAGTTATTTTTTTAACCATAATATTTTTATACTTTTGGCTATTCAAATGTTTTTTTTAGACGTTGCTGCAAGCTATTATTTGTCAAAATTATTGACACAGCCCATATAGAACCACACACAGCAATCATTGACCGCCGCACGAACGGGCCGACGAGCGCCGTTCATGGGCGTCAGAATGAACGCGTTCGACAATATCGTCCATCAAGCGAAAACAAAGAACGTTCAGTTCACGTTTGCCCAAAATATGAACGTGTTCATGAACGATCGTTCATTGAACGCGTCCGGGTACAACACTGTATGTTGGAGTGCCCGTTGGGTAGATCTTTGTGCCCATACAGTACATGGTGTTCCATGCGAGCCCACACTGTTCCGGACATCTTTTGGGGGCCGGATTTTGGGGGTCTTCGTTCAGGCATTATGTTTTCTTCAAATGGCGGCCATGTTTGAAAGATGGGGTTGGTATGGAGGTCAAACATGCAACTTTGCGATCGCGATCATGCCTAGTTGTTAGAAGGAAGTCAAAAAAATAAAATCTAAAAATAAATAAAAATATATGTTTTTTTGCCAAAACGGCCCAAAACTCGGGCATGGCAGCGGTCGAGTTCGGGAATAACTCGGAAAACTCGTGAGGGGGCAGACAATCAAAAAAAACTATACTGTTAAATAAAATAAATAGCTGGTGTCTTTACAGGTGATCCTTTGGCAAATGTGAGGGCCGGCCGGCGGACGGACGGACCACACTGCTTACCAAAGGTTTTCCTCCAGTGTGGATGCGCCGGTGTTTGAACAGATTGCTGTAGTCACTGAAACTCTTATCACACAGCTCACACTGGTAAGGTCGTTCTCCAGTGTGGATACGCTGGTGCGTCTTCAGGCTCCCTAAAATACTGAAGCTCTTGTCGCACTCTTTACAGCAAAAGGGTTTTTCTCCAGAGTGGACGCGCTGGTGCAACTTCAGGTGCTCCAAAAGAGCGAAGCCCTTGTCACATTGTTTGCAGTGGTAAGGTTTTTCCCCGGTGTGGACGCGCTGGTGTCCCTTCAGGGTAAATGACTGACTGAAACTCTTGCCACATTGTTTGCAGTGGTAAGGTTTTTCCCCAGTGTGGATACGCTGGTGTATCTTCAGGTTATCTGACAGACTGAAACTCTTGTCACACAGTTTACAGCAGAAAGGTTTTTCTCCAGTGTGGACACGCCGGTGTCTATTCAGGTTCTCTAAATGGCTGAAACTCTTGTCACACTGTGTACAATAGAAAGGTTGTTCTCCTGTGTGGATGCGCTGGTGTATCTTCAGGTTAACTAGCTGGCTGAAACTCTTGTCACACTCTTTACACTGGAAAGGTTTCTCTCCAGTGTGGACACGCTGGTGTCTCTCCAAGCGAGAAATGTAACTGAAACTCTTGTCACATTGTTTACAGATGTGAGTTTTCTTTCCCGTGTCGGTCAGACGACGTTTCTTTACTTCCGATGG
Organism: Nannobrachium achirus; assembly: GCF_963921795.1. Taxonomy (NCBI): domain Eukaryota; kingdom Metazoa; phylum Chordata; class Actinopteri; order Myctophiformes; family Myctophidae; genus Nannobrachium; species Nannobrachium achirus. Next base: position 59,203,744 of record NC_137810.1, on the reverse strand, counting down.
TGTTAAAGTCTTGGTAGACTGTTGACTACTGTAAGGTCTTGATTCCTCTGAGTTTCCTTGCTGCTGGCTGGTTGGTGGGAACGGTGGGTCCATGGTCAAAGCTGCTGCTATGCACGGGCTGCAAAGGTCCAAGAATGTAATTATGCGTCACCTTGCGATCCGGGACTGCCATTCAAACTGTGCAGTCTGGTTTTAAGCCCAGCTCAAAGCTCACGTCATCACTATGATGTCAGCCATGCCCAAATATGGACCTCAATAGCCAATGAGGAGCAGCGTTCTTGGTGACATCACCACCAACAAGTGCCACCTGATATAAATAACAACACCACAACCACATGAAATCTTTTGTAGTATGTTCTCCTAAATGTTTATATAATCTTTATAATGTGGCCGTTGGGCAGATCTTTACGCCCATAGCCTATTATGTTGGAGTTCCCGTTAGGTAGATCTTCATGCCCATATCCTATATGTTTGGCAAGTGTTGGGAAAGTTCACTTTCAAAATGAACTAGTTCAACTTCAAGTTCAAAGCTTCTAAAATGAACTAGTTCATTTCATAGTTCATAATTCTACATTTTGAACTAAAGTTTGTGGTTCTCCAAAATGAACTAACATTGTTCTTTTTAGTTCTTTTTTTAACCATAATATTTTTATACTTTTGGCTATTCAAACGTTTTTTTTTCTTTTTTTTTAGACGTTGCTGCAAGCTATTATTTGTCAAAATTATTGACACAGCCCATATAGAACCACACACAGCAATTATTGACCGCCGCACGAACGGGCCGACGAGCGCCGTTCATGGACGTCAGAATGAACGCGTTCGACAATATCATTCATCAAGCGAAAACAAAGAACGTTCAGTTCACGTTCGCCCAAAATATGAACGTGTTCATGAACGATCTTTCATTGAACGTGTTCGGGTACAACACTGTATGTCGGATTTTGGGGTCTTCGTTCAGGCATTCATGAGATAGCAGCCATTATGTTTTCGTCAAATGGCGGCCATGTTTGAAAGATGAGGTTGGTATGGGCGTCAAACATGCGATTTTGCGATCGCGATCATGCCTAGTAGTTAGAAGGAAGTCAAAAAAATGTAATCTAAAAATAAATAAAAATATATGTTTTTTTTTTCGCCAAAACGGCCCAAAACTCGGGCATGGCAGAGGCCGAGTTCGGGAATAACTCTGGAAACTCGTGAGGGGACAGACAATCGGTTAATACAAAAACGCCAAGCGAGAAATGTAACTGAAACTCTTGTCACATTGTTTACAGATGTGAGTTTTCTTTCCCGTGTCGGTCAGACGGTGTCTCTTTACTTCCGGTGGTGTTAAAGTCTTGGTAGACTGTTGACTACTGTAAGGTCTTGATTCCTCTGAGTTTCCTTGCTGCTGGCTGGTTGGAGGGAACGGTGGGTCCATGGTCAAAGCTGCTGCTATGCACGGGCTGCAAAGGTCCAAGAATGTAATTATATGTGACCTTACGATCCAGGATTGGTCACAGGGCAATTACCAGTTCCTGTTGTAGGCAATGAAGGCTTCCTCGATGTCTACAGACTGCCATTCAAACTGTGCAGTCTGGTTTTAAGCCCAGCTCAAAGCTCACGTCATCACTATGATGTCAGCCATGCCCAAATATGGACCTCAATGTCATTTACTGAGTCCTTGTCCCTTTATGCTCATATATGGAGATGCCTGATGTCCTCTGTACATGCCAAAATTGCGCCCATATATGGAGATGGACATGAAGCATCAACTGACTAATTAGAGTGGTTGCTGAAAGCAACACATTATAGTCCTAGCCCAGCTTAATTTTGAATGTTCTGGATTCCAATCAGGTAGTAAGTCCATTGAGTTCAATGGGGGAGTGGTGCTAGTTTGAGGATTGGTCAAGCTTCACATGATGGTCGAGCTTCTATCCAGACAATAAATAGGAAACCACACTTCTTATTGTGGGCTCGCTGAAAGGTGAGACTAGCCTGACACTCATTTCCTTTCACTCCATTATTCAGTCTGAAAGTGCTTCCTTCCAGAGCAGTTTCTGGGATGGGCGTTGCCAAAGAAGCAGTCTTCTGCGATTGGTTCACCACCTGACCAATCACAACAGTAGCAACGCAGATGAAGCAGTGTTATGTGTGGCTGGCTACTAGTGGCTAGCTAGCTTGCTACTTGGCTTGCTAACCAAAGAAACAAGCAGAAAAGGAGTGCTACGAACTAGTAATCAAACACACCATAACATGTCTGCTACTGATGTTTCATAGCAAGATCGACACGATCGCATGTTACCGCGGCGGGCGACGCGATGTACCGCGAATGTGCGGTACGGTACGGCGGCGGCGCTGCTGGGTTACATGGAATCGCACATGAATTCTAGGAAAACCCCACCCACCCTGCTCACAGGCCTCGTCGTAATCGAGTTGAAGCCACGCTGATTCGCCGTACTGATTTCCAAACGAGGAAAACCTCTTCAATGAGAGCACTTACAGACCTGAATCGCTGAAACAAAAATAGAAAGGGGTGTGGCTAGCGATTCAGGGTCTGGAACCAGGCTAAGGCGAGACCAGTATGTTCTGCCTAAGCCAACGTCAGCAAGGGGGAGAAGACGACAGCCGGCCCCATGGCCTCCCGTAAGTAACAAGAAATCTTGTGAAATAAAATGTTGTAAACCAATCATCAAGGACGATGATGAGGGGGGCGTGTTCCTCCACCCGCGTCATCAGCACCCACACCCTAGGTGGGGTTGGCGATGGGGCCTCTCTGTGGTGAGTTTGCATGTTCTCCCCGTGTCTCCTTGGGCATAGGCCCTCACACAAAAACATGCAGTAGTCCTGGTTTCTATACTACCCCTAGCCAGCCGGGTGCTCCCCAATGTCCCCTGGCGCGGCAGGGGGAGAGCGGAAACCAGGACTACAGGTTAGGTAGTCACCGGGTGAGAAAAGATGGGTTGCAAAAATAGTGGGATAAAAAACATTTAAAAAAAAAAAAATTCAAGGACGATGATACACGAAAGAAGAAGAAGTGTGGGCTCACATGGAACACCATGTATGGGCATAAATATCTACATTTGGTGCTTGTAGATCTGCCTTTGTACTGTCGGCCAGTTTTGGGGAGATTAACCTTACTATATAAAGATTTGGGAGAACAAACTTACTTCTTCAAAACATTACTTCTGAGACTCCTACAAAGATTTCACGTGGATGTTGTTATTTATATCAGGTCGCACTTGTTGGTGGTGATGTCACCTAGAACGCTGCTCCTCATTGGCTAAGGGCCCTGCCTTTGTACTGTCTGTCATTTTTTTGAGGAGAATAAACTTGACTATTTGATATAACATACTGGTCTCGCCTTTCAGCGAGCCCACACTTATTAGTGTGGTTGTAATAGGCAGCAAACTGTTGTATTCGGTCGAAGATATTTTCGCCAGCAAAGTGAACCTGTGTTTTGTAAACTCTTTGGGTGATGTTATATCCTGGTTTGTTAGTGAAGCTTCTGGTCATGCTTCACATGACATCACAAAAATATAATATAACTGGTATAAGACGGAATTCATTTCCCAGCGGATTCCTCGCGACTCATCAGTGCAACCACACTTGCAATTTCCCCAGAATTGCGTTCTTTCTAGTTAGTGTGGTTGCCCAACAGGGTTTTTTACCTTGCATCAATAGGCAATAGGAAACTCAGAGACAGTGGCTAACTGGCTTGGCCTGGCACAATGTAGGTGGGCACAGATGTGAGCTTGTACATCGGCTATTTTAGAATAGCAAACATTTACATATTTACAGAGACACAATACAGTCATATGTCATGGAAGTGGACTTCACAAGCAAAATGGAGACGTTCTAATTTTAAAAAATCACTTCATAATTGACTAAACTATGATCAAATCAAACTGTGGTGTCTGTCTTTGCTTCCTAGATAGCTGCGCATCACGGCCTAGGCCTAGTCAGGCCCACCCGTGGCTACGCCGCTGCTCATAGAGACATTTGGGAGTGGTGCTAGCTGGAGTATTGGTCGAGCCTCACATGACAGTTAGCTTGCAGCAGATAGAGACATTTGGGAGTGGTGCTAGCTGGAGTATTGGTCGAGCCTCACATGACAGTTAGCTTGCTGCAGAATATAGTCACGTCAGCAACCACACTTGCAATATCCAATTGCATATTTTCTAGTTCTATTTTATTATTATAGTCTAATAGCTGGTTATCCTCCAACAGAGTCACACCATGACAGTTGCCTATACTTTATCTTCTATGTACCTGTATGTCTCCCACGCTGGGCATTGTTTTGCATCAGTGATGACCCTTTGTCACTGGTGTACACTTAGAGTAACTGTCACAGGCGGGAGAAACACACAAGACATAGGGTATCTTTTTGACACAATGATCTCCTCAAATCTCCTCAAATCAGAACAAGCACACACACACACACACACACACACACACACACACACACACACACACACACACACACACACACACACACACACACACACACACACACACGCGCGCGCGCACACACGCACACTTTGCAGACTACAAAGCTTAAAACCGCATTCTCCTCATTTTCTGTCAGCCTCTTCCGCTCAGACAGCCTTTCCGGCTTTTGAAACCTCCCATTTTGAATCCTTTCCCACCTTTATTCTTTTCCTTCCTGTCATTCTCTCCTTCCTTTTCTTTCTCTCTTTCTTTCCCTCTACAGCAGTCTCACTCTCTTTTTTCCTCTCTCTCTCTCTCTCTCCTGCTACATAAGTCTCTCGCCCTCCAGGAAATCCAGGGATTACAGGAGGTAGAATCCTGGTGGCAGAGCAGCAGATGCCTGTTGCTGCTGCTCCCACAGAGAGCTTCCACACAAACACACACCTTCTTCCCCTTACACTTCCTTCCTCTTTCTCCTCCTCTTTCACTGTCTCTTCCTTCCACACTCTATCTCAGTGCAGTGGTTCTCAAACTGTGGATCCCCACAGTCCAACATCTAGAATGTATGTATGTATGTATGTATGTATGTATGTATGTATGTATGTATGTACAGGCAGGGGCGGGCATTTGCTCTACGCAGACTACGCAACTGCGTAGAGCCCCTAGGCAGAGGGGGCCCCCTGCTGGGCTCATTATTCTGAGCATTTAGAAAAAAAAAGTAAGTCTCTAGCCCATTCCTGTCAAAAGTTATGATTTTTTAAAGAATTGACCAACTGCTCACTGGAGTCAATAATTTTCACACACAGATCAAACTTCCTTCGCCAAACAGGAAGTGCCCTTCACCAAACAGGAAGTGCCTCTATATCTCATGAACCGTTTGTCGTACAGACTCGGGGCTGGTGTCATATGACTTGATTAAGAGTCCTTAACCTTAATTGGCGCTTCCTTCGCCAAACAGGAAGTTCCCTTCGCCAAACAGGAAGTGCCTCTATATCTCATGAACCGTTTGTCGTACAGACTTGTGGCTGGTGTCATATGACTTCATTTAGAGTCCGTCACCTTAATTGGTTTAACTTAGTCCCATCCCCTCTTCTGATTGGCTGTTGCCCCTTGTGACGTGGGTAGAGCTGCGAGGGTCCGGTCATTGCTGCTTGCAGCTTTAATTTTATCTAAATTTTGAAAAATAATAATTAAAAAGGAATTGTAAAAATATCATTTTAAAGTATTATTATTCACTGATATTCCCTTATTGTTATTAAAATAATTATTGTCCTGCATCAAATATGTCCTGTATAAAAATATACATATAGGCCTACTCTGTATACCTTTGATTACCTTACTTTATCTTACTGTACTCTTCTTAAATTAATCAAATAGATCCAAAATGATTGTGGTTAGGTATTTAAAACCAACCATAATGACAACAAATAGGCTTCCTCTGCCTCTGCTCTTTATTGTCTTGTCAAGTTCATTGTCTTGTCATGCTAAATCATCACTTTTTCAGAATAGGTATTGAGTTGGAGGGTGGCATTTTTAATTCCTGCACTTCGCACGCGCGCATACTGTTTTTTCACAAATACCTATTTTTCACGCGCGCTCATGGGGGGGCCTCTTTTACTACCTTTGTGGGGAGCCCCCAGTTTATAAAAACCGCCCCTGTGTACAGGGGCGTCACAAGGGGGGGGGGGGGGGGGGAGTGGGACTGAGTTACTAGGGCCCAAGGTGGAGGGGCCTTCATTATTTTATACTTTAACTATTGAAAAATAGCAGATATACAAGCTCACAGCTGCAAGCTTGTAGATCTGCTATTTTGTCGTAGATCTTATATTTTGTCGAGAAAATGTGTGCAAATATTTTTTAAGCATCCAAATCAAATTTTGCTTCTGGGGGGTCCCTGGAACTAAATATTTTGAGATGGGGGTCCGTGGCCAAATACATATCATTTTGGGGGTCCTTCACATGAAAAGGTTTGAGCACCACTGACATAGAAACATCGTTTTTTTTTTTTTTTTTTAAACCTTAGAAGGATTTGAAATATTCAAAGACTATTTTTCAAAAATAGCAGATCTACAAGCTTGCAGCGCGGCATTCGGTGCCGCGCTGCAAGCTTGTATATCTGCTATTTTTCAATAGTTAAAGCACACAATGTGAGTGAATCCTTGTACCCAGGGCCCAGAATTTGGTGCGACGCCCCTGTGTATGTATGTATGTATGTATGTATTAGGGGTGTAACAATACATTTTAACAGCGATACGCATCACGATACATGGTTAACAATACGATACATGGACAATATTAGTTCATCCATGTGATGGTGATACGATTTGATTAAATTATTTAAAATTGATTTAGTAACTATTTAGCGAAGAAATGAAATCTGTGTAAAACGTGTAAAAAAATCTATTATAATGGAAGTAAACGCTGTGGTTATCCAGCAAATAGATGGACATTATATTTCAACACATATGGACAAACCCACCTTGACATGAACACAGAGATTACACACTTGTATCGATTGACCAAGAGTAGCTATATGGAATGGAAAGGTAATTAGACCATTCTTTTTAATTTTCCCTCTTAAAATTGCCAAATACAAGGGACAAATTAGTTTCCATACAATCAATTATTTGTATTGCAAAATTATTTGATACCGATTACCGCATTTTAAAACGATACGACAAAGCCAGAACAGTACGATATTTTGCTTTTGCAAATGATATAGTAGATCATTGGAAATTAAAATAGATTTTTCGATTCAGTTACTACATCGTTACACCCCTAGTATGTATGTATGTATGTACAGTATGTATGTACAGTATGTCTTGGCTCATTGGCCAAGGGGTGGTTGACAGTAAAGTGAGACAATGTAAGGACTTTTAAGACCTTTTTAATTCATAAAAAAAAGGAAAAAGATCATTACGGCATGGAAAGTAATTAACAAACTGGTCAAACATTGGCTAAATTGTCAACAAAAGAAAACGCAACCTGCAACTACTAATATTGATTGATTGATTGATTGATTGAATAATTTATTAGAAGTTTGCAATAGAAAAAAGTACAGTTTCATGACAGCACAAATCACTGGTACAAGGTCAACTAAAAGGAGATCCTAGTATGCTCTGCGGCTTATTTACACAGGTACCACTTTATGTATCCCATATAACATTGAAAGACAGACGGATAGAACATATAGTACTTCACATAGGATAACTTCAATTATAAAAGCCGTAAAATGGGGAGAAAAAAGGGAGGGGGGGACATGGGAGCTTAGTCTATTTACAAGTCTCGAGTAGCAGCTGCCTGAAGGTGACTTTTCATACCAATTTTGAAGGAGGCTAGGGATTTGCTCCAAAGCGACTTTACAGAAAAACAAAGTCACTTCTAATAAGCGGCTATGTTACATGCCCCCCCCCCCCCCTTGATATCTTTTGTAATAACAGCTCACAGGGAGATGTGTGTGTGTGTGGGAGGGGGGGGGGGGGGGGAGGGGGGGGGGGGTGTAGTGCACGGCACTACACTTGTCCACAAACAACCCCCGCTGTTTGACTTGGCAGAGCAGACGCTGTACCAGTCACCAGCTTTCCTGCTTCCCTCCGAGCAAAACACACAGAACATCATAAAGTAGCATTTGATTTGATCCCCCCCATCCCCGAGAACCAACCCACCACCGGGAGAGTTAAAGCGATGCAGGAGGAAGGGGGGAGAGAAAGAAAGAAAAGGAGAGTGGTGGAACTTTGTAAAAGCAACAAAAGAATGTGTCGTTAAATTACAGGGGAAATGGAGCTAAATTGTAGTTTTGTTTCATGGAGTGCCTGGAGCAGCGGGGGTGCAGGTAAGCTGCTGTGTTAAAGTCAACCTAGCAGCCATTATAGCCTTAACAGGAGACACACTGACAACAACCTGAGGGTTCATTTAGACCGGCAACACATTATTATTATTAACCATCTAATGCTTTATCTGTTGAAAAATAGCAGATATACAAGCTCACAGCGTGGCACCGAGTGCCGCGCTGCGAGCTTGTAGATCTGATATTTTTTTGAAAAACCTTGAAAATTTTAATGCTTTTGACCCGGTTCTATAAATGTCTTTCCAAGGTTTTTCGAAAACCCAATGTTTCTATCATCAGTGGTGCTCAAACCTTTTCATGTCAAAGATTCGCAAGATGATATGTATTTGGCCACGGACCCCCATCTCAAAATATTTAGTTCCAGGGACCCCCCCAGAAGCAAAATGTTTGCTTTAAAGATACAGTTTTCAAAAAGAGCAGATCTACAAGCTCGCAGTGCGCTCCACTATGGGCTCATCGCCTGCTACAGTATTGCAAGTAGTTGCCATTGCCAGTGACAAATAACGAACCTCCGGAAAATACGGACGACTGTCGCTCTGCTGTCGCCCGCTGTTAAAACGCACACTCAGAGTTACAATGGCTAAACATTGAGGATTTATGCTGTGGAGGCTATCTAGTATCTACAGTAAATAAAAGCAACTAAACTTTGTGTTATTCCATTATCCTATTTTTAAAAACAGAGTGCTGTGACCAGGCCTGGCATTTTGTCATTTTTGTGGCAAGGCACTTTGGTGTTTTTTTGAGGGCGCAAAGAAGCCAAATGCCAGGACAGGAAGGCCATCAAATTAAACAAGATTTTATTTTCTTAGGAGAAAAGAAGAGAAGAGAGGAGAGGAGAGGGGTGAACAAAGCTATAAACCTACGCCTGTGCTCAGGTCATTCAGAGCTTTTTCTGCGGTTAAGCCAGAGTCAAGCGCCTCCATCCCAAACTCCACTCCACTCGTCTTCTGTCTGTCTCTCTCTCTCTCTCTCTCTCTCCATTCCAGGGATAGATAACTGTAGCCTCTCATTGGATTCCATGGGATTTACCCAGGCTCCCGTTATGATGTGCGATGCTATCCAAACCAGATGAGCTGCATGGGTCTTCTCTCCACGCCATGGAGAAAGACCAGGCATAGACACGTTTTAAAATGCAGTGCCTCTCCATCCATCCCTCGCCCCGGCCACTAGGGATGGGACGATATGAAAATTTCATATCACGATTATTGTGACAAAATAAACCGCGATTTACGCTATTATCACGATAATCAAAATCCATTATCGTGGGGTGGAACATTTGCCAAAAAATTGCCGATCTACAAGCTCGCGTTGCGACGCGTTGTGACGAGCTGTGAGCTTGTAGATCGGCTATTTTTTTGGCAAAGACATTTGATAGAGAGTGAAAAAAAGACTGTATCAAGTACATAGTTTAAAAGTACCTTTTACCATAGAGGGCCCATACGCAGCTCGGCAAATAAAAGTTGAATTAATCCCAGTGCATGACGGAGGACGATATCACCATAAATTAAAGCCCTTTGCACACAGGACAGTTGTGTTTTTTTTTTTTCGTTTGCTGCATGAATAAAACGCATTGGATTTGGTGTGCAATGCTGTGCGGAATCGGCGCTGCGGATCCCAAAAGGAGTCATAACAAGACGCACGAATCGAACTGGGTTCGATCGAGAAAAAAAACGCACGGCCGCAGCCACTCGTCGCACGGCTAATTCGGATCCGGTGTGCATGAGGTCGTAGAGAATCATTGTTTTCTTTTTAAAAAACGAAATTGTCCGTTTTATACGTGCGGATAAACGCGCCTGTGTGCAAAGGGCTTTAATCTCCACGATACGATTAGCGTGAGTGTTTTATATCACGATAAACGATAATATCGCGTATCGTCCCATCCCTCGCCCCGGCCACTGACCACTCGCTCCCCCTCTCTCTCTCTCTCTGGTTCTCTCTTATCTCTCTGTCTGCTCCGGTCTGGCTAATGGCTTTGGACAGACTAATTCCCTAAGAGTGATTTGTAGTTTGCAAAGTCCACATCTGAGTTCCCGATGAAACGGGAGAGCAGCGCTCCCATCTCCCACGTGAAGATGAATTGAGTAACGGAGAAAAAAAACTGATCCCGATTGAGGGAATCCAGTAGGAAGGTTCAGACAGTTAGTATGAGCTGGACCAATAGGGACGCATTCATAACTTTTATAGAGGGAATTCTTCCTAGGGTCAAAGGTTGATGTGAACGTTGATGTGCCTGTTTGTAGCAGACAGTATGTGTACAGCATGTGCATAACGTCGTTGTCGGGCGGAAACCTCGTACCTCCGAGTTTCAAATGTGTACGTTCTTTCGCAAAGTAAAGCCCTGCTTCGTCATACGAGGCTGTCGCACAAAAGTAGTGAAAACAGCCGATCTACAAGCACACAACGCCTCGCGGTGCGAGGCGTTGTGTGCTTGTAGATCAGCTGTTTTCACTAGTTTAAATAATTTTTAAACTTTCACGATATGGTTGTTCCTGCTTTCCGTGTATGTGTGCATGAGTGCGACGTGCGTGTAGGCGTAAGGGTGTACGTGTGTACGCGCGTGTGTTTTGTGTGCGTGTTTGAGAGAGTGTGTACGTCGCAGTTATTTTGTCATGATCGTCATAATCGTTTCCATGTTGTCACATTTTCATACATTTTCAAACATTTTTTAAAAAAATTGTGGAAATAGCAGATCTACAAGCTCACAATGAGTCTTGATGTGAAGCATTGTGAGCTTGTAGATCGGCTATTTCCACTATATTTTTTAAGTATAAAGTTGTCAAATATGTCAGTCATTCCTTTGTATATTTACTGGGTAATGTATTTCTATCAGTTACTGCATGGAGACTTGAATTCATGTCCGTATATTTTATTTTAATCGCATTCCTACAGCTAAGCCAATAATTTGACGAACAGCAGTGCTTTCCTACTGAGACAAAAATAATCTCCCTTTGCGTGTAAACACATTCTTTTTAAAACAATCGATTCAATCATTCAGTTTGAATAACTGTTGCACTCCCAGGTTGCCATCTGTGCGCATATGCACAGTACGTGTGGATAACTCTGACTTTGACTCTGAATGTAATGCACATGGAGAAAGGCGCTGCTATACATAAACGCACCGTTTACCGCTCCGAGTGCATGTGGCGTGCATGTGTGTACGCTCGCTGTGTGCGTGAGGGAGGGTGAGTGCATCTCGTCATGGCGTACTGCACACATGGCCATTGTGTCTGCAAGGCTTCACGTTGACTTGACCTGTTAGACCCGTGATGGACGACTGCACAGTGAGCCGTAACAACCCAGAGTTGGGTTGACCTGTTAGACCCGTGATGGACTGCACAGTGAACAGATCAACCCAGAGCTGGGGTAGATAGATAGATACCTTTATTATCCCAAGGGGGGAAATCAGTCGCCCAGAGGCAGCACAGCGGTTTAAGGTAATTTCCAAAGTTACAGAGAAGTATGAAAAGAAAGAAAATTGTACAGTGTAGCCTATACAGTAAAAGAGCAAGGTACACCAAAAAAAATAGAAAGAAGAATATATACATAAAGTGTCAAAACAGTCATGTTCATAGCAATAGCAATACTTAAAAAGCAAATAGCAATACTTAAAGCAAAACTTGTACAGTGCCAAACTAAAGTGTCCATAACAGTCAATGCTAGTCAGTGTCTCGCTGCCATGTCAAACACAAGCAATAATACTCAATACTACTAACACAACCCAATAGTGCAGAGCCAAACAAAAAGTGTCCAATGGTCAGTGCAAAAAAAATCTAAATAAAACAAGAAAGGGTGACACAGCAAGACGCACATGAGAACCCTCCCTGGAACGGTCCTTAGAGGTCAGAGTCAGTACAGCTATAGTTCCAGTTAAATTAGGTTACAGTTGTCCTAGGTTAGGTAGGTAGTAGGGATGGGACGATATGAAAATGTCATATCACGATTATTGTGACACAAGAAATCGCAATTTACGATATTATCACGAAAATCTAAATTCATTATCCTGAGGCGGAACATTTGCCAAAAAATAGCCGATCTACAAGCTCACAAAGTGTCACGTTGTGATGCGTTGTGAGCTTGCAGATCGCCTATTTTTTGGCAAAGACATTTGATAGGGTGAAAAAGTATGTATATTATAAGTACCTTTTACCAATTATAGAGGGTTTAAGTGGTACCGGATATGCAGCTCGGCAAATAAAAAGGTGAATTGATCCCAGTGCATGACGGAGGACGATATCACGATAAATTAATCTCCACAATACGATTATCGAGAGTGTATTTTTTATCACGATAAACGATAATGTCGTGTATCGTCCCATCCCTAGTAGGTAGTAGTCCTTGTCAAGCGACCACTGTGTGTCTCATTGTATAAGTTGGGTTGACCTGTTAGCCCCGTGATGGACTGCACAGTGAACAGTAACAACCCAGCAGAGCACGGCTCTGCGGGGGAGACGGCTGTGGCATGTCCATATGAGAGAGGAATATGATTGAAAGGCCATTATGTATGAGTTAATGTCTGCGTGCAGCGCACGTGTGTTAACTTCAGACAGAGCCAGCAGAGAGAGCAGTGGTGGAAAAGGTACTCACATTTTTTACTTGAGTCAAAGGCACTGTCAATCAATACAGTGCGCTATAGAAATGCTCCGTTACAAGTAAAAGTCCAGAATTCAAAATGTACTTGAGTAAAAGTACGAAAGCATCGGCATCAAAATGTACTTAAAGTACCAAAAGTAAAAGTACAAAATGTTTGAAAATAGCAGATCTACAAGTGAGCTTGTAGATCGGCTATTTTCCGCGGTATCCACCTGTTTCCGCAAGACTTTGTAGCATTATCTGCGGGACACTTCCAACTCCGCAACATCTCACAGACAAATATTATAACTATAAAGGCCTGTCCAACTTTAAATGATAAAGAAGATTATGTTTGTTTGTTCATATTCTAAAGATGCCAGTAACTGCTTCTGTATTTTGAGGATGGAGCAGGCTGACAACAAAGGTCAGATTGGTCATAAAAAGCCTTATGTGGTTTTGAAATATGCTTTGTCTGTGAGAAAAGATAAACTGTTATGCCTAAAAAAACTGTTCCAACTAATCAATCACTGAGAAATACTGAAACAGTCAAGTGTTGAGGTGTGCTTGGCTGCAAATATTAAACCAGACTCGGTATTCATTACACATTTTAGAGCGATTTTACGTCTACTCCGCAATATCTCAGAGGCAAATATTATAACTATAAAGGCCTGTCCATACCGAGCTTTTGGCTCAAAAGGTCCGGTTCGACTACAAAATGACGTCACTCGCGACTTCAGAAAAGCATTAGACCGAACGAGAGGATCGAACGAGAGTTCGGAAATTCTCACGTCGGAAAGTCCAACTCACCGAAACATTTCGGGGATTCTATGGACAGGCCTTAACTCTACTACAATTATTTGAAAACGTGTTACCTTGTAGATTTGTATTATTATTATTACAAAAACGTACATTCACCACTTCAACCCTATTGGCCATTTGAAGATCGGCTATTTAGTATTTATATACATTGCAGTATTGATACTTTAATTGTAAGTGAAAAAATACAGAGTACAGTACTTTTTCCACCATGGGTGTGTGGCGGGAGAAGGGGGGGGGGGCGATAAAAGTGAGCAATTTGAAAATAAAAGATGACAGGGGGAGGAGAAGAGGAGGTGGAACGAATATACAGTAACAACATGCGTGAAGGGAGAGACAGAACGAGAAGGAGAGAGAGAGAAAGAGAGAGTAGTCAGGAAGGCATGGCCACATGTTTACTGTTACACAGCAGAGGAGCAGGAGCGAGGCAGGAGCAGTGGTGTGAAGTAACCAAGTACATTTACTTATCGTCGTTGTCGGGTGAAAACCTTGTATGTCCAAAACCATTCGTTTTGCATTTTTCATTTTAAAAATGATTTAAACGAGTGAAAACAGCCGATCTACAAGCACACAACGCCTCGCGGTGCGAGGCGTTGTGTGCTTGTAGATCTGCTGTTTTCACTACTTTTGTGCGACGGCCTTCTGGTGAAGCAGGGCTTTACTTTGCAAAAGAACGTACACATTTGAAACTTGGAGATACAAGGTTTCCACCCGACAACGACGTTATGTTGTACTTGAGTATTTCCAATTTCCTATACTTTTTTCCTACTCCACTACATCTCGGATCCAAATGCTCTCCTACAACAAAATGTCTGGATCCCAGCTGGCTCTGGGTTATTGCCCTCCATCCCTGCCACCCCAACCCCTCCTCCTCAGTCCATCCCTGCGTGCAGGCCTGCCGGCAGGCCTGCACGCAGGCCGGCAGGCAGGCAGGCAGGTACGCACGGACATCCTGGCATCACACACATTGGATTCATAGCTTTGACAAAACATTTAGGCTGTCAACCGTCTCGAGCGTCTAGTCTCACACATGAAGACCAGACAGACTAGTCTAGTCTCACACATAAAGCCAGACTGTCTATAGCAGGGTTCCCCAATTAGTTTTTCCCCAAGGGCTGAATTATGTCTAAGCCGGGGGCCACAGCATTGCATTGGGCGACGGCGGCGTTCCCGCTACTCCAGCGACAGTTCAGATATCGTCGTTGTCGGGTGAAAACCTTGTATGTCCAAATCCGTTCGTTTTGCATTTATCATTTAAAAATGATTTAAACTAGTGAAAACAGCCGATCTACAAGCACACAACGCCTCGCAACGCGAGGCGATACCTCGTTTCGATACTCTGGAACGCACCCCTGGCCGGTCGCATCTGTAACAGTTGGGCTACTGAGAGTTTAATGACTGCTTTAGTAGGCTACACTCGTTACTGTGGAAAATAATGTTTATTATTATGATGATTATCATACATCTATACTCTCCGCTCCGCCACACTGTGTGATCATCATCATCATCACCTCAAACTTAAATAAAAAGAAATAAATCGAAAAGGGTATCGTATTCCCAGGTATCGAAAAAGGTATCGTATCGATTCAAAGGTGAACGATACCCATCCCTAGTAAAAAGTGCCCACTCCAGACAATGAAATGCAGTTTTTACTACGGTGAAAGAAATGCAAATGCCTGGATTCTTTCCATGCCATACCTGAAGGCAGCATTCAAGAGAATTGCCTTGTCCAAACTCTCCTGAACTTGAACTTGAATCTCTAGTAGTATTGACTTGATTATGTTTAGTTCAGTGTGGTATCAAGCACCGACAATAGCAGACCTCCAAGCCCACAATGCGCAGCGCGACACTTTGTGAGCTTGGAGGTCGTCTATTTTTGATATTTTCACCAAAAAGCCCTTTTAGAAATGTCAGCCCCTGCCTCTCAAACATTCTGTGCACGTTCCTGATCCCACACCATCTCTGTCCTTGATTCTCTCTCTCTCTCTCTCTCTCTCTCTCTCTCTCTCTCTCTCTCCACCACTCGGCCAACGGCTGCAGTCCTCTCCCACCGCAACACGTCTCAGTCTAAAGTCTGTTTACTTTGCTTTCATCTGCCCTTTCCTCTGTCTCTTCCTGTGTGTGCGTGTGTGCGTGTGTGTGTGTGTGTGTGTGTGTGTGTGTGTGTGTGTGTGTGTGTGTGTGTGTGTGTGTGTGTGCGTGCGTGTGTGTGTGCGTGCGTGCGTGTGTATGCGGTGCGTGTGCATGTTCAATAGTCTGAACGTGGCGTGCTTGTTGAAGACCCACAGATGAGGGCTAGGAGCGTATAAGTGACATTGTACATTTTTTCACAGGACAGCTTTCCATTGGTTGTAATTATTTAATTAAAAACAGTATGTTTAAGCAATCTATACTTTAATAAAGATTAGGCTTCAATGAATGTGTTTTGCTTATTTAAATTATTACAATCAATGAAAAGCGGTCCTGTGAAAGCATTTAAAATGTCACTTATACGCCCTTTGCGCTCCAAGCCCATAAAGGTTGGAACGTTGCGCCATAAAATTACATTTTTATTACAATTACCGTACAATTACTTTATTCCTCTCCTCTCCTCTCCTCTCCTCAGTTGCAGCCACATGTGACTGTGTGTGCTGCTGAGACTAACACGCTGTAATCCCAGACAAACACACCATTTCACGGCAAATCAGTGGGAGAAATGTCCAATTTCACGCAGCGCACTCACACAGCCCTGGAGACAGAAAGGAGAGAGAGAGATACACAGACTGCAGAGAGAGAGAGAGAGAGAGAGAGAGAGAGAGAGAGAGAGAGACTTTTAACAAACTTTATTTTCCTAATAAATAGTGACAATCTTAGTCAAGATACAAAACATGTCAAGAAACCCTAATTGCATTGGGCTTGCAAATTACAATAAAAAGAAATTAAAAACCAACTGCTCATCCACCACAGAACAGAGAGCGTCATTATAACACCACTGAGAAATGAATTCATCAACATTGTTCATGAGTGAATAAAAACCAAAGTCCACCTTAATCCTGGCTTTCACCAATGTCTTAAACATTGGTGAAAGCTCTTCCCCCATAACATTCAAAAGTGCATTTTTCCTGCTTTTATAAATGGCAAGCTTAGCTTGTCCTACCACAAAATTTAACAGTTGCCACTTGTTTGCATTATTCCTTTTGTAGCCAGGACCCAAAATAAAAGCAACTTCAGACCAACACACATTGAAATTTGAAAACACATATTTCAATGTTTCAAACAAATACCCAAGTCTTTTGCATTCTAGGAAGCAATGAAAAACAGTTTCCGGTTCTTTACAGAAAGGACACTCATTTGACACTGTGGGGTCTACTTTTGCGACAAAAGTGTTGACCGCCAGCGCCCCTTTCAGGATCCTCCATTGCAGATCACCTGATCTTTTGTTTAAAGGTGATTTGTAAAACAGTCTCCACACTGGTTTACAGCTCTCCTCTAACTTAAGTTTTTCTCTCCACACAGTGTCTGTTCTCCCGCTCAGCTTTGTTTTGTTCATGGCATGAACACAGTGTTTGTATAGAGCCTTTCCACTCAACATGTACAAGTCTCTTTGTTCCTCAGAGCCATACTCCACTAAAGGTCCTGTCAGCTCAGTTATGTCTATTTCAAGACCCAATTCAGGGAAAGGATCCCCTTCATCAGGAACTTCTGTCCCTCCGCAATAGTCCCGTAGCATCTCCGATTCATCAACACTTAGTCTTTTAATCCATTCATTTAGAATGCTCCTGGTATGACGATGCGACCTTAAACCCAGCACAGAAGCCACAGCCTCTGTGTTATAAAGACCAGGACCTGCAACATCCACAAGGTGTCTCAACTTCACTGAACCAGCAGAGATTAACCGCTGAGTAAGCCCAGGTCTGCTGCTGTCCTGAACATCTAATCGGGCTCCATGAATTAAAGGCTCCTCCAGGAGCCAAAACACTGAGGCTGCTGGCTCCAGCCTGTTCCATTTAAAGAGAGTCCATGCCCTGAACAGACCCTGATAAAAAGGAGTCAAATTAGGCAAATGAATAAAATTACAATTCATCAAAAACAAAGAAGCATCTAAACCCAACCTATCTATATTCCTTAAAATGGTACTCATTACCGGTTTCCAGACCACTTCATCATTCCCTGTTAAGTACCTCTGAATGTGCTGTAACCTAAAAGCTGCTGTTCTGCTCTCAAGGTGTATTAACCCCTGACCACCTTCTTCTTTTGGCAGGTAAAGCACATTCTGAGGGACCCAATGTAACTTATCCCAAAAGAAATTTAACATTATGGATTGTATCTTTTGTAACAGACCAGCAGGGGGCTCCATACACTTTAATTTGTGCCACAGTGTAGAAGCCACCAGATTGTTAATAATAAGAATTCTTCCTCTGTAAGACATTTGAGGTAGTAGCCATCTCCACTTAGCCAACTTCCCCTCCACCTTCTCCACCACTCCTTCCCAGTTTTTTTTTACAGTCTGTTCATCCCCTAAAAAGACTCCCAAATACTTTAGACCTCCCCTCTTCCACATTAACCCTCCTGGCAATTGAGGCAAACCTTTAGGCCATTTTCCAACTGCTAAAGCTTCGCTTTTGGCCCAGTTAACTCTTGATGATGATATTTTCCCAAAAGTTTCAACTATACTTGACAGTTTTGTTACATCTTCTTGACTTTGTACAAAAACAACTAAATCGTCTGCATAAGCAGATAAAAAGAACCGTGTATCAATATCAGATAAAAATAAACCATTAATACAAGACCTGATATTATGTAACATAGGTTCAATTGAGATTGCGTAGAGCATGCCTGACATAGCACAGCCTTGTCTTACTCCTCTTGTTGCTTTGAAAGGTTTACATAAGCCCCCATTAAATTTCAGCACACTTTCAATGTCTTCATACATCACCTTAATCCTGGCGATAAAACCATCACTGAGACCGAACCTCTGCAACACATTCCAGAGGTACGAGTGCTCAACACGGTCAAACGCCTTCTCTTGGTCCAGCGAAACCAGACCAGCATCTATGCCCAAAGAACCGGAGACGTCCAAAAGATCACGAATCAGTGACACATTGTCAACAATGGACCTACCGGGCACGCAGTATGTCTGGGTCCTGTAGATGATCTGGTCCATCACTTTCTTCAGCCTATTGGCCAGGGCTTTAGACAACATTTTGTAGTCTGTGCACAACAGAGAGACTGGTCGCCAGTTCTTTATGTTCTGTAGGTCACCTTTTTTAGGCAACAACGTCAGAACTGCTCTCCTGCAGCTCTGTGGTAGATAAGAGTCATTATAACTTTCATTGAAAACATCCAAAATATCTTCTTTCAGTTCATTCCAGAAAGCTTTGTAGAAATCAGGTGGTAGGCCATCGATACCGGGGGCCTTACCCCCCTGCATACTCTGTAGTGCTGCATGGACTTCCCCTGAAGTCAGAGGAGTCTCCAGTTCTTTGTTGGTCTCCTCAGAAACCTTTGGCAGCCCACTGCAGAAGGAATCAAGAGCCTCTTCATCCTCAATGTACTCACTTTTGTACAGATGAGAATAAAAGTCAACAGCTCTCTGCCTTATCTCACTGGTGTCAGTCAATAGTTGTCCATCGGCGGAGTGCAGAGCGTGGATGAACCTGCTCTGCCCCTTTTTCTTCTCCAGGCTGAAAAAATATTTAGATGGCGAGTCCATTAGAGCTTCACACTGGAAACGGGAACGGACCAGCGCCCCCTGCGTTCTACTGCCCAGTAGGTCTGCTAATACGGCTTTTTTATATTTGAGGTCATCAATACTGCCTCGATTTCCTGTGGATGCTGCAGCATTCTGCAGCTCCACTATTTCGATCTCCAGATCACTCATGGATTTATTGATGTCACGAGAGACATTGAAAGTGTACTGTTGACAAAAATTCTTAATTTCCACCTTTCCATAATCCCACCACTGTTTCAAAGAGGCAAACTCTACCTTTCTAGTTTTAAAAACTTGCCATAGAAAAATAAAGCTCTCCTTAAAATGTGTATCCAATAATAATGCAGTGTTAAAGTGCCAGTATGCAGACTTGTGCTTAACATTCGCAATAAACACATTACAAAACACCATGGCATGGTCAGAAAAACCAACAGGCAGTATATTGCACCCTTTAAAGATACTAAAATGATGATTAAAGCAATATATTCTGTCTAACCTGGCCATAGAAAACAAATCTCCTCTGTTCTGAACCCAAGTATATTGTCTTTGCTTATCATGCATTCTTCTCCATACATCAGTTAGACTATGAGTCTCTACCAGCTGTTTAATGGCATGTTTTGAGTCACTATGAGGTTCAAAATGATTCCTATCAAGTAGATCGTTCTCTGTACAATTGAAATCACCAGATAAAAACAAAAATTCCTCAGGCCCACATTGATCTAAAACCATACTTAGTCCACTCAAAAACACAACTCGGGCAGGTCCTACATTAGGAGCATATACATTAATAAAAACCATAGTAAACAGCTCATATTTGGCTCTAACCACCATTAATCTGCCTTTAACTACCTCCTCCACTTCAAAAGACTTTGGAATAAAATCACGGGAAAATAGAAGTGCCACTCCACCACTGTTACTGTGGAGATGACTTAAAATAACTTCCCCCTCCCACTCCAATTTCCAGTCAGTTTCATTAACAGTGTCACTGTGCGTTTCTTGAATGAACAAAACATTAATATTTTTTAATTTTGCCATTTCAAATAAACATGCTCTCTTCCTCACATCTCTTGCCCCATTTACATTTAGAGTGGAAACCTTGAATTCACTCATAATTATTGATGTGAGGAGGAAAAAAAGCCAAAAAAAACCCCCTAAAAGACAGCCAGTCTCACACTTCATCTGTGCCTTCATTGTTAGCTTTGTTGAGTTTCGTTATCCATTTTTTCAGTCTGCTCACTTCTGGCTTTGTGAAGCAGCCTTCTCCTTTTAGGTTCAATTGAGACCTCACAGATTTTACAAACAAATCTGTGTCTTCAAAGTGATCTCCAATCTGTACATTTTTCAGATTTTTTGTTGTTAACAGAAATCTTTTAATTTGCTTAACCTCATATATTTTTTCCTTCTGTGACTCACCTAATTTTTGTGAGTTAACAAAAGGACCAAACATAGGCTGACCAATAGAAATACTAGAGTGAGGCTGACTGTCTTCACACACCTCCTCTCCCTCTGCCTCCCTCTCCTCATCCTCAACATCATCATTATCATCCTCATCAACGTCATCATCAATATTATCTTCCTCCTCATCCTCCTCCTCTGTAGACACGCTGTCTGCCTGTTTTAACTGTTGTGAAAGCAGATTCATTGTCGTTCCTTTCTTTGCTTTAGAAACATTGTCGCTGCTTTTTTTCCTTTTGAGAGAAGCACTCTTATTGTGCTCATCCTCTACTTGCACTGTTTCGTTTGTTTCCATCTGATCCGTTTCTGCTGCTTTAACTGTTATGGCGTTATTTTCTATGTTTTCTCCTTGACTAATATCTGCAGTATTCTGATCCTCCTGTCCTTCTCTTTCATCATCATTCTGCTCATTTTGTTCCTCTCCTGTCCCGTTCCCCACGACAGTCCCCTCTGGCTGCTCTGTCTCGTCTGCAACACTGTCTCCCCACGCACCCCCCACCCTCGCATTTCTAACAGCAGCAGCAGCGTTTCTTTTTTCAGGACAACTACGAGCCAAATGTCCCACGGAATTGCACCCAAAGCATTTCAAAGCCCCAGAGTTAGCATATACAGTGTAATCAAAGTTCTCAACCTTAACATTAAACACAATCTCAAAATCCTCATTTTTGTGAGTAATCATAAGAACCTGTCGTCTGTGCGACACAACATGTTTCAAAAGCGGAGATTTGCAACCCGACGGCAGCTTTTTAATCGGCGAAACAAGTTTTCCAAATCTAGACAGTTGTGCTTCCAATACACTGTCGCTGATAAAAGGGGGAACGTTAGAAATAGTAACTGTCTTGGCTTGTGTAGTAAGCGGAGACACGGAAACAAACGATCCTTTAATCTCAACACCTTTTTCAATGAGATTATTCACTTTTGTAATGCTGTCAATAAAAATGACAACAGCGCTATTCATTCGAGCTGCAGATTTAACGCTGTCATAACCAACCACACTGCCAACAGCCAAACTACATTCTTCTACAGAATAAACGTTAGAAGAGGCGATCTTAACGCCGTGCTTCCTTGTTAAAGCCGTCATGTTCAAGTTCATGTTCACCACCGCGTCCACCAGAGTCAACCAGCAAACGCTGGCGACAGGACAAAAAAACCCAAACTAAATTAAAACCAATATAACCAACTTATCATTAAACAAAAAATAAGAGAAAAAAACCGTACCACTCCGTAGAGAAAAGTAAGAATAAGAGAAACAAACAATCGCTCTCACACGCTCAGCACTTCCACACACCCACTCAGAGAGAGAGAGAGAGAGAGAGAGAGAGAGAGAGAGAGATATAGAGAGATATAGAGAGAGAGAGAGAGAGAGAGAGAGAGAGAGAGAGAGATATAGAGAGATATAGAGAGAGAGAGAGAGAGAGAGAGATAGAGAGAGAGATATATATATATATATATATATATATATATAGAGAGAGAGAGAGCGAGAGAGAGAGAGAGACACTCAGGTAAGGCAAGGCTTATTTCCATTGAAATCCTTCTCTTTAACTCATAAAACATTGAATGACAGACGGATAGAACACAGTACTATGATAGATATTTAACTCATAAAACATTGAATGACAGACAGATAGAACACAGCACTATGCTTTAGATATTTATCAGAAAAGCACAAAAGAACACAAAAACAAAACAGGGGAGGGTAAGGTTAGGCTAGCTAGGTTTATTATTACCAGTTTCGAGCGGCTGCCGCCTGTAACTAGTTTTTCAGGCCGGTTTTAAAGAATGTTAGGGATTGGCACTCCTTTGAGGCCTTCGGTAGGGCATTCCATAGTGATATAGCAGGAGAACGAATTTGACCCTTTGTTTGAATCTGGGTTGAACATGAGTTGTGGTGTTGCCTCTGGTGTTGTAAATGTGGACATCCTTGATGTTTTTAAAGTATTTAGTCAGGTACATGGGTATCTTAGTGGTGTAGTGTATCTTGTACACCAGGCCCATTGCAAGATGCTTGACTGGTCAGTAGCAGTGAGGCGAGTCCAAAAAGGAAGGTTAAGCAGGACCCTAATTAGTTTGTTTTGGGCTGTTTGGAGCCTTGTTTTTAGGGCCTTAGGGACGTAGTCTTAGAGGGGCTGAACGATTGCACCAGCTAAGGTCTTCTGTGTATTGTTATTGACCATCGGTCTAGTTCGTTGGTTGATTTCTTTGATTACCTTCATAGTCATCTTCTCGCTGGATAGATTGCAACCTAAGTAGGTAATTTAGTTTTATTATATTTTATGTTATTACGGTACATTGTCACCCGCTTTGACTGTGACGTTATAGACCTTGGTGTATTGATAATTTGTTGTCATTGAGCCAGGTGCAGATCTTATGGTGGAATATGGTTTCTATTCATGTTTTTAATACAACTTACCTGTACGACCCCATGTTCTAAAGGTGTTCCTGATAGATGATGTCCAAGTGGTCTGTAAAGTTTAAAAAGCATGTTATCAGACACAACAGCTTGTGTGGTTCTCTGTGTGACATCATTACTATATTCATACTGATGTGTTATATACTGATAAAGTATATAGTTATTTAACTGAAGTCCTTATCCAGTATAAAAATGGATAAGTGCAGTTGAGTTTAAGCCCCTTCTGTCCTGCCAACGTGGCCTTAAGCAAGACACTGAATCCCTACAAGCTTCAAGGAGTATCGTTCTTCACCTGACCTTATAGCCCTCCATGTAGTGGAGACCTCTTTAAAGAAGCAATAATATGAACATAACAATAATGATGTGAAAAAGTAACTCGTACCGAAGAATGTCCAACAGCCTCCAGGACTTTACTGAAGGCTTTCTCATTGCGGCTGCACTTCAGGAATTCACCTTCCCAGAACAGAGTGTCGACAGTGAGGATGACATCTTCTCTGGTCACATGTCTACTGCTGTCATCTAGATAAGCTTCAACATCACGTCTGTGACGCATCACCACCAGAATCACTGGTTTACCACCTTTCAACAGAGAGAAAATGAATAGATAAATGGATCTGAATGGATGATGTACAGTATAGTGTACATAGGCTACATTAATCCTACAACTAAGAGGATTTTGAATCTCTCACTTGGAATCTTCCCCATTGCCTTATTGACATCAGTTCCAGTTCGTGAGGTGATTGGGCAGAAAGCCAGCATGTAGTCACTTTGGTCCACAGATTCTTTCTTAATCTGTCCTTTATTTTGAAGTTTTGTAATCAATGTTTCATGGGCACCAAGGGTCTCTCCAGTCACAAACACAAAGAAACTGAAGAACTGTCCTGTTATCAAGACAGAGAGAACTGTAAGGCTGCAGATCTTATTGAGGCAACAGTCAAATTAATTTATGTAACTTTCCTAAATGTCTCAATAGAAGAGCAGGGAAACCAAATACAACCACCCCAATGTATAAGTTAGATTGTACTGTATCATTGTCATCATTGTCATGTCATCAACATACAATGTGTCACTTTGGCAGACTTGTGTCTCTACTGTACTGCCTATGAACTGTATGAACGCCTGTATGAACGAGGGTGAAAGCGTTGCAGGAAAAAAGAAAAATAGCTACTCCTCATTTCATTGTTTCTATGGGACTATCTATATTACAGTATATTCATTCTAAGTAGTGGAGAAATTGCCTTAATTTCCTAGTTAATCAGACACCATTGTATCCTTGAAGAGTTTGGGTTCAAAATAGTCTTCTATGCAAACTGCTAATAAAGTATTATTCACTCATCCAATCAATCAATCAATCAATCAATCAATCAATCAATCAATCAATAAAGCATTCAACATTTACAACCAGTAAGACTCCCTAATCGGGAGATAAGCGACCGTTGTCTGCAAAAAGCAACCTCATGGTGGCGCTAGAAGAGGGGCATGTGAGAAATCAGGGGCAGAGGTTGTGGTTTGCCAGCCAAGGAGTGTGTGTGCAACGTTTGGCATAGATAGGGGCAACAGTGCCGGAGATAAGAGTAGGCCTAAAGGTGTGATGTGACGTGACGTGACGTGACGTGACGTGGCGTGGCGTGACGTGGCGTGACGTACGGACTGACGGACAGCCGGTGGTGATGGTGACTGCGACATGATGGTCGCAATTATGTAGCAGGCTGCATGGGAGGGTATTTTTTGCAGGACTTTCAGTGTTTTTCAGTGTATCAAAAAAGCAACTGGGTTAAGCACCCTATTGGTCCGACCAGTTTAATGTTCACCAGGTTAGAATTCACCGGCATCGGCAGGTTAGCATTTCACAGGTTAGCATTCATCAGCGTCGGTAGGTTAGCATTTCACAGGTTAGCATTCATCAGCGTCGGTAGGTTAGCATTTCACCAGGTTAGCATTCACCGGCATCGGTAGGTTAGCATTTCAGAGGTTAGCATTCACCGGCATTGGCAGGTTAGCGTTTCACCAAATTCACCAGGTTAGCATTCACCAGCGTTAGTTTTACTGAGGTTAGGGTTAGTTAGGGTTAGGTGTATCTCCGTCCTCCTGACTTTCGTCACCTCCGCGCAGCCAATCACAAGCTTCCGCTGCCTTAACCCAGTTGCTTTTTTGATACACTCAGACTGAAAGACCTGCAAAAACACTTTCCCCAGGCAGCATACTGCTCCAGGTCCTATTGATACACCAGTAAGACCAGTAATATATAGTGTGTATATATATATATATATATATATATATATATATATATATATATACATATATATATATATATATATATATATATATATATATATATATATATATACATATATACATATATATATATACACACAGTATATATATATATATATATATATATATATATATATATATATATATATAGTAGTAATTTATTACCATAGCTGCATTTTCATTAAGCTGCTCAATCCATCTACAAACCAGTTGCACTAATATTGTGAAACTTCTGCTAGAATATTGGTTTCTAAATGTCTTGTAACTTTACATAATTAGTA
This sequence comes from Nannobrachium achirus, assembly GCF_963921795.1. Taxonomy (NCBI): domain Eukaryota; kingdom Metazoa; phylum Chordata; class Actinopteri; order Myctophiformes; family Myctophidae; genus Nannobrachium; species Nannobrachium achirus. The sequence continues at coordinate 59,177,996 of NC_137810.1, read as the reverse complement.
AAAGTGTAGCACATATTATGTTCTTACCACAAGCATGTTGTGTGTTATTCTGTGATGGTTCTGGTCTGAGGAACAGAAAATAACATGAGATAAGCATAAATAAATGTAAATGTTTATACAATGTTTATACAAACAATCTCAAAGTGCTCAACAATATTACAAGAACAAGAAAACAGACAGCACACAAGGTCAATTTCACATAGATTTACTGAGCACTCAATGAACAACTTTTCCATTTAGATCATCTGTTGCTCTGTCTGGGTTCAGATACAGTCAATCTACACTAAAGGGTGTCTGTTTTCTTATTTTCACTAAATATAGGACAGCCATGCATGGGCATCAAAGTACAACCTACATGACCCATCATGCCTAAACCTGGCAGTGTCTTATGCCATTAAAGCTCTGTCAGAGTGTCGGCTCAATGAATTGCTGTATGTTTGTCTAAAAAGATCCATTGACAGTTAGCCTTGTTAGTGAACTGCTCCCGATTAGACCTTGATTGTCAAATGTTTAATTATGGTCTAATCATTGCGACCGTTAGGGAGCAGTTTACTACCAAAACCTCCACCGGCCGTCCGTCCGTCCGTCCGTCCGTCCGTCCGTCCGTCCGTCCGTCCGTCCGTCCGTCCGTCCGTCCGTCACACGTCACACGTCACACCTTTGCTTGTGTACGGTGTGATGTCATATATCTTCAGTATGACATCACACCACATGTGTACACAAACCTTTGTGTACGTTGCTGTGGCAACAGTCTGTTGTTGCTGGTCTGTTAGTGTACGTTAGCAACCACCTTAGCAACCATGGTTTTACCCTAGCAACCAACTGTTTACCCTAGCAACCATCTGTTTACCATAGCAACCATGTTTTTTTACCCTAGCAACCAACTGGGCATAAAAGGGATTCTGTTAGGGATCTCCATATATGGGCATAAAAGGGATTCTGTTAGGGATCTCCATATATGGGCATAAAAGGGATTCTGTTAGGGATCTCCATATATGGGCATAAAAGGGATTCTGTTAGGGATCTCCATATATGGGCATAAAAGGGATTCTGTTAGCTGTTAGTGATCTCCATATATGGGCATAAAAGGGATGCTGTTAGGGATCTCCATATATGGGCATAAAAGGGATTCTGTTAGGGATCTCCATATATGGGCATGAAAGGGATTATGTTAGGGATCTCCATATATGGGCATAAAAGGGATTGTATCCCAGATGATGCCCTGTTAGGAGATCCACACTAACAGAATCCATATATGGTCCTACCGACAGCTGCTATAAGCCAACCCTGGCGATAAGGTCTGAGTCGAAGAAATGCTTCTTTCCTGGCAAGAATTGCCCCTTTATACTGTAGGGCTCGTTTGTGTATTGTATGACATCACGCCACATCATCGGCTGAGGACTGTGTGATGTCATCATATCTCCATATATGGAGACATAAGTTGCTCATGCCCAAATATGGGCTGGTGAGGTCAGACTTAGTGTGATGCGTAGGTTATCTCCATATATGGAGATTCAACTTCAATGAGTAACCATGGCAAACTGTCAACTGCCCGTATGTCTTGATAATTGGTAAAACAAACTTTTGGCCTATTTGTGGAGATAAGCGACCAACGGTCGCTTATCTCCCGATTAGGGAGTCTTACTGGTGTATACTTCATTTATTTACCTCCTGTTCTCTACTGTGATGGTCTGGCTCCAGGACCACCACAAAAAAGGGGAGACGACACAGAGGTTCAATGCAAAAGATAGTGTTTTTATTTACAAAATGAATTAATTAAAGCAATAAAGGCAAAAACCGTTTCCAAAAATAAACAGGCAGGGAAACTAACTGCCCATCATTTAACTCAAACTAAAGTAACATAACGAAAATGAACAGCTGCTCTCTGAGGTCCAGCCACTCCAGTGGCCTGGAGAGGACTGAGGGGAGAAAGAAGGTTAGTCAGGCAGGTCTTTTATAGTGGGGAGGTACTGGCCAGGTGTCTCCCCTCAACTGATTGCCTCAGACTCCACCCTCCAATCCAGCACTGCAACAGGATTATTAAAGGCACACACCACATAACCCTATAAGGCCTTAGGGGCCGTCACACTCCCCCCCTTCAAGACAGGGTCCCATAGGGAACCCTGGCCTAACTCGTGCCACCAACCTACCATAAATGTGTATATAATTAAGTATACATGGGCCCCACTAAAACTAACCCCCCCAGCTCAATTCTCCATTCAGCTTCCGCCCCTCTCTCCCTCAGCAACTGGTACCTAGGAGCCTTTAAGAAGAAGATTAAAGCTTAAGCAAAACAGTTAATGAACACAGAGTTAATCTAAGGGGCACAAAGTAAATCATGAGCATCCACATGGCACATTATGCTCTTTCCAATGATTTTTCCCATGTTTTTCCTTCCTGTGTGCATTACAAATGCAGACAGGATGAGAAGAACTCAGTGCAATGTGCGACTGTGACACACAAGCACAAGATCTCTCAAAACTGTTATTGCGTTTGCGTCCATCACGCTCTGAAAACGCAATATCACAACTTGGGATGAAAACATCATGTACAGGAACACGGGCACACAAATCAGACTTTTTAACCTTTGCTTCAGGCCGAGACCTTTCCAAACTAGGAAACAGAGCAGGCACTTTTACGGACTGACTCTGTTTTCCAGCTCTTTGGCAAGTAGGACAATTTTTGATGTACTCCGCCACGCTTCTTTTAACACGGGGCCAAAAGAACTTTTCCAAAACCCGATTGTACGTTCTACGCACACCCATATGCCCCGACTCATAGTGAGCAATGCGCAAAATGACCTCTTGGAATTTGGAAGGAATGACAATTTGGAAAACAGGGTCTCCAATGAACCCTTGGCCACGTGGCCCACACTTGCGCAGCAGCACTCCATTCTCCATGAAGTAGCCCTGTGCAAGATTTTTCACCTCACTTTTGGGGAGAACATGATTGAACAGCTCTTTCAGTGTGGGATCGGCTTTCTGCTCCCTCACCAACTCAGACTGCGAAATGGACCTAGGAAGATTGCACAGATAGTCAGTTTCATGCTGGCACTTCACATCATCAACTTTTGTTTGAATAGGCTGAACCACTGGTCGATGAGCAAAGACCCTCTCCCCTGCTACATCATTTCCCAGCACTGTTTGAATAGGCTGAACCACTGGTCGATGAGCAAAGACCCTTTCCCCTGCTACATCATTTCCCAGCACTATGGTCACCCCATTAACAGGTAGAGCTGGACGCACGCCCATTCGCACTTCCCCTACAAACAGATCAGAGCAGAGCATGAACTTGTGTACAGGACAATGAAAAACTGACATTTCCATGCCCAACACAGGAATGAACGAACCAGTATTGGTCACTCCAGAAAATTGCAGAACAGAGGCAAGGATAAATGAATTACACAAGCCCGTGTCTCGCAAAATAGTTACTGGCACCTTCTCCGGATTACCAATCAATGACACATGTCCTTTTGACACAAACGGCAAAAAGGCACTGGACACCTCCTCAGCACTAGGCCAATCAGCAGAAACAGACACAGCAAACGCAGACGGACTTGGCCTATTTGAGGTGTTCTCATTACGTGACTCAAGCATTGCACACTCCTTTTTCCAGTGTCCTGGTTGGTGACAATAATGACAGACATTATCAGGGTTCTGTACGCCTCCAGCACGGCCACTAGGTCCGCTACCAGCCCCATTGGCCCTGCCAGGAACATACTTTCCCCCAACAACCTGTCCTGCCACTCTACCCCCAGATCCACCAGCATAACCCCGGTTGTCCGGAGCTACACTTTTGTGCGTCAATGCATAATCGTCAGCCAACGCCGCCGCTTCAGCAGCAGTCTGAGCCTTCTGCTCACATATGTAGACAGCCACATTCTCAGGGATTGAGTTCTTGAATTGCTCAAGTACAATCAAGTCAGACAGGTCACCATAGTTCTCCACTCCTGAAGCTACACACCAACGATTAAAGTGCATTGTTAAATCGCGAGCAAACTCCAGATAAGACTTATTTCCTCGCTGCCAGGTTCTAAAACGCTGGCGGTAAGCCTCAGGCACCAACTCGTAGGCTTTGAGCACTGCCGCTTTGACCAACTTGTAGTCTGTACAGTCCCGTTTTGACAATGAGGCAAATGCCTCCTGAGCCCGACCAGTGAGAACACACTGCAACAAGACCGTGCGGTCCAAGTCACTCCAGTTCCGAGCGTCTGCCACCCGCTAGAACAGAGTAAAGAAAACCTCCACCTCTTTTTCGTTAAACCTGGGTACCAAGCGTAAACTATTCAAGATGTTATCCTTGTCACCTGATCCCTCCTTCTTTGCCTCCTTTAATTTTCCATCTCTCACTAGACTGAGCCTCGCCGTCTCAACATCTAGTCTTGCCATTTCTGCTCTGTGCCTCATCCTTTCCATCTCCAACTCCTGCTCTTTCAACTGCACTTCCTTTTCTTTCAACTGCATTTGAACCTGCAACTTTAGGTTTAGCAGTTCTTTCTGCTGCTCAAATGTCAAGCCAGCCACAGAGGGCACAATCTCCTCCACAACATCCTTCGGAGGAGGAGTCAACACCTGCTGCTCATACAAATTAGCTCTGATGATAGATCTCATGTTCTCTTTCCTTCTTTTATCACCAACATCAATTTGGTAGTGAGCACCAATTCTAATGAGCTGGTCACTGGAGCAGGCATCCAACTTCTCTTCCGACGGAGCTACCACAAACTCCTCCATCATGAACCCCAAACACAGGAACCAAAATGGACAATTAATCCACAGCCACCAGCACCAGACTGTAGGGCCTTTACATGCACACCAAAAAAGAGCCAATTGCAAAAAAGCCAAAAAACCGAATGCAAATCAATTCTATTGAGCCTCCCCTTTAACTGCAAAAACTTTAGGAGTTATAACTAGTCTTCAGGTTATAAGTATCCCAGCTGGAAAACCAAAAATATAAGTGCCCCTCTCTTTTAAACCCCCCACTTTAACTCCACCCAGCTGCCTGTGCTTGGGTAGCGGTGGGTATTGATGCACTGAAGGCCACCGCAAAGGCCTAGCTTATACCAGGAGCAGGAAGAGCAACCAGTGGCTGGCGACCCACATCCACTCTCTGGCCGTGCCCCCGAGACGGAGTATGCACACGCCGGTGCACACTCGCAATCTGCCAGCCGCACCCTGCACCTAAAACCACCCCTGGCCTAAACGCTTATTTAACCCCAGTAGCCCCACGCACCTCACAGGGACACTTATATAATAATAACAATTATATTTAACCAGCCAGGAAACATTATTTTCTTGACTTAACCAGTACAAAAAAGACTAGAGTTGGCCCAACAAACTGATTTGCAAAAAAAAAGTGACTTACGTTTTTAAGTCTGGTGACCCTTTAACACACTTCTTCGACCTCTGAACGCTCCCCAACAAGCCTGAACATGGAATTCCCAACAGTGACAACACTTGGGAGATTCCCCAGTTCAACGGCTTCACCACCTTGCTACCACCAAGGGAAGGTGAGCCTCAGCTTGACCACGCCCCAAACGCGAGCACTCAAACAGTTTAGCTCTATATCTTACCCAATGTTGACTTTAGACGAGCCCCCATTTGTGATGGTCTGGCTCCAGGACCACCACAAAAAAGGGGAGACGACACAGAGGTTCAATGCAAAAGATAGTGTTTTTATTTACAAAATGAATTAATTAAAGCAATAAAGGCAAAAACGGTTTCCAAAAATAAACAGGCAGGGAAACTAACTGCCCATCATTTAACTCAAACTAAAGTAACATAACGAAAATGAACAGCTGCTCTCTGAGGTCCAGCCACTCCAGTGGCCTGGAGAGGACTGAGGGGAGAAAGAAGGTTAGTCAGGCAGGTCTTTTATAGTGGGGAGGTACTGGCCAGGTGTCTCCCCTCAACTGATTGCCTCAGACTCCACCCTCCAATCCAGCACTGCAACAGGATTATTAAAGGCACACACCACATAACCCTATAAGGCCTTAGGGGCCGTCACACTACTAATAGCACTCACTGCTCCTGATATAGTTTGGTAAATGCAAAGGAAACATTTCACATTATGTACACACATAGGAATACAAGAACGGTGCCCAAAACATGGTCATCAACAGGTATTCTTAAACGTAAACTCGATGAAACTATATGCCTAAACCTAACCTGATTCCTAAACCTATAACCTCAGTAAAACTATGCCTAAACCTAACCTGATTCCTAAACGTAACCTCAGTAAAACAAATACAAGAACCACTGAGCGAGTGTGTTTAGGGATTAATTATCATTAATTGTTAATTATTGATATGTTTGTAATATACTGTAGCATTTCAACGGCAATGATTCTTCATGAATATAACACACAGGACAACAATAGAAACAAGCCATCAGGGCTTTTTTTGTGTTGTAGTGTCATTGAAAAGGCTACAGTAATTCTACAGCTGTAGCTTTTGCAAACTGTTGATAAAGTATTAAATTATGTATCAATCAAAAGTGGTGCTGTTTCACATAAGGAAAAATGGGAACGTCTTCTTGCAAAAAAAACAGAAGGTTTTTCACTCACCCGGTCGCCATCTCAATGGATTATTATTTTCACTCACCCGGTCGCCATCTCAATGGATTATTATTTTCACTCACCCGGTCGCCATCTCAATGGATTATTGCCTGACAAAGGTCTGGGTTTTGTCCGCTAGGTCTGCCACTTCAGCCTGTTGACTTAAGAATGAGTCTTTCACATGTTTCTAGTCTGAACTGTAAGGCTCCTCCCTGACTCACTCTGATGTCACTGCCTGCTATATGATACTGTATGTATACTGGAAGTCAGTGTGGAATTTGGATAAGAAATAATGTGATACAACAAAACCAGAAAACCCCCTTTTTTGTCTTCACAATATTGAAAATTAGACTTCATGAATTGAAGGCTTTATTAGAAGTTTGCATAGGAAAATGTGCAGATTCATGACGGTACAGTTCACTGGTACAAGGTCTACTAAAAGGAGATCCATGAAAAGACTAAGCTTATTTCAACAGGAAACCATTTAAGTATCTCATATAACATTGAATGACAGACAAATAGAACACAGTACTATGCAGTAGATATAAAGAAAAGGAAAAAAAAAAGAAAACAGTAAGTCTAAACAAACAGTAAGTATATACAAGGAAGGGGCAGGGGAGGGTAGGGTTGGGCTAGGTTTTTACCAGTTGCGAACGGCTGCTGCCTGTAAGTGGTTTTTCAGGGCAATTTTAAAGGAAGCTAGTGATCCACACTCCTTTATGGCCTTCGGTAAGGCATTCCACATTTTTGTGGTATAGCAGAAGAACGAGTTTGACCCTTTCTTTGAGTTGACTCTGGGTTGAACGTGATCTGTGGCACTGCCTCTGGTGTTGTAATTATGGACATCCTTAACGTTTATAAAGTATTTTGACAGGTACTTGGGTATCATAGTGGTGTAGTGTATCTTGTACACCAGGCCCATTGCAAGTTGCTGTACTCTGTCATCTACTCTGAGCCACCCCACTTTTAACTGGTGAGTAGCGGTGAGGTGAGTCTGATAGGGAAGGTTAAGCAGGACCCTAATTAGTTTATTTTGGGCTGTTTGGAGTTTAGTTTTTAGGGCTTGTGGGGCGTCACAATACCATACGTGGACTCCGTAGTCAAAGAGGGGCTGGATTATTGCACCAGCTATGGTCTTCAGTGTGTTGAAGTTGACCATTGGGGCGATTCTCTGTAGGAAACGAGTTCGTTGGTTGATTTTTTTTATTACTTTAGAAGTCATCTTTTCGCTGGAAAGATTAGCTTCAAGGATACATCCTAAGAAAGAGATTTCGTTTTTTCGTGTTATGACCTTGTCACCCACTTTGATTGTGAAGTCATCTGACCTGAATTTGAAATGATATTGGTTTGATAGAATTAGAATTATTAAAGACATTGACTGGTTGAACTATTTGTTTATTACAATACATTGATTGTAACATAGTTGTTAGTAGGCCAAAGGAATTCACAAATACAAGAAAAAGGAAACCACATATAAAACTATTGGAACATTACATGTTCAAAATTAAAGCACACAAGCACATGCAAACAACAAAAACACAATGAAAACAATAACGTATGTTTCCTTAATAACCGACCATTACTTATTTGGTTGATTCCCCTATGTACTGTATACTTTTGTAATATCCTGTGTTTGATGATTTTGTATACTTTTAGTCCCAGGCAAACTAAATTATAATGTTGGAGCCAGCTGGGCCAAACTAACTAAAGGACTTTCACTGTTTGTTTGTTTTTTTTTTTTTTTTTAATACTTTTATTTAGACATGCACATTACAAAACATCATATACAAAAGATACATAAAAACCTCACACCAGATAATATACAAGGATATATACAAGGAGATGGGAAATATTATATACATAGGCTACTGTACAAAGGAGGAAGCAGGATAAAATATTAAAAAAGAAAATATTCCATGTGGGTTTAATCCAACAACCACAACAGATCTGCCCAGGTTTCATTACCTCTTGCCTCATCCACCAAGAGATCCATTTTAATTCTTGCCTTCAATTCAGAATGAAAGACAGACACCCTAGCTGCTGTATAGAACCTTTGGTGATCATCCTTGTACTTTATCCACGTTTTAAAGATGGACAGTTTAGCTATTGTTAAAATCAAATTAATACAATATCTGTCTCTAGTCGTTGTATTGAGACCCAAAATAATGTTTGACAATTCTACTCTAAATGTGACATTAAGCTGAGACATAAGAGCAGAAACATGGTTCCAAAAGTTACCCAGACACCGACATGAAACAAACATGTGTTCTGTGTCTTCTTTTACCAAACAAACAGCACATAGAGGATTAGGAACAAGCTTCCATTTATACAAGTTTGACATATTTGGGAGAATTCCATGCAACATTTTGAAATTGAACTCTGACAATTTTCTATCTGGAGATAGTTTTATAGTTTGTAGCTGCCATACGTTACTCCACATGATGTTTGCTTGGTTAACTAGTACAGCTTCCCAATATGCCTGCATATATGATGTAGTTGTTTTTTCTTTTAACAGCGCTTTATATATTGTTTTACAGCTATAACCTGTCAGAGCCATGTGTGCAGCAGTATTGTCATCTCTGGACGTTATACTGTTGTTTATAAAAGGGAGCCATTTTTTGGGAATTGCCTTTCTGATGATGGCTAATTCTCTCATTTCTCTTATCCAGTTACGAAGCTTTGGTTTTTCTTTAACAGATAGATCTTTAATATAAATTATTCCAGAGTCAATCCAATGTTTATAGAACAGGGACTTCCCTCTAGCATCTGTCATAAAAGCGGATCCCCAAATAATATGGTTTCCCACTTCATCTACTGTACACTTTCACTGGTTGTTATTTTTCAGCAGGAAGAGACTGACTCAGATTGGAGGAATGTAAAATGTGTGGTCTATACTGTGGCAAAATGACAAACTATTAAATGAAACAACAAAACAATGTGCCTTTCTTAATTAATGCAATGTCACTCACTGCAAGTCACAACAGCACTCTTTGTATTCATAAATTAGTATCTGGTGGCGACTAGTGGCCACTGTTAGCAACGTCAACCACATTTCAATGAAACAAGCACCAGTTGAAGGTTGGTTGACTCAGACTTTTGAAAATGACACTCATAGACAGTCATGGTTATTATAGGCTGTATAGGAGTGTTTTTCGTGCAAAGGAAATGCTTGCAGTGGTTTCAGAACAGAACAGAGTAGATAGACTTTATACTAGTGCGGTTATTTCTTCAGCTTCAAAGTTAGTATTTTTTTATTGGATTGTGTTTACACAACGTCCTGAGACCAACCAAACGGCTGTTTTGACCTCACAGGCACCCTTATTTGTCAAACCGACCCCTCCCTCCCCTCCCTTTCTAGCCTCTCCTCTCCCTGCTCTGGTGCAGAGCAGAAGCCGTTTATAGCCGTATATAGCGCCTGATGGTGGCGCTATATGGGACAGATCCATGTTGATGACATGAGTGTAGACATACTGTGTGCCAATTTGCGTGATTTTAGGGCAAAAATTGTAGGGGCAGTGTCCAAAGATGTGTTTTGCAAGAATTGGCCTCATGGTGGCGCTAGAAGAGGCTCAAGTGAGAATTGAGGACTGACGGACTGATGGACGGACGGACTGACGGACAGCTGGTCGAGGTTTTGATAGTAACTGCGACCTGACGGTCGCAAGTAAAAAAGGAAGGAAATAAAGTTTCTATCACTCAAAGATTTGGAGGACGCCCTGTAGTAACTCTGGGGACCCCCTACGGGTCCCGGACCCCCTGTTGAAGACCCCTGGGTTAAAAGAAAAATATGGGCCTTTTGCAATAAGAGCTCCACACAGTGGTGGAACAAGTAGGCTACTCACACCTCGTATCAATACCACAACATAGAGTGAAACAGACTGTCATTGAACTGTCATTGATGCACAAACACATAATTATGCTTTAACCAGTGAAAAATTGCAGATCTGCTATTTAGCAGATCTGCAGATCTGCTATTTTTGACAAAGTCATGAAAATGTGTGCAAATCTTTGAATATATGTATTTTCAAAGCGAACGTTTGTAACTCAAATTTTGCTTCTGGGTGTTCCCTGGAACTAAATATTTTGAGATGGCGGGTCCGTGGCCAAATACATATCATTTAGGGGGTCCTTAACAAGAAAAGGTTTGAGAACCACTGACATAGTAGTCTCTCAAGAACAGACTAACTGAGCTCCATTTAAGTGAAAAGGACCTTTTCTTTGACAATGGCTGGCCAGATTGCTGACATAGAAACATCGTTTTTTCAAAAAATCTACAAGCTTGTATATCTGCTATTTTTCAATAGTTAAAGCATAAAATAATGATACACAATAATGTGTACCCGTTCTAAATGGGTTAAAAGCCTCACATTGCAACTCAAGTTTCTTCTTTTGTTTTTAATATGTTGAATTTAGTTTTGCAACACATACCATCAGGCATGTGCACACATAGACACCAAAGGGGGCTTGAGCCCCTGCCCTTTTATCTTTCTGTAAAAAAGTGCCCTCTCCACATCATGAATGCAGTTTTTAGTATGGTGAAATAAATGCAAATGCCCCTCTTTCCATGCCATACCTGAAGGCAGCATTCAAGTGAATTGCCTTGTCCAAACAATCTTTAAATAATTGCCCTGTCTTTGTAGAAATCCATGCTCTATGCCAGTATGGACTCTAGTATTGACTCCTGTATATATGCTTAGTTCAGTGTGGTATCAAGCACCGAAAATAGCCCACCTCCAAGCCTGGAGGTCTGCTATTTTCACCAAAAGGCCCTTTTAGAAATGGCAGCCCTTGCCTCTATAACATTCTCTGCACGTCCCTGCTCTACCATTGACAGACCTGTAGCGCTGCCTGCGCTGGCCCTTTAAGGGTAGTCCATACAAGAGGTGGCCATTTTGTCAGCCTGCTGTTTGGCCAGAAGTTTTAAATGTTTGTTGTGGACCTGGAAGCATGAGGTGTTTCATTCCAGTGGCAGCCTTGAATACATTGACTGGGTATAGTTTGGTATTTTGTTGTATTTGAGTCATGTTGCCATATTTTGTGTAATGTAATGAATCTGTATTGAGGGGTAACCAGATGTAAGCTAGTATGTGATCTAATGTAGGAGGACAACTAACCAACCTAACCTAACCTAACCTACAGCCTTTCACTGTTTCTCCCACCTTGCCATAGTATGTTTGAGACTGGCTTTTGTCAGATTGTGTTTGTTGTGCTGAGGGCATGGATGTATGGAGGCCATCCATTCATATTGCATGGTTTGGATGTTGTTTGCTGTGGTTACTTTAATGACTTGAATTACTTTCTTTGCTTTTGGTTTTGCATTATATTTGAATTTGATTTGTTTATTTGCTGTTTATGTTTAGTTTTGAGCAGATGTGCAGCATTGTTTTCTCACTCAACAGTAAACAAACCAACACAAAGTTTAAGTGTATGGAGGGTATCTGCACATTTCTACAGTGACAGTTTAAGGACCCCGGTTAAAATATGATTATTTTGGGGGTCACAGCCTGAAAAGGTTGAGAACCAGTGGTTTAGAGAGGACCCAGTGGGCCCTGAAGCCTTCACTCCCACTTTTAGCATCATGAGTTCCCACAGCTATAATAAACCCTCTTCCCTTCTGTATTTTAACATTCTTTTTCTACATAAACTTGACATGTTTGTTACATCAGCCTCTGGTTCTGTTCATTCTGAACCCATACCTAATAGACCAGGGGCCGGCAACCTTTTTGACATGAAGTGCCATGTTTGTATCTTCTTGATAGTCAAGTGTGTCATATTATCAACATTTAGTTTAATTATGATAGTCAGTGTGTCATATTATCAACATTTAGTTTAATTATGATAGTCAGTGTGTCATATTATCAACATTTAGTTCAATTATGATAGTCATTGTGTCATATTATCAACATTTAGTTTAATTATGATAGTCAGTGTGTCATATTATCAACATTTAGTTTAATTATGATAGTCAGTGTGTCATATTATCAACATTTAGTTTAATTATGATAGTCATTGTGTCATATTATCATTTTATTTTGACGGGCTATAAATAACAACCTTTATTGTTGTTGTTCTTTAGAAATATATTCTTTTACATGAGGATGTAGGCCTAATGATCATTAGAATCAATAAGCAATAGCCCACTTCTCTCCCAGACTTTCTCCCCAGTCAAAGTTATCAGTTTGAATGAATGCAGAATTCTATGCAGGTTGTAAATTGCATATAGATAGGAGTGTACTCTATCACACTTCTGCCAGTGTGCCAGTGATCACCTTCCCCTGTGCCAATGTTGGCACCGTACCTAAGGTTGCCTACCCCTGTAATAGACTACAGTATATGCACAGCAGCCATTTTGGAGAGAAGTTGGCAGGGCTGGATTAACACCTCAGAGGGCCCCTGGGCACTGAAGCACTAAGGGGCCCCAGTGCGCACGCAAAATGTTTTGTAGGCATATGTAGGCATGTAGGTCCAATATAACATCTGCAGCAGTAGTTGGCACTGCGTGGCCCGGCGGAGTTTTAATCAGTTGATTTGACTCATCAAATATTGTACATTGTACTTAACACACAATCAGCACTTTTCAGCAGCATTCTTACAGCATTTGTGTCAGGGGTGGCGGATATCATGTATTTCATTCTGATTAAACATTTTTTTTAACCATCTTGGAGGGCCCTTGATGTCCAGGGGCCCCTGGGCACGTGCCCAAAGAGCCCATATGGTAGATCCGGGCCTGGAAGTTGGGTGTCTTCTCACTTCCTTCACATGTGTTACCAATGATACTAATGAAGGCTCCAAACAGAGTCAGGGTGCTGATATTGTTGCATGTTTGCTCACTGGAAACAATCTGCTACACCAGTGGGTCTCAAAGTGTGGTCCAGGGACCCTCATGGTTCCTTGGGGGCTCCGAATGACCCTTAAAAAGGTGTGTAACCCTGAGAGTGTACAAATGGAACCAATTGGACCCGCAATGGTCCATTTGGTTCCATTTGTACATTTAGTTATTATGGGGGTCCTTGAAATAAAAGGTTTGAGAACCACTGTGCTACATGAAATGGAACAGAGCCTTCATGGAGATCATTGGTAACACCTTTGAAGGAAGTGAGAAGAGACCCAGCTTTTCTCCTGTATGTCTGCTGTGCATAGAGCCTATTGGGGAACTCTACCTTGTTCAGTTACATTGTACAGCATAAACAGTGTATGGTTAAAGTTGCACTCCACACATCCGAAGTGCGGTTTAATTCTCAGAAAAAACGAATCTCTGATCAATAAAACTACATGGGGATCATTTTCCCCACCACCTCTAAAAAAATTCCTAAATGAACTTTATGGGATCTCAAACTTTGCCATATCTGTACCCTCATTTACAAAGCCAGGGTCTATTAACCCATTTAGATCGGGTACACATTATTGTGTATCATTATTTTATGCTTTAACTATTGAAAAATAGCAGATATACAAGCTCACAGCGCAGCACCGAGTGCCGCGCTGCGAGCTTGTAGATCTGCTAGTTTTTGAAAAATCGTGACAATTAAAGGGTTTTGACACGATTCTATAAGTGTCTTTTGAATCCTTCTAAGGTTTTTTGGAAACATCCTATGTTTCTGTGTCAGCAATCTGGCCAGCCATCGTCAAAGAAAAGGTCCTTTTCACTTAACTGGAGCTCAGTTAGTCTGTTCTTGAGAGACTACTATGTCAGTGGTTCTCAAACCTTATCATGTGAAGGATCCCCCAAAATGATATTTATTTGGCCACGGACCCCCATCTCAAAATATCTAGTTCCAGGGACCACCCAGAAGCAAAATTTTAGTTGCAAACGTTCACTTTAAAAATACAAATATTCAAAGATTTGCACACATTTTCACGACTTTTTCAAAAATAGCAGATCTACACGCAGATCTTGTATATATGCTATTTTTCAATAGCTAAAGCATTCAATAATTCTTTAGCTGTTGCTCACCAATAATTGGTGAGCAAAATAACTTGTGGGGACTCCGCTAGAGGGTGCAGCTCCAAAATGAGTGGAACAGCACTTTAGATGAGTGTTTCATTCATGCCACTTTACATTAAAACTCTTTACTGTCCTTATTTACAGTCATTGCTTTAAAGGCTGTCAGCTGTAGCTTGTGATTGGCTACACACAGGCATAAACACACTAGGGCATTAACGACTTGTGATTTTTGCAAGTCGACTCGACTCAGTAAAAAGTCGAGTTGAAGCCGACTTTATCGTTTGATGATGTCATCACATCACACACGACCCCCCCAATTATTTTGGGGGGTCCCCAGATGATTAACTTAATGTGCAACATTGTTTTCTCACTCAACAGTAAACAAACCAACATAAAGTTTAAGTGTATAAAGGGTATCTGCACATTTCTAAAGTGACAATTTAAGGACTTTTAAGGACTTTTTAATACCTCTAAAATGACAAATTAAACATTGTCCAAATTGTCAAATATATAGAGGCAGAAATTGTGAAAATAGCAGATCTACATCAGTGGCGTAGACAGAATCGAACCGGCGACTGGGCCTGAGCCCAACTGGGTGGGCCTGGGTGCGCGGCGCGCGAAAAAAAATCCATGTTTTTCGGGGGTTACACCCCGTTTAGGGTTGGACACGGTAACCGCCGTACCGCCGTACCGCGGTAAACCGAGGTCTACCGCGGTGTCAGTGTGCTTACCGCGGTAAAAAAAGACAAAAAAAGTCTATTTTTTATTGGAAAACCAGCGAGTTTTAAAACGGGGGAGAAGCGAGGACCGCATGCGCTCCATGCCGCTCTGCTCTGGGCCGTGTACCACAGTTTGGAAGCCACATACGTCACTCTCACTCTCAGAGACACAGACAGTCAGACCTACACAGGGCAGCCTGCGTAGAGGAGTACAAAGCAGCGTAAACTTTCTCTGTAATCCACACGACACAAGGATGTGAATACATACATTGTGTTGTGGCATATCTTTTTTTATTCATACGGATTACTGGCGGAGCGCGGGCCGCGTGGACTAAAACCGAAAATGAAACTATTTTACTTTTTCCACCGCGTCGTAACCGCGTCGCACGTTGTGCCCCGTCTGTCGGCGCGTCGGAGATTTTATAACCTTTTCTGTCAAGTCTTGTAACTAAAACATGTATATAGCAGCACTCAATCACTGCGATTTGAGAGTTGAGACGACGTGAGTTTACAGAATCACTGTACACGATCTGACTACCCGTCCTCTTCTGTTTTGTTCACACAGCTGTTTGTGTCTGAAAAGCTAAGTAGCTAGCCTACGTTACTATGGTAACCCGACAGTGCAGATCTAAAAGCTCAGAACGCGTCGCAGATGCGATGTGTTGTGAGCTTGTAGATCTGCTCCTTTCAAAGCCAAACCTGCTGTGCTGTACGGGGAAGTATAACTCGGGCAGTCAGGCTGTGGAGAGGCGACTTTTGGGAAGACGATTGCAATATTTTGGCTTATCGCCGAACCTTAATTAATAGATACGGGGGTGCGGTAATTACCGCAGTACCGGCGGTAAATGGGAAGACGGTAATCGCGGTAACAAAATGTCGATACCGCCCCAGGCCTAACCCCGTTACTCCGAAAGACCGTTTTTCCGAACGTTGACTTGCATTGTTCGGAGTAACGGTGGTTCCAATTTTTATATAAGACCCCGCTATTCCGAAAAGCCTATTATTTAGGCTATTATTTAATATTTAGTCCATGAGTCCCTAAAGTCCGTTCACACCGTTCGAACAGTGTTTAGGCGCAGTCCGTTCTCTCTCTCTCTCTCTCTCTCTCTCTCTCTCTCTCTCTTTAACTTCTGTATCAATCTTGTGATTACAATGTAATAAAATAATATAGTTGAAATGTAACTATCGGATGCCCGCATCAAAGATGCAGCCCTCCAATAAGCCACTCACACATTCAGAAGAAGGCCTTTCTCTCTCCTAATGATTCTAATTTCACTGTCATGTCAGCAGCAGAAGTAGGCTATAATATGATCATGAATTCCTTGTATAGGCTATAGACCTATATCAGACTTCGCGCTAGGATTTTAAACTGCCGGTCACCGTGACCGGCATGATTAAAATTTACCGGACAACTGAAAAAAATACCGGACTTAATAATTGTAATGCATAAATTACAAGCAGGTGCACAAACAGCCAATAGCAACAGTTAAAGTAGCCTATTAGGCCTACTGCATGGGACTGAAAACGAATTGAATGAAAAGTAGGCTAAACAAAAAAAAAAACAGCTTCAATCTTGCATAAGGGAATTAATTGGACTACAATCGCGCAGGCTGTGTCTGCATATGTGGCACACTTCTTTCACAACAAGGTGTTTCTGTAGGCTATTGCATCATGTTTCATGGCAACAAATTACAATACAATACGTCTTGACAATTGCGCGGGTCTGCGCAATTGTTTCATAAGGTTGATAGATTAATCTGGCCAGCAATTAATTAAAAAGGCTACTCAGTACTCACTGTCGAGTGGTGACACAGTGCATGAATCCATGCGCACGTTGTGCAACTTTGGAAGAGTTTAAAAGACTTTGGTGGTGTTCTTCCTACTTACCAGTGAACTGTACCGTCATGAATCTGTACATTTTCCTATGCAAACTTCTAATAAAGCCTTCAATCAATCAATCAGTCTCCACTCCATGGCATCTCCTCATAAAGAACTTAAATCAATTGTATCATCATGTTTGTTTATGGGTTGATTGTTGACCGTGCGTGCATTCCTTAATTCCCATGGCTTTACATGCATTGCGTGCATCGCAAACTGAGACTGAAATGAGAGAGAGACAGAGAGAGGGAGCGGGGGAGCAGGCGAGCAAGTGAGAGAGAGAGAGGGGGAGGGGGGGGTGAGCGCAAGGGGAGAGAGTCCTATACAAATCATTGAGAGAGGGAATGGGTGATGGCTGTTTTAAGTAATGAGCGCGAGGGGTGAGGGGGGGTTGAGAGAGGGGGGGGGATGAGCGAAGGGGAGAGAATCCTATATTCGTAATAGAGGTGTCTCTATTTTTATTTTCGTAATAGGGGTCCGTCGGAATAGCGGTGTTTCGGAAAAGCGGACCGTCCCCTTTTCGGGTCGGGTCGGGTCTTCTGGTGCAATTTGGGTCGGGTTTGCATGATTAAATAATCAATTCATGCGTGGCGTCCACTAGTGATGCGCGGGTCATTCCAGCCGTGCAAAAACAGAATGGCATATTAGAGAAGAAGCCGGTAACATGACGGCATGAGATGCTTATTTTAATTGACAACACTCCTGTTAGTATAAGACTATACACACGGAGCACAACGCTAATGTATCACAGAGAGATATTGCAGACTGACCCAGTAGCCTAGTCACTGGTGCAAGACAAAATAAACAACTATGAAGAGAAAAGACCGAAATGTTTAATTGCACCGTCAACTTTTTATCAGAGCTCTGACGCTTCTCCCTCTCCCACAACAAAAACAGCCAAGCCAGCAGAACGTAATTAACCAGTCTCACTCACCTATTGCTGCTTTCAAACGCTGTGTATTGTTTTAAGTCCCAGGAGCATGGTTTCATATCATGAATATGAACTTTAGATTAGTCAAAAAGCTTGCGTCAGTATAAATCCACGTGAATCCTGTATACATTGTGCAGGCTGCAACAACTCTTGACAAGTAGCCCAACACGCTTAAGCATTTCCTGTAACGGTGGATTTCAAAATAAGACCCTGCCGTAATATGATGATATAAGCAATTGGTTTTATTTTTACGTCTACTTACAGGAAGTAAGTATAATATATATATACATAAAGTGCCGCTCGGTGCCAATTAAATATGGGCTTTTACGCTATTATTGCCATAAATAGACCAGACTTCCATGTAATTTATAGTGCACAGATCATGCACGCCCATGCACAGATCATGCACCATGTTTGTGCAGGCTGTTCACAGCTTTCAAACAAAAAAATCAGATTGGAAATCCGTTCAGGCATTCTTGAGAAAATAGCCATTATGTTTTCTTCAGATGTAAACAAACATGGCTGCCATGTTTGAAAGATGGGGTTGTATGGGGGGTGGAACATCAAATCGCGATTGAAATCATGTTTACTAGATTTAATGGGGTCCAAAAAAAAAATTTCAACAAAAAAAAAAAATGTTTTTTTTTTTTTTTTTTTTTTCTAAGTAAAAGTCAATGCTAGTTAGTGCAACAAGTATCTCTACATCATGTCAAACACAAGCAGAAATACTAAAAGAAAACTACTAACACAACCTAATAGTGCAGTGTCCAAAGCGGACGAGTCGACTTGTCGACTTTTTTGTTAATGCCCTAAAACACACACAGACATATATAGATTTGTATGAGCTACTTATGCTCCAGCAGAGCGGGCCTTGTAATTTATATCAGGCCGCACTTGTTGATGGTGAAGTCACCAAGAACAGCAATGCTGGTCCCATTGAATGACGTCACTCTGCGTTCAGGGGTTTAACCCATTGGATGGATGTAAGCGCAGACAGACACACAGACGGACATAGATTTGGCTAATTGTGGGCTAGCCTGAAAGGCGAGACCAGTATGTTATCTTCATTATTTATTTATTTGTGTATCTATCAAGTTCTCCCAGACAGTACAAAGGCAGGGCCCTTAGCCAATGAGGTGCAGTTGGAAATTGGTGGGAAATCTGGGAGTGGTGGTAGCTGGGGTATTGGTTGGGGTTCACATGACAACATGCTGCAGAATATAGTCACGTCATCAACCACACTTGCAAAGGGCAGATCTTTGTGCCCATACATGGTGTTACATGCGTGCCCACACTGTTTCATAGGAACAGTATTTTTGAGCGGTGCAAACCGCTCCTATAAGTAAAATGTGTGTGCGTAGCATCATGTTTGTCTAGTGATGTCATATGTCGTATGTCTGTAGCCTTTTTTCTCAGCGTTTTGCCATAGTAAAATGTTTGTGCGCGTAGCATCATGTTTGTCTAGTGATGTCATATGTCGTAGGCTATGTCTTAAGCCTTTTTCCTCAGCGTTTTGTCATAGCAAAATGTGTGTGTGTCCGTAGCTGTGCTTGTGTCCGTAGCCTTTTTCCTCAGCGTTTTGCCATAGCGAAATGTGTGTGCGTAGCATCATGTTTGTCTAGTGATGTCATATGATATGTCGTATGTCGGTAGCCTTTTTCCTCAGCGTTTTGCCATAGCAAAACGTGTGTGTAGCATAGCCTGTACATCCTAGACTCAAATCCTTTAGTTTATAGTTAGATAGTGTGGTTGCTATGGGCAACACACTATCGCAGGGGTCAGCAACTTTTTTGAAATGAAGTGCCATGTTTTCTTTTTTTGTAGATAGGCAGTGTGCCACGTCAGTCAACATAGATTTTAATGACACCCCATCAAATATTCAGACATATTTTGATTGTCAGGACATTGTTATAATGATCATTAGACTCAATTAGCAATAGCCCACCTATCTCCCCGACTCCCTCCGCATGTCAAAGTTCAGAATTTGAATCAATGTAGAATTATATGCAAGATGTAATTTGTTGCAAATTAGGTGACTTCATTTAATTGACCGTTTAAAACGATATTTGATTTTAGATTCCTCCTGCCAGCAAAGTGAAAACTGTTTTTGAGCGGTGGCCATAGAGTGGCTGTGCGTGTGTCTGTAGCCTTTTTCCTCAGCGTTTTGCCATAGCAAAATGTGTGTACGTAGCATCATGTTTGTCTAGTGATGTCATAGATATGACATCAGTTAACCCCTGTCTCAGTTAAACTCAAATGATCCTCTTTCCAATTTTACAGAATAACATAAAGTATGTGTCAATATGGATCACACCAATTAATGATTATTAATTAAAGCTGCGTTATGTAACTTTCCTCTAGCCCAGATTTTAACCCGGTGTCCTGCTCAAGTGCAGCATTTTTTTAATTTTTATTGTTTTACCATTGAGCTAATATAATCTGTATGAGGGAATACCAATAGGGTGAGAGAGAAAATAGCAGCCAGGAGAATGAGACTATAGCAGGACACTGCCAAAGACACCAGGAGCTGCCAGCCAGCTAATATTGGTGCACAGGTCACCAGGACGTCCCACACTAACATACATAGATGGGTCAAGACAGACGCATGGCGTGCAAAGCACCAAGGAGCTGGCAGGTTGTATGGAGAACCAGGATGACTGGAACAACTGAGGGCTCATCTGAGGACGACCACGTTCCTTTTTCTCCTCTTCTCAGTTCCCTTTCGGTAGCACTTTACAATAATGACCTGTTATAAATCATTTATAAACATTTATAAGCAGTTTATAGATGAGTAATAAACATGAACAAACTGTTTATTGACATTTGTAAATGTTTAACTAAACATTTATAACTGTTTTAAACATCATTTACATGTTATTAGTAAGGTATTAGTAAGTAGTAAACTAATCATGAATAAACCATTTATATACATTTGTAAATGCTTACTAAATCATTTATAACCAATGCTAAAA
The DNA here is from genome assembly GCF_963921795.1 of Nannobrachium achirus. Lineage (NCBI taxonomy): Eukaryota > Metazoa > Chordata > Actinopteri > Myctophiformes > Myctophidae > Nannobrachium > Nannobrachium achirus. Next base: position 59,156,999 of record NC_137810.1, on the reverse strand, counting down.
TTCACATAATGTGTAGGTAGGAATGCATTTACAAATGTCGGTTAAGGTGACCTTCATGTGTTGTTCATGTTTAATATACGCTTTGTAGATGTTATCAAGAGCCCTAATGTAAAGTGAAGACTATTCATTGCGACCATCAGGTTGCAAGTTACTATGAAAACCTCCCCCGGCTGTCTGTCAGTCCCTCCGTCAGTCTGTCCGTCACGTCACATCACATCACATCACATCACATCACATCACGTCACGTCACGTCACGCCACACTTTTGGCCCTACTCTTATCTCCGGCACCGTTTCCCCTATCCATGCCAAACTTGCCAAACTGCTAAACATGAACAAACATGGAGGCCACATTAACAGACAGTTGTAAATAATGAATAGTCTTCACTTTACATTAGGGCTCTTGATAACATCTACTAATGATTTATAGATATTTAAGGAATGTTTTAAAAGCATAACCATGAACAAACAAGGAGGCCACATTAACAGACAGATGTAAATAACCAGTAAGACTCCCTAATTGGGAGATAAGCAACCTCATGGTGGCGCTAGAAGAGGGGCATGTGAGAAATCAGGGGCGGAGGTTGTGGTTTGGCAGCCAAGGAGTGGGTGCAAAGTTTGGCATGGATAGGGGCAACGGTGCCAGAGATAAGAGTAGGGCCAAAAGTGTGGCGTGACGTGACGTGATGTGACGGACGGATGGACGGACATCCGGTGGAGGTTTGTATAGTAACTTGCAACCTCACGGTCGCAATGAATAGTCTTCACTTTACATTAGGGCTCTTGATAACATCTACAAAGCGTATATTAAACATGAACAACACATGAAGGTCACCTTAACCGACATTTGTAAATGCATTCCTACCTACACATTATGTGAATTTTAGCATTGGTTATAAATGATTTAGTAAGCATTTAGAAATGTATATAAATGGTTTATTCATGATTAGTTTACTACTTACTAATACCTTACTAATAACATGTAAATGATGTTTAAAACAGTTATAAATGTTTAGTTAAACATTTACAAATGTCAATAAACAGTTTGTTCATGTTTATTACTCATCTATAAACTGCTTATACATGTTTATAAATGATTTATAACAGGTCATTATTGTAAAGTGCTACCTCACTTTCTTTAGCTGGAAACCTCTGGTCAGATGATTTGTGGTTGTGCATGTGGTTGTCTGAACGTGTGCACACGCACATGGCAGAGATTTTACTTCCTTCACGTGCTTGGGGGGGGGGGGGGGGGGGGGGGGACCTGCCTGCCCAACGTCCGTGGCTCATATATATATCAAGACAAACATTTGACAAAATGATTATAATTTCACTATAATGAAACGAAGAAAAAAAAAACATGGCATGGATGCACCTGGGATGTAGCCTGAAGTCATCAAAGTAATTAAGGGAACAAAATGTTCCCTTAATTTATTTGAGTATAGTATATTGTAGTACTGCTCAAAGATTTTTTTTTTTTTAAATAATCCTGGTTTCTGCTCTCCCTCTGCCTCGCCTGGGGAGCCCTGACTGGCCAGGGGGAGGTGTATAGAAACCAGGATTACGACATGTTTTTGTGAGGGTATCTACCCTAGGAGACACAGGGAGAACATGTAAACTCCACACAGAAAGGCCCTTTCGCCAACCCCACCTAGGGTGTAGGCAATGGCATCT
>NC_137810.1:58985622-59155127 GCF_963921795.1 Nannobrachium achirus | reverse complement strand
CTGACGAGCACTAAGAGTTGAGGCGTTACATTTTGTATAACACGGTTCTTGTGAAAATAGCAGATCTACATGCTCACGACGTTGTGAGCATGTAGATCAGCTATTTTCACAATTTCAGCCTCTATTTTTGGTAATTTGTCATTTTAGATTTAAAAATGTGCAGATACCATACCTCTATACACTTAAAATTTATGTTGGTTTGTTTACTGTTGAGTGAGAAAACATTGTTGCCCATTATGTTTAATCATCATCACCAAAGTAATTTGGGGGGTCCCCTGGGGGTTCCGACCCTCAGGTTGAGAACCACTGGCTTATAACTGGCTTTAATATGTACTGTGCCAATGGTAAATGGTGCATTTATATAGCGCCTTTATCCAAGGTGCTTTACAGAGATTGTACATTACATTCACCCATTCACAGTTTCACACACACATTCACACACCGATGGTGGAGGAAACCATGCAAGGCACCAACCTGCTCATCAATTCACCCTTTGTCAACTCCCGCCCGTTGTCCCGCCCCTCTTCACACCCATTGGTTGCTGTGTCTTGGTGGGACACTCGACGGGACACTCCATCACTACCATTTTAATTCAGTTGCTTCGTATTGTTATACTGTGTGTTCAATTCTAATTTCTAACTTGGTTTCAGTAAAATGGAGCTGCTCAGTGGCAGTATAGTGACTCAGCATGTTTTTAAATGTTTTTATTCCTCCAAATATTATATTTTAGCAATTTCAACATAATAAAGGAGGAAAAGGGGCGGGACAAGGCAGATAGAGTCTGCTGGTTGGTCAGTCAGGGACCAACCAGAAGGCTAACAAAGGGTGAATTGGGGTTTCAATGTCAGAGACTAACAGGTGGCACAGCGATCCAAAACATGGGCCCCAATCAGCCAGCAGGATTCTCAAGCAATGTACATCCAGGCTGTGATGGAGAATGTTTGTGACCTTGAATGTTTTCAAACTGCATTGAAGCTCGTAACATTTGACTCCTGTACAAATATAATTTAATGCAGTGGACGCAAATAAATAATAATTTAAAGTGTATGCGTGTGTTTGTTTGCCATGGATTAGTGTTACTATGTGTGTGTGTGTGTGTGTATGTGCGTGCACACTTGTGTAAGTCTACAAGTGTGTGTGTGCGTGTGTGTTTGTGTATGCGTGCGCACTGCACATGCATACGTGCCTGTGATCATTCAAATGTGTGTTTAAGAGTCCGCTGCCCCACCTGCTCACCATTAATATAGGTATTACTCCATCAAACCCGGGTTCCCACACAATCCCACATCTGTGATCTCACACACAGCGGCTACACATCCACCCCGGGCTGCCCCGCGGGCCGGCATGTTTCCCTGCTAATCTGTTTGCACAACTCTGCTGCGACCACAGGGGCAATTACACCATCGTCACATGACACACTGACACCCCCCACAAGAGGCACATGAGAGGGAGAGTGACAGGGGAGGAGAGGGAGAGTGAAATAGGGAGAGAGAGAGAGAGGGGAAAAGAGAGCAGGGGGTCTTCAACGTTTTCAGGCCAAGGACCCCATAGTTGAGAGAAAGATTAAGCAGGGACCCCCACTAGCGTTGCAACGGTGTTGGTGTTACCGGTGAGCGAGCACAACACCGAGTACTTTACTTGCACACCGATAACACCGTTAAATGAAAAGAAAATGCATCCGCTGCTCTGCTCTGCCCAGAGGAGCGCAGTAGAGATGTGACCAGGCCTGGAATTTCATCATTTTAGGGGCAAGGCCACTTGGTCTTTGGTGTTGTAAATGTTTTGAGGGCACAAAGGCCAAATGCCAGGGCAGGAAGGCCATAAAATAAAACAAGATTTTGGTCCATTGAAATAGTTTGTTGAAATTAAGGATTAAGGATAATTTTACATTTAATATGTAGACTATCTGTAGTGAAATAAATAAATCGTATTTACAATCTGATCCATTCTCAGCCCATTGCCCAAAAAATGGGGACTCATCAAAAGACATGGCAAGAAAGAAACACTGGTGTCTACATATTGACAAGACAGAGACAGAGGAGAAAGTGGTACAGTCAGCTGGGGCATTAAGGCCACTGTGGCCTCAGGTCATGCCATTGGTTTGAGGGGCACAAGGCCAAACTGAGGGGCAACGGCGGCCATGGCCTTCATGGCCTCCATGAAATTCCTGCCCTGGATGTGACGTTCGCCAACGATTCCGCTCTTTTGAACAGCTCTTTTAAATGAATGATGGGATTCGGTTCTCAATCGCGGGAGGCCGGGAGCTGTTCCTTGTGTGGGAGTGTTGAGAACAGATTCAGAATCAACGAATCATCCACGGGGCCAGGCACAGCCCATCAGACTGCATGATGTCCCTATTTTCGGTGTTAAAAATCTCATACCGTTGCAGCCCTAACCCCCACAACCTTTTCATAGATTCCATAATAGTTTCATTGTTTGGCAGCACAATCATCAGTGTATTTTGGATTCATGTCAATGAATGTTTTCAGATATTTAACCACTTGAACCGTCAATACTTGATGAACTTTCACTCTGTACTTAAGGCCCATTCTCACTGGGCAAGATAAACAGATGAAAAATCTCTTTCTCCTTTCAAGTGGATGATAAGATACAGATACAACAAATATCTGTCACAGATATTTTTTATCTGTATCTTACCATCCACTTGAATGGAGAAATATTTTTGAGCGGTGGTAAACCGCTCCATAGAGTGGCTGTGCGTGTGTCTGTAGCCACTTTTCCTCAGCGTTTTGCCATAGCAATGTGATTTTCCTCAGCGTTTTGCCATAGCAGTGTGTGTGTGTGTGTGTGTGTGTGTGTGTGTGTGTGTGTGTGTGTGTGTGTGTGTGTGTGTGTGTGTGTGTGTGTGTGTAGCCTGTAGCCACTTTTTCCTCAGCGTTTTACCATAGCAATGTGTGTGTGTGTAGCCTGTATTACATCACCAATTACATCCTAGACCTATATCCTAGTCTGAAGACGTTATGCAAGCACGACCACCGCTCACTTCACATTGGTGAATCAGTGTGATTTTTTTTTTATCTGTTTATCTGGCCCAGTGGGAACGGGCCTTTAGTCTGCTCTTTTCCCCTCTTTGCCAAAAATAGCAGATCTACAAGCTCACAACGCCTCGCGCTGTAGATCTGCTATTTTTGGCTAAAGTTCTCAGAATGTGGATGCTAGGGTTCAAGTGGTTAATATAAAAAAGGAGAAAAAAAGGTTCCTATCACACAAAAATTTGGAGGACCCCCTGCAGCACCTCTGAGGAACCCCTAGGGGTCCCGGACCCCCTGTTGAAGACCCTTGGTATAGAGAGAAAGAGCGGTGCAGAGATAAAGGGAGAGAAAAGCGGTATAAAGGGAGAGAAGAAAGGGCTTTTTTTTCTTTCGAATGTTTACCCTTTCCCACCCAATAAGTTGTTTTGCCCATTAATTCTCAGTTTGTTTCCCCCCTCATGTGTAGTCCCTGTCACTGTAGGCTAAGGCTGGGCAATATATCGGGAAACCTTCATCGAGGTATCAACATGCGAGGTATACATACAGACGAAGACGGCTTGAAATGAGGTATTGGTGTATGTGTCAAATTAACACACACACACACACACACACACACACACACACACACACACACACACACACACACACACACACACACACACACACACACACACACACACACACACACACACACACACACACACACACACACACACACACACACACAATGCATGCACATATAACACATGCAAAAAAGCAGCTGTTGGAAAATGGAAATGAGGCATTTCATGTCTTTATTCCATGTGTAGTGTGCATGCATGGATATGCTATTCATTATCTGGATTAGGCAGGCAGTGGCCCTAAACTCGAAGGTTTTCCTAATATCGACCGGCCTTACTGTAGACCCCAGCTGGTCATGTGGGGAGGCTGTAGACCAGAGATTCCCAAACGTTATAATTTCAAGGACCCCCCAATGTGGTATGCATTATAGGCCACCGACCCCCATAACATATTTGTACACTTTCAGAGTTACAGACCTATATATTTGTTTCCTAATAACCAAATAATTTAGCTGGGGTACCCAGCCGGACCCCTCTTTGAGAAGCACTGGTTTGGACAACCACAGCTGCTTCACTTCACCTGACAGTGAGGAGCTCGGCCAGGAGGGCGTAAACGTAAGACGAGCAGAGGAACACGTTATCTTTCCCAGAGTTCCACTCCCTGATGAACAACCTGTAGGAGTTAGGCCTGTCACAATTGTTCCATAATAATCACCTAAATCACAATTAGTTGACATAATCGCAATTATGTTGAAAAATCTTCATATTTTCAAACATTTTCCCCAAATAGATGTAATATAATGTAATGCCTCAACTTCTACAATTCCAAGTGCTTGTCATGGTGAGGGGTCCCCAGTTCACATATGATTATTTTGGGGGGTCAAAGCCTGAAAAGGTTAAGGACAAGCCAGTGTTCATGGACTCCCGGGCCTGTGGGGGATTCGAACCCTTTTGAAGGTCAAGGCCAGGAGAGTGTAATGCGTTTCCTTTGCTAAAGCGCCATTACCACCGGGAACGATAAAGAAAAAGATAAAAATATCGTTTTAAAACTGGTTCTCAACTGAAGTGGACGGTAGCGTCCTGCTGACGGCAGCAGGACAACAGGACTGCAGTTGTTGTTAATCATGGGTTAAATGTGCACTGTATAATCCTGTGAGACTAACGGTGGTGCTTAATGGCTATACAAATAAAGTTGAGTGAACCACTTGACCACTCGAACTCTCGGTTGAAAATAGCCAATCACCGGCCACATACGTATCATTTTGGGGGTCCTTGACATGAAAACGTTTTGAGAACCACTGATATAGCGACATACTGTTAGGATTTAGAAGAACGGGTTAAAAGAGGTCAAGTAGAGAGGACAAAGAGAGAGAGAGAGAGAGACAGAAAACCCATTTGAATGAATAACGTTCGTCTTTCCTCTGGCCTGTCTCCTCCCCTCTCCTCCTGGCTCTCCTCTCCACTGTCCTCTCCACTTCCTCCTCACTCCGTTCCCCTCCACCTCCACTGCTCCTGGCCCGCAGGCAGCCTAGGCTAATAATAACTAAATCAAATTAAACAAAGAAAGGTTGCCGGGCCAACCTCTTTTTGGCAGGCTCGGAAACCGAGGAGAAAATGGTAAATGGTGCATTTACAGTATATATATAATATATGGCACCTTTATCCAAATCCAAAGCACTTTACAATATGCACTACCTTACATGCACCCATACATTCACACACACAGACGGCGGAGTAAAGCCATGCGATGCACCGACCTGCTCATCGGGAGCAGATAAGGGGGTTCCAGACGGTACGTCAGGGTTCCCCAATAGGCGGCCTGCGGGCCATTTGCGGCCCGCGGGGTGCTACTGTCCGGCCCACACCAACCCCAGTAATAATGGTGGTAAAAGAGCAGCAACAACACTAGTATATCATCGTTGTCGGGTGGAAATTTCGTATCTCCAAATTTGTACGCTCTTTCCCAAATCATACAAGGCCGTCGCACAAAAGTAGTGAAAACAGACGATCTACAAGCACACAACGCCTCGCGGTGCGAGGCGTTGTGTGCTTGTAGATCGTCTGTTTTCACTAGTTTAAATAATTTTTAAAATGATAAATGCAAAACGAACGGTTTTGGACATACAAGATTTTCACTCGACAAACGACGATATCTGAACTGTCACTGGAGTAGAGGGAACGCCGCCGTAGCCCCCTGCAATGTTGTGGCCCTCAGCTTGGTACCCGAGACATAATTCGGCCCTTGGGGAAAACTAATTGGGGAACCCTGCGGTACGTGGTCACCGCCTCCTAGTCCGCCTCCTAGTAATTCATTTTCAATGAGAGGCTATTTCGGCCTGCAGCGAAGTTTAGAGGCGGTGAAGTTTAGAGCGGCGCATTTTCCCGTGAAAATCCCCGCGAGCGTGCTCGTCTATGCATGCGTATGCAGGCGGTGAGAGATGGATTGTGTTCATCTTTGTGAAATACCGCGCTGCGTTTACTCGCTGAGCGAGTGTGTTTGTGTATCACCGCGGCCGCAGATCCAAGCGGGAGCCCCCCAGCGGCAACCGCTGCCCGTCTGTAGAGCGCCTTAAGGTTTCAGTGTTTTGCTCAAGGGATGGACTTCGACACTAACCCAGGAGGAGAAGCCCGGGAATCGAACCGACCGGGGAACCCTCCGCTCTACCTCCAAGTAGCGAGAGCAACTGCAGCAGGAGAGCATCTGCTCCAAAGCAGTGGTTCTCAACCTGTGGGTCAGGACCCCCAGGGGGGTCCCCACATTATTTTGGGGGGGTCCCCAGATGATTAACTTAATGTGCAACATTGTTTTCTCACTCAAGAGGTCGCTTGAGAACCAAAGGAGCCGGAATGGTTCTTATGAGCAAGGAACTGAAACAGTGTTGATTTCGTCGACTAAAACTATGACGAAAAATGTTTGTCGACGAAAACTAAATAAAAACTTAACTATGTTGATTAAAACTAAGACTAAATATATTGGCAATTTCGTCAACAAAGACTAAAGCGCTGCGACGCGTTGTGAGCTTGTAGATCTGCTATTTTCTGCACACAACCAAGTGTAAGATCAGTCATTACGTTGCCATCAAGGCCTGCCAAAATACATCTTATGATATTTAGTCGACCAAAATTTGACTAAAACTAAAACTGTTCTGGTGACTAAATTATGAAAACTAAATGAGATTTTAATCAAAAGACTATTCCTAAAACTAAATCAAAATGTGCTGTCAAAAACAACACTGAACTGAAACTCTGCACTCAAACCCTCTCTGCTGAAATGCCAAAGTGTAGAAAACAAAAGTGTGTCATCGCGTGTCGAACGCAGAAGAAGCCAAATCGCAATCGCCGGACCGTACGTAAACGGTCGCTATTATTCCGTCCTCCTCTCCTCCGTCTGTCCGTCTGTGGATGTCATTAGAGCTGTCCGTCATTTAGCTTCTCCCAGAACAACCATGGATTGGGTGGGGGGTGGGGGGGGGGGGGCTCATAGGAATCTTTAAAGCATTTAAGCCTGGAATTATCTTATGCTTTAGCTATTGAAACATTGCAGATCTACAAGCTCACAGCTTGCAGATCTGCTATTTTTGAAAAGTCGTGAAAATGTGTGCAAATCTTTGAATATATGTATTTTTGAACCTGAACATTTGTAACTCATATTTTGCTTCTGGGGGGGGTCCCTGGAACTAAATATTTTTAGATGCGGCGTCCATGGCCAAATACATATAATTTGGGGGTCCTTGACATGAAAAGGTTTGAGAAACACGGACATAGAAAACATGGGTTTAAAAAAAAAAAAAAAAAAAAAAACCTTAGAAGGATTTAGAAGACGCTTATAGAATCGGGTCCAAATTATTCAAAGAAAAATTTTCACGATTTAAAAACAAAATAACAGATCTACAACAAGCTCGCAGTGTGCGTGGCACTCGGGTGCTGCGCTGTGAGGCGTGTGAGCTTGTATATCTGCCATCTTTTAATTGTTAAATCATAAAATAATGCGTAATAACGCGCTCCCATTCAGAACGGGTTAAAGCAAATTTGATTTCTCATCTCATTTACCTTCCCTAAACGCTGCCATGTGTTTGATATTATATATAAACTGTTCCAGCAAATGCCAGGGCAGGAGAAGGAGGAGGAGGAGGGTAGGGAACGCCTTGGGAAACACAGACGAAGCACATGGAAAAACTGCTCCGGTGAATGACAGGTGAAATTGACCGAGATCTGAGCGAACGACAGAAAAGGAGGGGCAATAGCCCCATAACCCACTATGCGAAGGTGGTTTTCAAAGTGGGGACCGAGGATCCCCAGGGGTCCTATATAGAGCAGTGGTCCTCAACCAGTGGCTTCAGGACCCCCAGGGGGGTCCCCACATTATTTTTGGGGGTTCCCCAGATGATTAACTTAATGTGCAACACTGTTTTCTCGCTCAACAGTAAACAGACCAACATACAGTATACGGGTATAAAGGGTATCTGCACATTTCTAAAGTGACAATGTAAGGACTTTAAAGACCTTTGTAGTACCTCTGGTCAAACATTGGTCAAATTGTCAAAAAACTACAGGCAGAAATTGTGAGCATGTAGATCAGCTATCTTCACAATGGAACAAATCGAGTCAAACTAAATGTAATGCCAACTCCTACAATTTCAAAAAAAAAAATGTTACAGTTTTTCCTGAATGGCATGGATGGTGGTGGGTGGTGGGGGATCTGCCATACTCCCACGCTTTGTCTGCTCTCGCTCTGCGCTCGCTCGCATTTTTCTATATAATCCCTCTTCTCCTTCTTTCTTAAATACTTTTTTTTTTGTTGCTGTAGCTTCCAGTCTTCTCACGTAGAAAGGCTTGACCGTGGGTCACACGTCGACAGCAGGCCAGCCAACATTCCAATTCCCTGGGTTTCCCAACCTGAACAACACAGGTTCAACATCTCGCTCCTCATTCATTCATTTCTCTCCTCTGTTCTCCCTCTGCTCGGTTTTCAAAGTGGGTGACGGGGCACCCTGAGGTGCCGTGACGGCAGTCCAGGGGTTTGATTAATTTGATAATATGTGGAATTTATTTGGACACTTTAAAATATAGCAGAACTTGATCCCGGAACTTCACGGGTTCTTGAAAGTTCTTGGTTCTGGAAAGTTCTAGTTCTGGGTTGGCCCTACACAGTGGAAATGGGTCTCCATCTCAATCCGGCCCTCAAAGTCCTCAAAGAAAAACTAAAGAAAAACTAAATGAGTGCCCCCCAGCCCAAAACATGTACTCAAATGTTAAATGTTTATAATGTACTGTAACCGTGGAACAGTCTGCCATGGGTCCATATTTATAACACAATGAAACGTGTTTTATAAAGTGAGTGATACGGCACAGCTGTAAAAACAAAAAAAGTTTCATACTAAATGTGACCTACGGTCGCCAATAAACATACCAGTCGTTGTTTCTATTGCAAATCTGAAACCATGGTCTGTCAACAACAAATTCATGCAATTGTAACTTAATTCAGCACTATGTGTTTCATTTGAATTGTCCAATGTGTGGCACCGCTGGCCCTTCACTCACTTTATCAAAGTCAGCGTGGCGCCGTGGAAAAGAATGCTGTGAGGTTTCTGCTTTTGGGCCTTTTCTGTCTTTTGAAATTGATGTTATGCTTTTTTTAGTTTTTGAAATGTATCTTATCCTAGATAAAGTACTATGTTCTATCCGTCTGTCTTTCAATGTTACATGAGATACAGTACATAAAGTGGTCCCTGTGTAAATAAGCTGTAAGGCTTTCTAGGATATCCTTTTAGTTGACCTTGTACCAGTGATTTGTGCCGTCATGAAACTGTACTTTTTTTCAATTGCAAACTGCTAATAAATTATTCAGTCAATTAAATGTGATGCAAGGACTACAAACCATGGATTGACATCTAGACCTACTGAACATACAGTGTGAAACAGAGCTGCTACCTTTAAATGCATTTTTTCTTTTTTATTATACAATTTAAATTGTTTTGAGAAAAAGCAATGCCGCTATTTGTTCCAAAAGCTTTATACGCTGTATATATAAAATGTCACAATGTGACATAGCTCTGTTTACACAATGCTGTACCCCCTCCAACTGTATGTGTGTTCCCCATGTTCAACTGTTTTTATTTAATTTTTGAAACTTGCTTTGGGCAATGTAAAGGTATATGTTTTCTCAAGCCAATAAAGCTACTTTGAATTAAACTGAATTGAATTGCATGTGTGTTTGTGCATGCGTGCTTGCGTGTGTGCGTGCCTGTGTGTGTGTGTGTGTGTGTGTGTGTGTGTGTGTGCACGGGCGTTGGGCTTGGGGTCATCTGGAGGGCGAGGTAAAGGCAGAGCGGCTCCCTGAGACAATCCGGCTCATGATCAAGTCCTGTGAGAACCCAGGAGTTTAAAAGGTCAACCAGGGGCCGCCGAGCAGCACCCACTATTCCTGGAATCCATCCAGCAGTCAGAGAAAAAAAGGTGTTTTGGTCCCCGGATTAAAAGAAAAGGGGGGGAGGGGGGGGAGGTTGATCAGAGTGAGAGTCTTAGCACCGCCAAACCTGCTGACCGTTGAAGAGTTGAGCTGTTGTTTTGGGTAGGAAACCTTGTATGTCCAAAACCGTTCGTTTTATGATTTGTCATTTTAAAAATGATTTAAGCTAGTGAAAACAGCCAATCTACAAGCACACCTTGTCCTTGTAGATCTGCTATTTTCACTACTTTAAATCCGTTTTGTGCGACGGTCTTGTATGATGAAACTTGAACTTGAAAAATGTGAAACTTGGAGATACAAGGTTTTCTGCCAGACAGTGACGAAATGTCAGATTCCGTTCCAGCCGTGTGTGTGTGTGTGTGTGTGTGTGTGTGTGTGTGTGTGTGTGTGTGTGTGTGTGTGTGTGTGTGTGTGTGTGTGTGTGTGTTACCATAACTGAATTAATTTAATTCATTCATTTAGGCTCTAAATTAACCACGAAGATCAGGGGTGGGCAACTTTGATGATGGAGAGGGCCACTATATTTTCACACTCACTCCAGAGTGCTACAACGCATATACTATCAAAAAAAGCAAAAATAGACTATCTATAAGCGCAAAACGTGTCGCAGTGCTATTTTTTAATCGGAATCCTGAAAAGGATTGATTTAATTTCAAATGCATTTATGTTCTTGTGTTAACTTTATTAACTTAAATATAAATACATTGGACCAAAAAGACTAGTACTAGTCATTAAGCTACTAATATAGACTAATAGTAATTAAACCGCGTCATGTTTGCATGTTTGGAATTGTAACAGCTATAATCAATATACTGTAAATCAGCAGCTTGTAGATCTGCTATTTTCGGCAATAAGGTTTGGTGTAGAGGAGAAAAAGAGCAGACTAAGTACAGAGTGAAAGGTCAAGTTTATTAAGTGTTGACGGTTCAAGTGGTTAAATATCTGAAAAGACAAATTGACATGAATCCAAAATACACTGAAGATTGTGCTGTCAAACGATGAAACTATATGGTATCTATGAAAAGGTTGTGGGGGTCCCTGCTTCATCTCTCTCTCAACTAAGGGGTCCTTGGCCCGAAAACGTTGAAGACCCCTGACGTAGATAATTTCTAGTTTCAGCCCTCGTGGTGATGACACACACACACACATACAGTACACGCCGACACACACACACACACACACTCACACACACAAAAAGCTGTAGAGGCTTTGTCGCGCGTATAATCATGGCATGTACTGTACGTGCGCTGGAAGGAAAATACTTTTAGGTGGTTTCTGAGAGCATAAGTGAGAGTTTGACTTTAAGTACAGGTCTGAAATGGCAGTGCAAGGGGTTTGGGGCAGAGTAATGTTTTTCAAATAAGGAGTAAATTGGTTTGACTCAGCACTTGTTTGAACTGTGAATCTGTGGGTTTGAGCTCTCTAGCTCCTCTCTGTGGTAATCTGCGCGTGCGTGTGTGTGCGTGTGGCGTCACAAGGGGCGGGGGAAGTGGGACTGAGTTACTAGGCCCTAGTAACTTTATCTATTGAAAAATAGCAGATATACAAGCTCACAGCGCGGCACCGAGTGCCGCGCTGCAAGCTTGTAGATCTGCTATTTTTGAAAAGTTGTGAAAATGTGTGCAAATCTTTAAATATGTGTATTTTTTAAGCAAACATTTGTAACTCACATTTTGCTTCTGGGGGGTCCCTGGAACTAAATATTTTGAGATGGGGGTCCGTGGGCCAAATACATATCATCTTGGGGATCCTTGACATGAAAAAGTTTGAGCACCAGCACCACTGACATGGAAACAGGTTTCTTGCACACACTTTCACGATTTTTCAAAAATAGCAGATCTACAAGCTCGCATTGAATATCTGCTATTTTTCAATAGTTAAGATTCATGGGGGGTCCTGCATTGAATCCTTGTACCCAGGGCCCAGAATTTGGTGTGACGCCCCTGCGTGTGTGTGTTGGTACCAGAGCATCTGTTTCTGAGGGCTTGTTAATAGCATTGGAGCTTGTCTCCTGGCCTGCATGCTTGCTTGCTTGTCTTCCTCCCTGCAAACTGCCTTGCTTTTGCTTGTTCCCTGATTATAAATACATTTTATTTTTGCCTGTACAGTATGTATGTATGTATGCAGTGGTGGACAACATGCAGTAACTAAGTACATCTGTCTGTCACACATCACACTTTTGCCCTGCTCATATCTCTGCAACCGTCGCCCCGATCCATCAATTCTCACATGGCCCCTCTTCTAGCGCCACCATGAGGCCGATTCTTGCAAAACACATTTTTGGACACTGCTCCTACAGATTTTTACCTAAAATCAGGCAAATCGCTACACAGTATGTCTACACTCATGTCATCAACATGGATCTGTCCCATATAGCGCCACCATCGGGCCGATTTTTTCAAACACATTTTTGGACACTGCTCCTACAGATTTTGCCCTAAAATCACGCTGCGACCTGACGGTCGCGTATCTCCCGATTAGGGAGTCTTATAGTTTACAAACAGATTTAGATGAACACAAAATATATGTTCAGCGATAAATTATGATGTGTTGTTATAGGTTGACCCATTAAAAGATGATAAATGATGATGTATTGTTATAGGTTGACCCATTAAAAGATGATAAATGATGATATATTGTTATAGATTGACCCATTTGTTATAGATTGACTCATTTTATATTTACTGGCTATGTTCTTCCACCACTGACTGTAGGGTGTTTGTTTCCCTCCTCACTGCATGTAATCCAGGGGTGTACAAAGTGCGGCCCGTGGTCCAAATGTGGCCTGATGCCAATTTGTTTACGGCCCGCGGCTTCATTCCTAAATTGTACTATAAACGGCCCGCCAGCACCGTCAAACAAGAACATTTTGTTGTAGGATTCCTTGTTCCCTGTTGTCTCATGCTGAAGGGGTCAAAGAAAGGCTATTTTGTTTTATTATTTACCTTGCACGTCTGGTTACATTGGGTAATGTGAGTTATTTGTGTTTTGTTCAGAGCACAAAAAAACATTGATATTAAAAAAAGGTTATGATAATAGAATAAAATTGTAATTGCAATATATGACTTTGTTATGGTCCGAACAAAACTACATTTTGTCAGGAGATATAGTCGGCACTTGGGTGTTTTAATATTTTCTAATGTGGCCCCCTTTGAAAAAAGTTAGGAAACCCCTGAGGTAATCTATTAATTGTGTCTGTCTGTCTGTCTGTCTGTCTGTCTGTCTGTCTGTCTGTCTGTCTGTCTGTCTGTCTGTCTGTCTGTCTGTCTGTCTGTCTGTCTGTCTGTCTGTCTGACTGCCTGTCTATCCGTCTCCCAGCTTCCCTGGTCACATATATGTCCATCTCTGTATAATTCCCTCTCTCCCTTTGTCCTGCCAACCTCCTCCTGTGTGTAGCTCCTTCCCATCCATCCATCCATCCATCCATTCATCCATCCATCCATCCATCCATCCATCTATCTTTTTATCTTTAAAGAGGTGGTGCCATAGTTTTGCACTTTTTCTGGTTTTCTTGTGTCTAGGAGGTTGACAGTATTTCATTAGACCCCCTGGTGTGGTTGTTATGAGCAATTACAGTATGTATTCCCGTAGCATTTTGAATTTCCTCCTTGAGGCTGCCACCTTGTGGGTCAAAAGTACCGATCCAAAAACACAGATAGAGTGACATCATATAATCATCCCCTCCCCTTTTACCATTCACCCAACACTGTGGGTGTGTCCAACTTCAGCTGGGTCACCAAACACCATAGACCATATTCACACCGTGGCCATCTTGGATCACATGACTTCCTGGGGTAGCAGCCTGCATTACAAACCATTGTGAACAATGGAGCGATGGTCCCAAAATATGACTTCTATTCAACCAATTTATTTTTACCAAATTGACAAATGGGCAGATGACAACATCAACATCCCCAACATTATTAAATAGAAGGGTATTATCCACAATATTCATGGTAGTTAGGTTGCAGTGTTACTCTGTACAAAGACTTGCTACAGTATGCAGACTAGTGCTTGCTCTGCCTTCATATTGTTAATATTACAACTTTTTCTTGAAAAACGGATGCTAAAATAAAATCATGGCACTTCATCTTTAAGTCTTCTTCTTCTCTCTCTACCTTAACTCTGGCCTCTCATTCCCTCCCTGACAGGCTGTTTGCTCAGTGCTCTCCCTCCCATACACATTATGTCCCTTTCTTGGGACACAAACAGTGGACCGGAGACTGACACACACACACACACACACACACACACACACACACACACACACACACACACACACACACACACACACACACACACACACACACACACACACACACACACACACACACACACACACACACACACACACACACACACACACACACACACACACACACACACACACACACTGAGGTGGGAGGCCGGCCCAGGCCGGGACGGGCATGGGTCCACACACACACAGCACCGGTCGTTGCACAGGGGGGAGACAGCAGGAATGGGAGGATTTATGTGCAGCCTAATAAAGTTTAGGAGTGGAGCCCGGGTTTCAAGAGCTCCAAGCGGTGGTTTTCATATTGGTCGGGGAGCTGGGGAGTCGGGGACCGGCGGCGGGGCTCGGTCGTGAACACTCACTCTAAAGAGCGGCAGAGGAGCCGTTACGCTCGGGTTTTCCCAAAGTTTTCCTCTCGGCCACTCCGAGTTCCTTTCTTTTATTCTTCTGGAAGTCAACGGAGCATAGATTACATTAATGGTTAAAGCGTGCCTCGGGAGACCTCACAAACAGATTTCTTTTTTTACAAGCCCGACAAACAATTTCTTGATTTTTTTGCGGGGTGAAACGCAGGACCAATGGGTGATTGTTGTTGTGGCCGTTGGGAAAACTGCATCTGCAAATGTACAGACAGCAGAAGGACCCCCAGATGAATATGCATTTGGCCATGGACCATGAGTATTTTGTGTCAAGCAAGGACCCCCGATACAACATCTGTATTGTTAAAATGTTTGAAAACTTTTCCACATTTTTCTTTTTCTCCAAGATTTTCTTAAACCATTAAGACCTGAGGCAGATTCTACAAATGCCTTCTAAATCAGTGGTTCTAACACACTAGGGCATTCACCAATATTCGAATATTCGAATATCAAATTCACTATTCGACGTTGTTTACAGAAGTCGAATATTCCCTTTTTTTCTTTTTTTCTTTAAAAAATATATAGTTTATAAAGCTTGGCTAGATAGGAAGTCAATGAGTTGTCAATGCCCCTGGTGGATGAATTTGTTAATGCTCTATACCAGGGGTTCTCAAACCTTTTTGGGCTGTGAAAATAGCAGATTTACATGCTCACAACGCCTCGCGCTGCGAGGCGTTGTGAGCATGTAAATCGGCTATTTTCACAATGTTCGCCTCTTGCTTATATTTGACAGTTTGTCCAGTCCTGTCGAATATTCGACTATTCGAATACCTTGAGGTCGAATAATTCGAATACTAAAAATCACTATTCGTGAATGCCCTATCTCACACTTGATTCTTCAAAGACAGCAGATTGTACCAGTAAAGCCGATTCACCAGCTGGCTTCATGATGATTGTGCATTTGCATTCTCCCCCAGCGTGTTACACTACAGCAGAGGTCCCCCAGCGCGTTACACTACAGCAGAGGTCCCCCAGCACGTTACACTACAGCAGAGGTCCCCCAGCGCGTTACACTACAGCAGAGGTCCCCCAGCGTGTTACACTACAGCAGAGGTCCCCCAGCGCGTTACACTACAGCAGAGGTCCCCCAGCGTGTTACACTACAGCAGAGGTCCCCCAGCGCGTTACACTACAGCAGAGGTCCCCCAGCGTGTTACACTACAGCAGAGGTCCCCCAGCGCGTTACACTACAGCAGAGGTCCCCCAGCGTGTTACACTACAGCAGAGGTCCCCCAGCGCGTTACACTACAGCAGAGGTCCCCCAGCGTGTTACACTACAGCAGAGGTCCCCCAGCGCGTTACACTACAGCAGAGGTCCCCCAGCGCGTTACACTACAGCAGAGGTCCCCCAGCGCGTTACACTACAGCAGAGGTCCCCCAGCGCGTTACACTACAGCAGAGGTCCCCCAGCGCGTTACACTACAGCAGAGGTCCCCCAGCGCGTTACACTACAGCCAGGGCTGTATTAACCATTGGGCCGGTGGGGCCGTTGCCAGGGGCCCTTGGCTCTCAGGGGCCCTTTGGGGAACTGGGATGTGTGGTCATTGACAATTTACTAAAATTAAATGTATACGTTAATTAAAAATCAAATGTGTAGGCCCCTCTGTTGTATACAGGTGCTTTCTTGTCCAACAGATGATAATCAGATGATAGTAGTGCGTGTCGGGAGGGAGGAGGGGTAATGGTGGGGGGTGGGGGGGGCCTAAAAAAATATCGTCCAGGGGCCCTCGCAGGGGTTAATCCGTCCATGACTACAGCAGAGGTTACACTACAGCAGAGGTGGGCCTGAGGACAGATTTTATACAGCCTGTTGCTTCATTCCTAAAATGTTTTATAAACAGCCCACCAGCACCGTCAAATATTATCGAATATTTGATAGTGTAATTTGTCAGGACTCCTCGTTCCCTGTTGTCTCATTCTGAAAGGTTCAAATAAAGGTGATTTTGTTGTATTTTTTTACCTTGCACGTCTGGTTACATTTGGCAATGTGAGTTATTTGTGTTTTGTTCAGAGCACTCCTGTCAAAAGACCGTTGATATTAAATATCGATGATGATAGTTCAATAAAATATTGTAATTGCGATGCCTATCTATGTGACTTTGTTATGGTCCGACCGAAAGTACATTTTGTCGGGAGATATATTAGTCGGCCCTTGGGTGTTTTAATATGTTTTAATGTGGCTCCCTTCGGAAAAAAGTTTGGACATCCCTCCACTACAGCCACGTATAAATCAGGCTTTTTAGTGAGCCTTTATGAAGAAGGCAGACAATAACACGTCAGTGACGTCGCTGACATGGAATGTGTTGCAACACTGGATGGAACACGGGGTGATGAGGTCAACGTTTAGTGGTCAGATGGGTGGGCCGCTTTCAAGATCCTCTAGTGGTCCCCGATGGAGAGAAGACTGCATGGGAAGTGGGAACCACTGCTCTTCATCATTCAATGACTTTTAATTGGAATTAAAAAGGAAACTATAGTGCCATTTAGGACACACTTGAACCTGGGAACTCTATTTAACCCATTCAAACCAAGAGAAAGCATCCGTGTCATCTTAGGGTTTAGCTACAGTATATCGTCGTTGTCGGGTGGAAACCTTGTATGTCCAAAACCGTTCGTTTCACATTTATCATTTTAAAAATGATTTAAACTAGTGAAAACAGCCGATCTACAAGCACACAACGCCTCGTGTGCTTGTAGATCGGCTGTTTTCACCACTTTTGTGTGATGGCCTTGTCTGATGAAGCAGGGCTTTACTTCGCAGAATAACGTACACATTTGAAACTTGGAGCGATAGTGACGATAAGCATTCTTTTTTTTTCTCTCCTTTTTTTTCAGAAAACTTGTGATTAAGAACAGTGGTTCTCTAAAATAGCAGATCTACAAGCCCACAGTGCATTTTTTTGTACATTTTTGGTCCTTGGCATGAAAACGTTTCAGAACCACTGATTTAGAAGGCATTTGTGTAGAATCGGCCTCCTCAGTAAGACGTGCTAACGTGAAGCCAGAAGCTTCCAGACCAACGCCATAAAATAAAACACAATTTACTGTTGAACAATCTGTGTACAGTATGCAGTCAGAATGAAGCAGGTCTGTAAGAGTGGAGGGTTCCGGGGAGGAGGGGTGTCGCACCAAATTCTGGGCCCTGGGTACAAGGATTCACTCACATTTTGTGCTTTAACTATTGAGAAATAGCAGATATACAAGCTCACAGCGCGGCACCGAGTGCCGCGCTGCGAGCTTGTAGATCTGCTATTTTTGAAAAATCGTGAAGTCTTTGAATATTTCAATCAAATCCTTGTTGTTTCTATGTGTCAGTGGTGCTCAAACCTTTTCACGTGAAGGACCCCCAAAATGTTATGTATTTGGCCACGGACCCCCATCTCAAAATATTTTGTTCCAGGGACCCCCTAGAAGCAAAATTTGAGTTACAAATGTTCGTTTAAAAAATACACAAAGATTTGCACACATTTTCGTGAATTTTCAAAAATAGCAGATCTACAAGCTCGCGAGCTTGTATATCTGCTATTTTTCAATAGCTAAAGTATATATAATAATTAAGGCCCCTCCACCTTGGGCCCTATAGTAACTCAGTCCCACTTTTCCCCCCTTGTGACGTGGGGAGGGGTGTGGGCAGGTTACAGAGAGGTGAGAGGTGCATGGGGAGGGTAGGGTAGGGTGTATAGTGTAGAGGAGAGTTGAAGTGCTCCACTGGGCTGTGTATAACCGGGTACAGAGAGGTGAGGGGTGCAGGGGAGGGCGTACTGGGCTGTGTGGAACACAGGACAGGCCAGAGAGGGCACAGCAGCGGACGCATGGGTCGCATTAAAGCACGGGTCAATGAGGGGACTCCACTAATGCTACCATAAGCCTCCGACAAGCCCTGCATGCCATGAGTCACACACATATTACACACACACACACGCTCACTCGCACTAGGGATGGGATGGGACGATAAGCGGTGTTATCGTTTATCGTGATAAAAAACACTCACGATAATCGTATCGTGGAGATTTAATTTATCGTGAAATCGTCCTCCGTCATGCACTGGGATCAATTCACCTTTTATTTGCCGAGCTGCATGTCCAGTACCATTTAACCCCTCTACAATTGGTAAAAGGTACATATAATATACGTACTTAATACAGTTTTTTTTCACTCTATCAAAAGTCTTTGCCAAAAAATAGCTGATCTACAAGCTCACAACGCGTCGCAACGCGTCGCAACGCGTCGCAACGCGTCGCAACTGCTATTTTTTTGGCAAATGTTCCGCCCCAGGATAATGGATTTTGATTATCCCAATAATATTGTAAATCGCGATTTCTTTTGTCACAATAATCATGACATGAAATGTTCATAATTATCGTCCCATCCCTAACACGCACACGCACACGCACACGCACACGCACGCACACACTTGTGGCACCTATTTAGAAGTGCTGCCCATTGGTGTGTGTGTGTGTGTGTGTGTGTGTGTGTGTGTGTGTGTGTGTGTGTATGTGTGTGTGTGTGTGTGTGTGTGTGTGTGTGTGTGTGTGTGTGTGTGTGTGTGTGTGTGTGTGTGTGTGTGTGTGAGAGAGGGAGAGAGGGCTCTGGTAATGTGTGAGGTGATGTCACGGGCAGGCAGGCTGGTCCGCTGAGCTCATGTTAGGTCAGTGGTTATGTGTTACATGGAAAGTTAAATGCCATGTTTTTACCATGTTCTCCCACTGGACAACTGTGGACATACCGCTACATACAGTACACTCTCCAGCTTTTGGATTCGAAGGACCATTCCAAGTCGTCAGGGCTGTCACGATTATGACATTTTACAAGACGATTGATTGTCACGCAAATGATTGTGATTAACAATTTAATTGTGTTTTTTTGTAGTTGACAATTACATTTCTGTTAGGCGTGTAGACTTTGAAGTTGCCCATGGCCGATATGACACAGAAACTAAGTATACGAAGAAATGACCAACATATTTGACAACTTTATACTTAAAAAAGAACATTGATAGGCCGATCTACAAGCTCACAACGCATCGCGGTAGAGCTTGTAGATCTGCTATTTCCACTACTTTTTGAAAATGTTTGAAACTATATGAACATTTCTCAACATGGAAACGATTATGACGATTATGCAAGATAATTGCGATTACCTCAAATAATTACGATTAGACGATTATGTAATAAATTGTGACAGGCCTACATATCACTATCGCGGCCTTCATATTTTAACTATGTTTATGTTTCTTCGTTTCTTCTGTGAATTAATGCCTTACTTGATTATACTACAGTGTCACACAAAAGTGTAAAAAAAAAATACAATAGCAGTAGCTCTAATGTAGCCTGACAGTGCATGGCGTGTTTGAGTCCCGCTCCCTTTTCAAATATAGCGAAAATAGCAGATCTAGATCACATGGAAGTTCTACTATTTTAAATATTATTGATATTTTTGGAACGTTTCTGGACAAATGTTAATTTCTCTTTGAAAACAAATTTAAGTAGGCCTACTCCACTAACAGCTGTCACTTGTAGTTGAGTTGAGTAGTGTTTCTCTTTAAAGCTATACTGTGTAAGTTGCTCAACTAGTGGTCAGTAGCGTCCGCGTCTTTCGGCCGTTTTTCGCCACGGACCGGGCCTCACACCCCCGCGTCACCCCCGCGTCTGCCTCCACCTCGCCGAGATCTATCTTTAGAGGGGTCCCTGGTTCCTGTGCGTTCAGGCATTCCGGAGAAACGGAGTGTTTCACCCGAGTATAGATAGAGACACACGGGCGCCTACAAATATGGCCGCCCTATTGTGATAGCTACCGACCCCACTTCAAGATGCGCTGTGATTGGCCGGCAGTGTATAACCCTCGCTGTGATTGGCCGGTAGTGTATGATGACGTAATTTTTGCGCGAAAACCGGACCCCGGTCAGGATCATAGAAAACATATAAAGAGAAGGCTTCAGAAGCTGAAAATAACGGAGTGGGTGTTCTAAAACTTTAGCGATTTAAGAGTTAGGACAATTTTAAGATTTGTTTTATAAAAAAAGTTACATGGTATAACTTTAACAGTTTTTTTATTGCTTTTGTCCCAAACATACTAATCTGTCAAGACAGATGTTTAAAAGTAAAAAAAGAAGAGAAAAAGAAGGAAAGAGAGAAGAAGGTCTGAGTAAAATAGAAACGGAGAAGGAAAAGAAAAGGGAAAAGGAAAAGAAAAGGAAGAAGAGAGTTGAGTAATATTTGACCAGGATGAGTATACCGGTAGCTCAAGTGCTGGGGTTGAGATAGCAGATCTACAAGCTCACAGCGTGAGGTGTGAGCTTGTATATCTGCTATCTCAACTGGGCATGTCACAATTATTACATAACCGCAATTATTTGACATAATCGCAATAATCGTTTCCATGTTGAAAAATGTTCATATTCTTTCAAACATTTAAAAAAAATAGTGGAACTAGCAGATCTACAAGCTCACAACGTGTTGTGAGCTTGTCGATCTGCTATTTCCACCATCATTGTTCTTTATTAAGTATAAAGTTGTCAAATATGGCAGTCATTTCTTTGTATATTTAGGTCATGTGTCATATATCTACCGCGTGCAACCTCAAAGCCTACAAGCCAAACAGAGATGTAATTGTCAACGACAAAAAACACAATTAAATCACAATCGCAAATATATGAGTGACAATTAATCGTCATGCAAAATGTCATAATCGTGACAGCCCTGATCTGAACCCCAGTTGTACTGTCTAGCTACTGTATAACTTACTAGCAAGTCTGCGTCTCCAGGGACGTGCTGGGCCCCTGATTCAGCCCGGGAAAAAGAGTTGTAGAGGCCCTCATTGCGCGCTATAGAGAGAGATCTCTCTCTATAGCGCTGCTGCTACTCAAAGATTTGCCATTTCAGATCATGACAAGTGACAAGCCAGTGGGCCAATTACATGAGTTATATTTTGTCGTTGTTGGGTGGAAACCTTGTATGTCCAAAACCGTTTGTTTTGTAATTATCATTTTAAAAATGATTTAAACTAGTGAAAACAGCCGATCTACAAGCACACAACGCCTCGCGGTGCGAGGCGTTGTGTGCTTGTAGATCTGCTGTTTTCACTACTTTTGTGCGACGGCCTTGTATGGTGAAGCGGGGCTTTGCTTTGCGAAAAAAATTACAAATTTGAAACTTGGAGATACAAGGTTTCTGCCCAACAGTGACAATTTACTTTGCTGACTGCCCAGCCCCCAGAATGGAACGAAGGACGACATTTTATGACGACTTTTTTCCTTATGGCCGGCCTGGAGCGGCCGGGAATGAACCGGCCATTCGGGAGTTGTCCCGCTTTAATGGCCAGCACGTCCCTGTGCGTCTATATCTCCCATTAGCTACAGTACGGTGATTAATCCTTATCATTGTGCAGCCTGCTGACAGCAGACCCACATATGGGAACGTCTGTCTGCTGCTTGGCACGGATCGTGACAAGCTAAGATGAAGAAGAACAAGAAGCCAAAATAGATGTTTATACTTTATTACAGTACAAATCTAAAAATACTTGACTTTTGATGGGAATCCACGAACAGGGAAGGATTATGTGCGCCTTCGTGGTGGGGTTTCCCCTCTTACACACAGTAAAAGTCTGAGTGTTACTTTAACTTTCTTACTGTGGGCTGCATCCCGCATGCTCTGTGCATCAGGCACGTTCACACATAGACATCAAAGGGGGCTCGAGCCCCTGTCTGTAAAAAGTGCCCTCTCCAGACCATGAATGCAGTTTTTACTATGGTGAAAGAAAAGCAAATGCCTTCTTTCCGTGCCATACCTGAAGGCAGCCTTCAAGAAGAACTCTCTTGTCCAAACTCTCCTGAACTTGAATGCAGCATCTTATGTTGAAAGAATTGCCCTCTCTGTGTAGATATCCCCAGTATTGACTTGATTATGCTTAGTTCAATGTGCAAGCAGCGAAAATAGCCGACGTCCAAGCTCACAGCGCGACGCGTTGTGAGCTTGGAGGTTGGCTAATTTCACCAAAAGGCCCTTTTAGAAATGTCAGCCCCTGCCTCTCTAACATTCTCTGCACGTCCCTGCTGTGCATCATCTGTATGCACTGAGCAAATGCATTGGGCAGTGGTACATTTACTCTCACTTTGTGACGTATAGTTCCAGACTCTATAGATTGTGGAATAGTTGTCTGGCTAAATGGCTACAGACATGGATTCATCTGAATGGGACTATAACCCTGGTTTAAGCAGGGGTTAAATCATCGTGGCATGGCTACAGACATGGATTCCATACGGGGCCAGAGCAGCTTTGTAAGGAAATCAGTGGGTCACATTCCTGTCTGTGATCAATCAGCCTCCGGAGTTAACCTCACCCTTCCTGGAATCTACCTGCTGCAGACCCCTGTGTGTGCGTGTGTGTGTGTGTGTGTGTGTGTGTGTGTGTGTGTGTGTGTGTGTGTGTGTGTGTGTGTGTGTGTGTGTGTGTGCGTGTGTGCGTGTGTGTGTGTGTGTGCGTGTGTGCGCGTGTGCGCGCGTGTGTATGCACGTGCTTCCTCTGAGAAAGAACAAGCAGTGCGGAGACAGAGCAGGCTCACTGACAGACAGACAGATGATCGATAAAAGCACTCAGCGTGACTTCAGGGACAACGGAACGCCGGGCAACGTGCGTCCACTAGAGAGAGGAATGTGGAGGACGGACAGAGAGACAGAGGGACAGAGGGACAGCGCTGGCACCACCAACCAGAACACTCCAGCTTGCCTCATGCTTTTTTTTTGTTCTAAAAAACTTTATCCCACGATTTTGTAACCCATTTTTCACCCGGTGTCAATTATCTAAGGTAATCCTGGGCTCTGCTCCCTCTGCCAATCCTTACTCTTGAGAATGCACGAACGGAACCAAAGCGAACCCGGCCTGTCGTTTTGTTTTGGTTTCATTTGTGCGTTCTCAAGTCAAGAGGAGTTACAAACTCTTCCGAGATAAATTAGCACTCAGGATTCAGGTTGGCAGATGGAGCTAACTGTGCCGACATCCTGGGTTCACTGTCAGGTAACACTGGGGCATCAATCAATCAACACAACGACCTCTTAACACACGCTTTAATGACACCAAAACACCAGCCGAGTGCCAGGCAACCTGACTAATTTACTTCTGGAGTCTATAAAGTGTCCCTCCCTCCCTCTCCCTCCCTCTCTTTCTCTCTCTCTCTCTCTCCCTCTCTCTCTCTCGCTCGGGGTCCATGTGTGTCGCTGCCTCATGCATGCGTTCCACCTCAGCAGCCCTGTGGTGTTCTGGCCAGTGCATAATTGCCTAAGTGCTTCTGGATGGCAGCGGGCTATTTGGTCATTAAGGGAGGCCTATTAAGTCATTAGTGCAGCAGGGGGACCACCGCCTGCCTGCCTGCCCACGGGGGCCATGTGGAGATCGGGCCCCTGATATACGCGTTGCACTCGCTAGTTTTCCACATATTTGCGCGGGTAATTATAGCCTCTGCTGCATGTGAGACCGCCCCGCCGCCCTCTGATGTCACACACGCTTAGAGGGGAGGATGCGTGTTGTCGCCACTGCACTTTAAAAAGGTAATCTCCATCCCGCCGCTGTGCTCCTCCCCCTGCTCCGCCTCTTTTTCCACTTGTGCGCTCGTGTGTGTTTGTGCGTGTGAGAGAGAGAGAGCGGGTATAGGTGCGGGTATGGTGCGCACTTGTGCGTTTGTATGTATGTGTGCGCTAGCATAACTGTGTGGTGCTTCTGTAAATGTGTGTGAATTTGTAGGTGTACATGTACTGCGAGTGTGTGTGTGTGTGTGTGTGTGTGTGTGTGTGTGTGTGTGTGTGTGTGTGTGTGTGTGTGTGTGTGTGTGTGTGTGTGTGTGTGTGCGCGCGTGCGCATGCACGTGTGCAGATGAGCGGCAGGTTAGCGACGGGACAACCGAAGCCTCAGGACATGTCAGTGAGGAAGACAGAGGAGGAGACAGACAGACAGACAGGGGGGAACGCAGAGTTCCATGACGCAGAAAAACCTTGGGTGCGTTTGGAAATGCGCACCGGGTGTGCGCTCAGTGTTGTGAGTGCAGTGGGCGTGACGTTGTAGAGTGCGTTCAGTGTGGCTTATTTACGAACGACCAGTTAAGAGGCAGCAGTGCGCTTTTTCACCCTGAACTCTGAAGGTAAACTTTCTGAAAAGCAGCAGTGGCTAACACAACGCTGCTATTGAAAGGAGATGTAATTCATAACATTGTTGACATACCTGCTGTTAGTTTACACGTTGATGCGTGTGAAACTATCAAGCCCAAACGACCAATTAAGCTGCAAATGCAGCATGTTGCGGTCATTTCCTCCATTGTTCACAGCTGAGAAGCGCTCGAGACATGGCCATGAAAACCAATGAAACCATCAAAACACTGCACCGACGCACCACACCGTCAAACCCCATCTTCTGAGTAGGGTCGGTAGGTGCGTGCACTCAGCACACCGGTGCGCTGCGCACTGGATTTCCGAACGACAACGCACCAAGTGCACCGAATAAACGAACGACAACATGACACACCAGTGCGTTGAGTGTGCATTTCCGAACGCACCCCTTGTATCTCCATGTTTCCCATTTTATTTTATTTTAATTTAATTAATTCTAGTGTCGCAAGGACTTTGTGAAAATAACAGATCTACGAGCTCACAATAGAGCACCAAAGTCTGTCGTAATTTACGCATCCTACCATCCTGAATTTTATAGATAATAAATACAAAAGAATGGTTTTGAACATACAAGGTTTCCACCCGACAACGACGATATGTTATCGTATTAAAAAAAAATATATATGGGGTACCCTGAGACCAAAAGGTTTCGGAACCCCTGCTGTAGAGCACTGGTTCCCAAACACTGGGTCGGGACCCATTTGTGGGTCACGGACCAATTTTTATGGGTCACGTCTAAAATCCCATTTTCTTTTCCTACATTAAAAAACGTGCAGAGTTCTCTCCTCCGCGTCATCAGCGCCCAGAACCTAGGTGGGGTTTAGCCTGATTTCAGACTCAGCTCACGCTTTAGTCTGAAACTGTGCTCCATTCTGAGCGATTTACGGGGGACTTTTTTGCGAGCGTGCACGCGCGTGTCCGCGCGCGAGTGATCGCGACGCACGGTGATCGAGACGCACGGTGGACGCGCATCTCAAGCACAGTTGTGTGCTTGTAGATCAGCTGTTTTCACTAGTTTTGTGTGACATTCTTGTATGATGAAGCAGGGCTTTGCTTTACCAAAAGACGTACACATTTGAAACTTGGAGATACGAGGTTTCTGCCAGACAGTAACGATATTTGAGTGATTATGTTGCGAGGAAAATGTTGAGATAAAAGCCATTTTGGTTAGAACTGACTGAAAATGTAAATATTGCCCCGACGGCGAGGATGTGGAAGCAGGGAGGCTGGAGGAGCAGAGAGAGACGAGCAGAACGGAGAGGCTGCTTTTTCCATCACTCAGCCTCTCTGTGGCCGGAGAGAGAGAGAGAGAGAGAGAGAGAGAGAGAGAGAGAGAGAGAGAGAGAGAGAGAGAGAGAGAGAGCGCTCCGACCCCAGTCATGGAATGTAAATATTTGACTAGGGGTATGATGGTCGGATGTTACTTAATTCCTCCTCCATTTGGTAAAAGAGGAGGGGGGGGGGACAGTCTTATTTACGTGAGCGCGGTCGAAAGAGCGCACAACGCGAAGTGTTCATGTCGTGATATGATACCGCACCAGAGAGATTCATATCGTCTGCCTGCTGAGCAGAAAGCTGGTATCTCCATGTTTCAGCTTCCTTTCCCTCTGTGTCGCTCAAAATGTCACGCTGTGTGAGCTTATAGAACGACTATTATTGTCAAAATATATATACAGTATATGATTTAGAAAGTGAACACTTTAAAACTCTGTGGGTTTTATAAATATTACGTTTTAACTAATGACAAGCTTTTTTCTTTTTTTTAAGCGTGTGATTAAATAATATCTTCATTGCAACATACAGTAGGTTCTTTGTTTTGTACATTGTACTGAAAATGTACTGTTTTATGTACTGTCTTATTCCTAAACTTCTGTTTGTTTTTTTTACTATTTTGAAAAACATTTTAAAATACTTTAAATAGCTGATCTACAAGCTCACAACGTGTCGATGTAGATCGGCTATTTGAAAAATGTAAAATGTTTTTCAAAATAGTAAAGAAATAAAAAATGGCAAAGAACTTCAGGAATAAGGCGTTTAGCATGGACGAAAACAGGGCCAACAAGGTTTCTCCCCCCGACCAGAACTTTGAGTTGGTCTCATCTCAGTCTCTGCTCTCAGAAACGCTGACATGAGGAGACCCGCATGTGTCTCCAGCCCAGGCTACAGTATATATCATATTCATATTCACCACATATATATATAGCATAACATGACCGTCAATTAGCACTCGCCTGTCTTTTGCCACAGAACCTCCAGATCTATCGGGTCCCGGTCGGGACAGACGTATTCGTCACTGTCGGGCAAAAACCTTGTATCTTCAAGTTTTCAAAAATGTGTATGTTTTTTTTCGCAAAGTAAAACCCTGCTTCGCCATACAAGGCCGCCGCACTGAACTAGTGAAAACAGACGATCTACAAGCACACAACGCCTCGCATGCCCCCCACCCACTGAAATCGAAATACTAAAATCACTAAAACAATAGAAAGCAGTAAATGAAAATATTTTAACACTCATCTTTTCTTTTCTCTAATTACAATCTAAAATATGAACCCTTGTTGTAAAAAAAAAACAAAGTTGTCCTTAAAAAGGGCCTTAAAAGTCCTTAAAGTGCGGGTGCCATGATTTTTCCCCCTCTAAAACATGATTATCTACTATTATGATTATACTAGGAGGAAGATTTTTTCCAAAAAAGTGTAGAGAAAGAGTTAAAATTATGTTTTATGTGGCCACACCCACCAGTTCATTGGTATGCGTGGTTGTCATGGTGGGTGGTGACCCAGCTGAAGTTAGCCACACCCACGTATGTTGGGTGAATGGTAATTAGGGGAGGGGTTGATTCTGTGATGTAATAAGTATCTGTGTTTTTGGACCGGCATGTTTGACCCCACAAGGTGGCAGCCTACAGCTAAAACCCAAATAGAAAGGCAATACATAATTGCTCATATCAACCACACCAGGGGGTCTAATGAAGTACTGTCAACCTCCTAGACACATGAAAACCAGAAAAAGTACGAAACTATGGCACCGCCTCTTTAAATTGTCACTTCATAAAGTGTCAACTGGAAGCACTGGCATGAATAATGCTCTGACCCTGAGGTTTGAATCCAACCCAAGACTCTTTACTGCATGTCATCCTGCTCTTTCCTGTCTCTCTGTCCTATCCTCTATCGAAATGAAGCGGAAATGCCAAGAAAATAGT
This sequence comes from Nannobrachium achirus, assembly GCF_963921795.1. NCBI lineage: Eukaryota > Metazoa > Chordata > Actinopteri > Myctophiformes > Myctophidae > Nannobrachium > Nannobrachium achirus. The sequence continues at coordinate 59,127,079 of NC_137810.1, read as the reverse complement.
CTTAGGGAAAACAAAAAAAAAAACATTTACTGCACTATTTGAACCATATAAGCTATAAGCCAGTAGTCAGGCTCAGGCCTCAGTCTGAGAACGACTCCTACTTATGCACCAGGGGTGGGCGATATGGTGATAAATGTCGTTGAGATAATACAATATATCTCCACGATATGCCTTTTCAGGGATAGCGTATATATTGTGATACAATGAGCAGTGGGTGCATTATCAAAAAAATCCTGATGAATTGTTATTACAGAGATAGATTCATTGCAGATTCCATTTAAACCTGCATTTTGGTCTAAAGGTCTTTGCACACTGCTGCGTTTTTCGGGCCGAATATCGGAGTGAATTTCGGAGTGCGTGAATAAAAAAATCAACCTCACTGCCGCCCGTTTCGTATTTATTTTCGGACCAGGGTTGATTTTCTTCGATTTTCGCAGCTGTCGCCACTGGGTCCTTTGCTCTCTCTCTCCTCTCTCTCTAATCTTGGCCTGAAAAATGCTTTCGAGGAATTCGGATTTCCAAAACGCAACGAAAGAACGCAGTGCAGTGTGCAACCACCTTGAGTCCGTAGTTCTCAAACTTTAAAATGTCCAGGTCTCCCCTTAACTCTGACAGTATACTGTCAGAGTTACATACTTGTATGGGTCAAATTCAGATCTCCCAAAAGGAAACCAGGAACCAACATGAAAAAGCATCGTGCTAAGATTGTGTATCGTGATACAGCTTGGAAGAATATTGTGATATTGTATTTTTCCATATCGCCCACCCCTACTACGCACTCAGCCACAGTAAATACTTCTTATAAAGTATATATATTTTTTTTTTTGTAAATGCAAATAATGAAGAAAAGAAATACGCTTGATATGAATTGATCTTTAGCTGTGTGGCTTACATTGTGCTCCTGGCCCTGCATAATGCCAGTTCATCATTCATTGAAGAGCCATGCGCTTCTCATAAACATTCAATTTATTGCTTAAAACTACATACACTGTATACAATATATTGTTTAACCCACTGGTTCCCAAACACACCGCAGACAGATTTTTTATGGGCCCCTTTATTTTTTGTTTCCTACATTTTGTTTATTATACAGTAGTTGTATATTATTCAAAAATATATTCAAAAAACATTCCCAAAAAAGCTACTTTTTTCATGTTTTTAAAAACAAAATTCATTGAGTTTTTAAAAACAAAATTCTAAGAAACTCATAAGTTAGAACACAAAATATTCAAGAAGTAGTAAAGATAGCTGATCTACAAGCACACAGCGTGGCGCGAAGCGGTGTGAAGCAACGTGTTGTGAGCTTGTAGAGTTGCTGTTTTCACTAGTTTGGGTCCCGGACAAACATCTAATCTCTCTTTTGGGCAGAGTTCGAGTTATACTCCGAGAGCTATGGGGTCCCTCTAGCAGCGCCGAAGGCGCCGCCGAAAAATAGGGCCCCCATAGTTATGGGGGTGGCCCCCATAGTTATGGGGGCCCTATTTTTCGGGTATAAAGTCGGCTAAAACGAGTATTTTCCTATATTAAATCATATTAAATCAGGTATTTTTCGGTATATAGTCTGGATTTCTTGGTACCAACAGTCAGACAACAAGTGCCAGTTTCATAAAATCATTCAGTTCCCAGAGCTTTTCAGTTAATCTACTTAGTTACTTTACACCACTGTCTACAACAGCAAGCAAACATTTTAGCCCGTGAACCTGTCTACAACAGCAAGTATGATGGTTCCCAAACTTTTTAGCCCGTGAACCAAGAGACATTACTACCTTGTACCAAACAAGTAGTGAAAATAGCAGATGTACAAGCTCACAACGAGTTGCTTCGCACTGTGTTCAGTGCGTTGTGACCCATACAACGTGTCCGCCACATCGGTCCAGACCCCAGTGTTAGGAAACAGCTAGCCTCGGAAACCCAGGCTTCATTGGCGATGGTTCTGGTACACCATAGCCATTAGCCACTAGCTAGCCCAAACGTTAGCCTAGCCAGGCAGCACAGCAGCATAACATAGCATTCATTCATCATTACAAGTCTATAGCCACGAGCCCACGACTCACCAGTGAGGACACCAGGGCTAGCAGAGGGCGATGTTTAATGCCTTCAAAGCCTAGGTTGTGTTGTCTTGGTGTTCTGTATATTCCTTTATGGCCGTATTGTTATAATCCACCGAGTCCATGACGCATCAGTTACGCACGGAGAGACAGACGTTCAGACAGACAAGTTAAAAGGGAAGTCCTTTGAAAGCCATTTCCTCTCTGAACAGTGCCCAGAAGCACATTTCAAAACAAGAGCCTTTCTTTTTTTTTTTGTCTATACAATCGATCATTCAACACATGTTTATTTTGAAATTGTACTGGAAATAGAAGTAGCCAATAGCTCCTACTTCACGCCACTGATGTCAGAGCCTCTACTTGCCGATCGGCAATATTTTCCCCCAACCCCCCTTTAGGGGGTGCGGTGGGACGTGGGGGAGGGGGTGCGGCCGCACCCCCAGCACCCCTACTTCCCTCCGTTTAATAGTAGGATTAAACGGTGTGATGTCATTGTTCAGTCTTACTTTTAAGTTTTAAGTTTAACCATCAATATTTGTTCCTTTTCTCACTCACCTCCAATATAAATGTAATTCCATGATATTTACTTCTTTCAGAGGTAGCAAAAGTGAATTGTAAACGAGCTGTTTTCCCCCCTTTCCATTTGCAAATAGGCCTACATTTATGGACTGACCATTTAGTGAAGCCTATAATGATTATAATTTTAATAATGATTACATAGCCTACTTTTATTCTCATAATTATTTATTAATGTGGGTGTGCATGCGTGGTTTGGGTAACAGCATGTGTACAGTATGTGTGTCCACTAAACACAAACAGTGCTGTGTTGCTCAAATTAACTTCACATTGTAAAATGAAGACAAGATTCAACATATTCTCCTCCACTAGTCCACTCCAGTCCCCTCTCCTCAGCTGCTCACTGCACGGAGCGTTCGTCTCTCTTCTTCCTCACTGTGCAAAATTCAGTCCTCTCAACTATCTCTATCTCGCTAGCGCCCCCGCTACAAACAGTGCAGGCGGCTGGCTGTATTGCACCTATGTTAACTGCACTCCTTGCACTGTGAAACTGAAAATCCTTGTGTTATGAAAATTCGATATTTGCCGGCAATGTATGGTGGGAATACGTTTATCTATTTGGACATTTAGGTATGATATGTGGGACTGTCAGTAAAAAAATAATAATAATAAAAAAAAAAAAAAAAAAAAAACACACTTGGGAAAAAAAAGAGACCCCATAGGGGTTTTTGACTATGGGGTCCCAGACTTTATCTATGGGGGCTAAGCCCCTACTGGCACCCACATAACTCGAACCCTGCTTTTGGGTCTTGACCCAGGGACGTGTTGGCCATTGGGAAAAGCAGGACAACTCCCGAACGGCCGGTTCATTCCCAGCCGGTGCAGGCCGGCCATTAGGAAAACAATAATAATAAAATGTCGGCCTTTGTTCCATTTTGGGGGCTGGGCGGCCAAAAAGGTAAATCGTCACTGTCGGGCAGAAACCTCGTATCTCCAAGTTTCAAATGTGTACATTTTTTCGCAAAGCAAAGCCCTGCTTCACCATACAAGGCTGTCGCACAAAAGTAGTGAAAACAGCAGATCTACAAGCACACAACGCCGAGGCGTTGTGTGCTTGTAGATCGGCTGTTTTCACTAGTTTAAATCATTTTTAAAATGGTTTTGGACATACAAGGTTTCCACCCGAGAAAGACGAAATATAACTCATGTAATTGGCCCACTGGCTTGTCACTTGTCATGATCTGAAATGGCAAATCTTTTGAGTAGCAGCAGCGCTATAGAGAGAGATCTCTCTATAGCGCGCAATGAGGGCCTCTACAAGTCTTTTTCCTGGGCTGAATCAGGGGCCCAGCATGTCCCTGTCTTGACCTGAAAAGTTTGAGAACCACTGGTTGAAAAGAAAAAAAAAAAAAAAAGAGTCACAGTGATATGATATTTTAGCCGCATGTCCTGGAGTCCCGCTCCACTCCACTCCAGGCCATGAATAATCCCACAGCATGCTGTGTGAGGCTCGCAGCGCTGCAGAGGCGTCACAAGGGGTAGAAAAGTGGGACTGAGTTACTAGGGCCCAAGGTGGTGGAAGGGCCTAAATTTTTATACTTAGCTATTGAAAAATAGCAGATATACAAGCTCACAGCGCGGCTCCGAGTGCCGCGCTGCGAGCTTGTAGATCTGCTATTTTTGAAAAGTCTTGAAAATGTGTGCAAATCTTTGAATATATGTATTTTTTAAGCGAACATTTCTAACTCAAATTTTGCTTCTGGTGGGGTCCCTGGAACTAAATATTTTGAGATGAGGGTCCGTGGCCAAATACATATCATTTTGGGGGTACCTTCACATGAAAAGGTTTGAGCTCCACTGACATCGAAACATAGATTTTTCAAAAAAAACCTTAGAAGGATTTGAAATATTCAAAGATTTTCATGATTTTTCAAATATAGCAGATCTACAAGCTCGCAGCACGGCACTCGGTGCCGCGCTGTGAGCTTGTATATCTGCTATTTTTCAATAGTTAAAGCACAGGGGCCCCCCGCAGTGAATCCTTGTACCCGGGGCCCAGAATTTGGTGCGACACCCCTGCAACGCTGTGTCAGTGCGGCACAAACCCACAGATCCTCGTCTTCACCATAGGGTACTCTGTACTGTATGTACTGTATAGGCCTGATTGAAATAGACATGCCAGACTGTCACTGAGCCCCCTGTGGCTGCATGGGAGCTCTGCACACCTAGCCTGATTTCAGACTCTACGCTGGAGCTTAAGTCTGAAGTTGTCCCCATTCTATTTGATTGAAGAGGGGAGGGGATTTAAAATTTGAAATTCCCAATCACAAGAGATCTGGTGGGAGGGGTTGTGTTTGACTTTTGCACACAAAACATTCCCTCCTCCCCCTCCCCTCAATGACATGCACCAAACAGGTCATTGTCTTTGATGTTTCATTGATTAGAGAGAATCACTAACGAGCTATTCGACACTTGTATGGCTCAATCAATGACTGCAGTTCGGAGCCCTTTTGAAGTTCAAAGGGAGCAATTAAGAACTCTGGTGAGCCACGCAGCCACCCCTCCCTCCACTGTTTCTGTTGATTTTCAAAAGTTAGACGCACCCCTCCTCCGTATTGCATTGATTTCATTGGTCGGTTTCGGTCGGTTTCGGTAGAAAGAGACGCGTCATATGACAAAACCAGACCAAGAGAAGCAGTTCACTCAGAGAAAGGGCGGGTCTATTGGCTGGAGCCAGGCAACTGCACACCACCGCCTCGCCAGGGGGAGGTCACAGTGAGGCCTCCTTTAGCTAAGTGGTTCTCAACCTGTGGGTCGGGATTATTTTGGAGGGTCCTCAGATGATTAGCTTAATGTGAAACATTGTTTTCTCACTCAACAGTAAACAAACCAACATAACGTTTGAAGGAGCTATAGTCAACTTTTTCTTGAAAAACGGATGCTAAAATAAAGATAATGTTTCGACAATATTTTATAAAGAAATATGCTTCATATTATGTGTTTCTGTTCAAAAATGTCCACAAAAAGCGTAAAATAATGATAAAATAATCATTTTGGCCTTTGTCAGACCGACACTTTGTTTACATCCTAGTCTATTCTTTTATATGGATTGATAGGATGTAAACAAAGTGTCAGCCTGACAATTGCCAAATGATTATTTTATCATTATTTTACGCTTTTTGTGGAAATTTTTGAACAGAACAACGTATATGAAGCATATTTTTTTTATAAAATATTTTCGAACATTATTTTTAATTTAGCATCCATTTTTCAAGAAAAACAAGTTGACTGCTCCTTTAAGTGTATAGAGAGGGTATCTGCACATTTCTAAAGCGACAATTTAAGGACTTTTTAATACCTCTAAAATGACAAATTAAACATTGGCCAAATTGTCAAATACTAGAAGCTAGTCGGCGACCTGGCCAACTCGGGAACGATGTAAATAGGGAATGAATCCCCCGCCCTTTAATGCAAACCCCATTATACCTGTTGTCATAGAACCCGTTTTGACCATCTGTTTGCCTGTGTCCATTTATGCCCATATATGGAGATATCTGTATCTGTCTGTCTGTCGGCGTCCATTTTATGTCCATATATGGAGATCACTGCAGATATAGTTCTGGGTCCATTTATGCCCATATGCCCATATATGGAGATATCTGTCTATTTGTGTCCATTTTATGCCCATATATGGAGATCTCTGTATCTGTCCGTCTGTGTCCCTTTATGCCCGTATATGGAGATATCTGTTTATCTGCGTCCATTTTATGCCCATATATGAGATCTCTGTCGCTTTTTGTTTGTTTCTTCTTTAAGCAGAATACACAGCCTGCTTAAATCTGCATCATTCAAGTCATCCTCCCAGTCCCACGCTTTGTCGCTTGTCTTATGTTTGTCTTTGTCTCTTTTATTTTCTTTTTTGGAGCGGACCCCATGAATGCCCCACCCTTTAATGCAAACCCCAATATACCTGTTGTCATAGGACCCGTTTTGACCATCTGTTAGCCTTTGTCCCCACCCTTTAATGCAAACCCCAATATACCTGTTGTCATAGGACCCGTTTTGACCATCTGTTTGCCTTTGTACCCTTATGCCCATATATGGAGATCTCTGCACACACAGTACCGGTTGCGGAAAACTCTGATGTCAGACATCAGCTCCGCATTCGGGGATTCATTTTATGCCTATATCTGGAGAAAGTGTGTGCCGGTGGGAAGAACGGTTCTCGAGATTCACATACATACATACACATTCACAGAGATTTTTTGTTGACTCATGTGGCGTACGTGATGTCACAGCCTTTTATGAAGTGATGTCACAATGAGTCAGCGCTTGCGCCGATTTCCTCCGGAACAGCCTGATGTCAACAATCAGCTCCGCATAAGGAGATTCCGAACGTTTCGCGCCGGTTTCGGAAAACCGCGAGTCGGGTCGGGTCGAGGCCCTGCACTGCACGCCGCGCGGCGGCGGGGAACGCGCGTGCCGAATCTGAAGCCGTTGGGACGAACGGTTCTCGAGATACGCGGATTACAAACAAACAAACAGACAGAGATTTGTCGCATTTATAGATAGATTAGAGGCAGACATTGTGAAAATAGCAGATCTACACCAGATCAACGCCTCGCGTGAGTAGAACCGTGTTATACAAAATGGGGGGTCGTGGCCTGAAAAGGCTGAGAACCACTCCTGCAGCGCACAAAGAAACCAGATCCCCTGTCCTGTCCTGTTCAGCCAGTGTTGCCAGATTTTGCGAGAGAAATAAGCAACCAGGTCTTTGAAAACAAGCCCAAAAGAATCTACGGTGTAAATTTGGACTATTTTTGAAATATTTACATACACACAAATATTTTATAACAAAAATATGGTATCCATATTTGCAGTTGGGGGGGGTGGGGTCGTGGACAAATACATATGAATTTGAGGGTGCGCTCGAGATGAAAATGTTTTAGAACCACCACTGGGTTTAAACAACATTTACAAAACAAGCCCAAAGTCACTTGTAATAATAAGCAGACATGGCAACCCTGGTCCTGTCCTGTCCTGTCATGTCCCCTCCTTGCTGGCACTGAGGAGAAGGTGACAATGCTGGGGGACCACACACACACACACACACACACACACACACACACACACACACACACACACACACACACACACACACACACACACACACACACACACACACACACACACACACACACACACACACACACACACAGCCCACCCACCCCCAACCTCTCTCTCTCTCTCTCTCTCTCTCTCTCTCTCTCTCTCTCTCTCTCTCTCTCTCTCTCTCTCTCTCTCTCTCTCTCTCTCTCTCTCTCTCTCTCTCTCTCTCTCTCTCTCTCTCTCTCACACACACACAATCGTATTCAGTGGGCCTTTTATTGGCATGAGAAAACATACGTTAACGTTGCGAAAAGTGGAACAATACAATCAAAACAAATAATGTATTTGCAATTGAAAAGCAATGGAAATGGTGTGTACACAGAGCACACACACACACACACACACACACACACACACACACACACACACACACACACACACACACACACACACACACACACAGTCTGTCTGTTGCTCTCTCTCCACAGATGACAGCACAGTGAAAATAGGCCCGTTGTGATAGTAACTCAGCCCGAGCCTGGCTGGGGCTGAGCTCTCTCTCTCTCTCTCTCTCTCTCTCTCTCTCTCTCTCTCTCTCTCTCTCTCTCTCTCTCTCTCTCTCTCTCTCTCTCTCTCTCTCTCTCTCTCTCCTCTGCTCTAACTGATTGGCTCCTCCACTCCCCTGCCTTGCTCAGCGGTACCCAGGGTTGACCCCGCGTCGCGTCGCGTCCCGGCTGCCACAGACTGCCAGTCTCCTCACCGCTCCGCTGCCCCCGGTCCCACCGTCACCTCCCACCGTGACCCCTGGCCTCCCCCCCCCCCCCACCCGCCCCCCTGCCTGAGACGGGGCGCCAGCACCGATATGATGTCATCTCTCCCCCGACCTATAAGACAGTGGTTCTCAACCTGTGGGTCGGGACCCCCCCCCCCCAATTATTTTGGGGGGTCCCCAGATGATTAACTTAAACTTAAACCATTTTCAATATTGAACTATGTCATTAATATATACCTTAGAGGAGTTGTGTGGAAATAGAAAAAAAGTTCCCCCCCTTCTATGTTGCCTAGAACTGTATACTAAGGTATATTAATGTCATAGTTGTCTCCACCAGCCGAAGGCATGGGGGGAGAGTATGTTTTCCCCTTCGTCCGTCCGTCCGTCCGTCCGTCCGTCCGTGCGTGTGTCCGTCCGTCCGTGCGTCCGTGCGTGCGTCCGTGCGTCCTCGCAGTTTGTGTGCAGCTAATCTCAGTCGCCGTTGGCCCGGTCGCTGCCAAAGTGAGCACACACATTCCCTGGATGCCAATCTAGAACCTCTGCCCTACATTTTTCAAATGGGCCTTTTCTAGCGCCACCTAGTGGCCGATGTTTGTAAAACACATTTCTGTGCACTACTCTTACAGATTTTGTCCAAAAATCCTACAAATCGGTAGGCAGTATCTCGACAGTCATGCGATCGACACGGATCTGTCCGATTTTGCATATTCCATTCTGATTGGCTAAGATTGGATTCCAAAGTTTGTAGGATTGAGCTGTTTTGAACAACATGCCTCAAATCCCAAACGCAAAGTGCAATTATCATGAAATCGCGCACACACGTTCCCACTAGGCAGAGGAAGAAATGCCACTTGATTTTTTTTAATCAGCCTCATGGTGGCGCTATAACAGGGCGATTTGTGGTTTTACCTATAACTTCACCGATCAGTTTCAAACTTAGTAAGCGCACTCCCTAAAGGCTAAGGATAAACCTTTGCCCTGCATTTTTCACATCAGCCTTCTATAGCGCCACCTTTGGGCGAATTATGTAAAACACGTTTTTGGATGTTACTCCTTGAGATTTTATCCAAAAATCACGCAAATTGGTACACAGTATCTCTATAGTCATGTGATCAAGTCCGATCCATCTGATATTTCATATTCCATCCTGATTGGCTAATATTAGCTTCCAAAGTTTGCAGGATTGCTCCGTTTTTGAACAAAATGCCTCAAATCATCTATGCAGCTTGCGATTACCGTGAAATTTGCCACACATATTTCCACTAGGTCAAGGAACAAATGCTACCTTTTTCACATTGGCCTGTTATAGCGCCATCAGCAGGTAGACTTTAGCAAAACACATTTTTGGAACACTCAAATCATGCATGCAGCATCCGATTGCCATGAAAGATCTAATGTGAAGAACATATGCCACCCTTTTTACATTGGCCTATTATACAGTAGCACCACCAGGACGCAATTCAATATTGAAAATGGTGGTCTTCCCATTTAATGTGCAACACTGTTTTCTCACTCAACAGTAAACAAACCAACATAACGTTTAAGTGTATAGACTAGAGGGTATCTGCACATTTCTCAAGTGACAATTTGAGGACTTTTTAATACCTCTAAAAATGACAAGTTAAAACATCGGCCAAATTGTCAAATATTAGAGGCAGAAATTGTGAACATAGCCGACCTACATGCTTGTGAGCATGTAGATCTGCTATTTTCACAATAGAACCGTGTTATATAAAATGTAATGCCTCAACTCTTAGTGCTTGCCAGGGTGAAAGGCCGCCTGAAAAGGTTGAGGACCGCTGCTATAAGAGACGGGGCGCCACCACCGATATGATGTCATCTGTCCCCTGACGCGCACGGCCCCAGTGGCGTGGCCCCTGCTGCAATGCAAACCCAGCAGGGTAAATAAATAGGGGTGTTTATGCCCTGGGAATGAGAGAAGCATGCTGGCTGGGGGGCATTATTACACTACGGATGGTCTGTTTCACATCCAGTGGCGTCAGTTCAGCAAAAGCTAGGGTATGGCAAAGATGGGAGTCCTCATAGAAAATACATTTTGGATAACATGGTTCTATTGTGAAAATAGCAGATCTACATGCTCACAACGCGTTGTGAGCATGTAGATCGGCTATTTTCACAATGTCTAAAAAAAAAGATGACTTTTGTCAGTTTTTTACACAGGTTTCTTTGGTTTCTTGGGCTGGATATGGCAGCCTGGAATGGTTTTTCAAGTGCAGCTAAACTTAGCATGTTAGTAAACGTGCCACAATTAACAATAATGCATCGCACCTGTGCAGCTGACCTGCGGAACCTGGTAATATAACATTTACAGCTGCATACCCCTGCCATACCCAATTGACGCCCCTGTTCACATCTGAACTCCAATGCAAGTTTAAATACATATATATTTTGGACCGGTCATTATAAATGTTAAAAAATGTAAAATGTCTTTGGTCACAATAATCGTGATATGACAATTTCATATCGTCCCATCCCTAAGCAGCTCTTGTGTAGCTTGCGCCCTTTTTCAGCCAGCCCGGCCTCCTCAGCCGGCCATCTCGGCGCGCCACTCATAGCGTGCCGGCACAGAGTGTTTTGGTACTCGCCGGCCCGCCCAGCTTGTCGACCTGCATCGGCCTCCACGGCGCTGGAGAAGAACCATGCGCCCCCGGCGTGCCTTTGTTTCCCCCCCGTCCCCTAATGTTTCACTGCCTCTCTCTCGCGCAGACTTCCATACGCTCCTATAAGTTTAAACCATTTAGGCCGAGAATCATTGAATGCTTTAACTATTGAAAAACAGCAGATATACGAGCTTGTGCTGTAGATCTGTTATTTTGAAAAACCATGAAAATGTGTGCAAATCTTTGAACATCTCATTATTAAAGTGAACATTTGTAACTCAAATATTTGCTTCTGGGGGGTCCCTGATACAAAATATTTTGAGACGGGGGTCGGCGGCCAAATACAATTCTACGGGTCCTTGACATGAAAGAGTTTGAGAACCACTGACATAGAAACGTGTTTTTCAAAAAACCTTCGAAGGATTTAGAAGACACTTATAGAATCGGTCAAAATTCAAATGTTCACGATTTTTCAAAAATAGCAGGTCTACAAGCTCGCAGCGCGGCACTCGGTGCCGCGGTGTGAGCTTGTATATCTGCTATTTTTCAATAGTCAAAATAATGCGTAGCCGGACGAAGTGGCTTAAACCATTTGGACCTGAAAAAAAGTCTTCTAGATCCTAAGAGTTTTCTGGAAAAAAAAACACTATGTTTCTCTGTCAGTGGTTCTCACAAGGACCCCCTAGAATTATTATGTATTTGACCCACGGACCCCCATCTGAAAATATTTCGTTCCAGGGACCATAATGATAATAATAATTTTATAGCACTTTTCCAAGCGCTCAAAGCACTTTACAATGGTCCATTTATTCATACGTTGAGAAGTGCATTGAGAACCAAGAGAAAGAAGGATTTGCGTCACAAATGTCTGCTTATGATTTGCACACATTTAAAGATTTTTCAAAAATAGCAGATCTACACGCTCACAGTGTGGCACTCGGTGCTTGCACATCTGCAATTTTTTAACAGTTAGAGCATGAAATCATGGTTAAAGTGCTGACACAGTTATGCGTGAATGGGTTAAAAGAGAGCCTTGTCTGTCAGGCACGCTGCCAACCACTCCAGGCCTGGCACACCTAGTTGATCACTCTTTCCCTTACTCCGTCTCTCTCTCTCTCGTTCTCTTTCTCTCACCCACCCACACATGCACCTCACCACAAACTGACATCTCCAAACCACAACATCCCTGCACTAATACATGATGCCTCCTCCTCTACTCCCTCCCTTCCCAGGAGGGACTATTTTGCTTTGTGGGGGTCCCTGGAAGTATTTTGAGATGGGGGGTCCACGGGCAAATACATATCATTTTGGGGGCCCTTGACATGACAAAGTTTGAGAACCACTGATATAGCAAAATACATTTTTTTGGGTTTTTTTTTTTTGAAAACTGTTAGGATTTAGAAAACATTTGTAGAATCAAATCAAATCAAATTGTATTTATAAAGCACATTTACAACAATAAAATTGCCCAAAGTGCTGTACATGGGCATCAATGCACAACAAAACCTGTGTAACAATCACAGGGCATAGGGAAGAACATAAGAACAGATAAAAAATAGAAACAAGGAAAAATTAAACAACATTAAAAGCTACAGAAAATACGTGTCTGTAAGAGAGATTTTTTTTAAAAACCCTTTGACTGAGCACGTCGAATATTTAAAGGGAGCAGTGGTTAAGGACCCTCAAAATGATGTGTTTGTCCGCGGAGTGTGCGGACCCCCATCTCAATATTTTGTTCCAGGGACCCCCAGAAGCAAAGACTTGAGTTAAAGGAGATACACGCAGGCGTTACACACAGCTTAGACCCCTTGGCAGACGAAAAAGGTTGCTCCCTTCCCAGGAAGGACTATTTTATCTAGTGTACGGGCACTCATCCAACGATGACTTCCTGTGAGGTCACAGGAAGGAGCCTGGGTGATGGCTGACCTCATAGTCTCGCGAGGCCAGACAGTTGCCTCCGCGATTTGGGCAAATGCTCTCGGCATACAGTTTGGCAAACGGAAATAGAAACGATGAGTGCGAGATAAAGCGGATGTGACGCAACCGCTCCCTTGGTGCAGTAGCAATAACATGTCCTACTGGAAGCGTTAAGTCTCCTTTCAATATTTCTGGGGGCGTTATTTCGTCTTTCTCTGGTGTTATTGGTGTTACCTCCATGATGTTTTCAAACGTTTTCTTAAACTATACACCCATAACATGAATAGGCCGCTCGAATGACTTTGTCTGAGCTATTGTGTTTCTGTTATGTTTCCAATGGGACTACAGTTCAGTGCAGCAGCGGCTACTTCCGATACTCGCCGTTCGGGAGCTGCCGTTCCAGACTCTATATAGCATTCGGAGATTGTGGAATAGTTGTCTGGCTACGCGAGACTACTGACCTCATGATGCCAGACGTTCACACACAGACTGCAGGGGGAGATGGACGGTGACCGCTCTACTCGCCAAACCTTCTCGCCCTGATTTCTATTCGCCGACCTCGCGCTGACCGCTCGGTGGGACGGTTCTAGTATTCTCGTGTTTGTTTTACTGAGGATAAGGTTAGATATAACTGTATAGGGCAGTGGTTCTCAACCTTTTCAGGCCATGAGCTCCCAAAATAATCATATGTTAACTGGGGACCCCCCAAACCTGACGAGCAAGAGTTGAGGCATAACATTTTGTACAACATGGTTCTATTGTGAAAATAGCAGATCTACATGCTCACAATGCCTCGCAACTCTACCTCTAATATTTTACAATTTGTCCAATGTTTAATTTGTCATTTTAGAGGTATTAAGAAGTCCTTAAATTGTCACTTTAGAAATGTGCAGATACCCTCTATACACTTAAACTTTATGCTGGTTCGTTTACTGTTGAGTGAGAATACAATGTTGCACATGAAGTTAATCATCTGGGGACCCCCCAAAATAATTTGGGGACCCCTCTGGGGGTCCCGACCCACAGGTTGAGAACAATTGTTATAGGGTTAAGCATAGCTTTACTGAGGTTAAGATTAGGAATAGGGTTAGGTTTTGGCACCGTTTCACTGAGGTAAAGGTTAGGAATAAGGTTAGGTTTAACCGTTTAGGCATAGTTTACCGAGATTACGTTTAGGAATACCTGGCAGAGACCGTTCCACCGCTCCCCCCGACAGACGCCCGGGGCGAGTCTTCTGGTATTCAACTGGACTATTAGTGTGGTTGCTTAACCCTGGTTTTTGACATTATCGAAACGAAGCGGATAAAAGCGCCAAACTTTATTTGAGGCTTCTTTAGGACCTAACGATGGATTTTAGCCTTGGGTACCAAACTTTATTTTGAAGTTTACCCATAGAATTATCCATATCAAGTTGGGCTCCCATCGACTTTCTATAAAGGAGGAAAATACCCAGAAAAAAAATCTGCTTTAAGTAGGATGTGAGAGGTCTAACTAGGGGTTTGTCATTATTCTGAATCCATTGCAAGCATTTGTTTTGCCCAAAAAACACTCAAAAAAACTGTGAAAAATGATGACTCATCACTAAACCATCGTTTTGTGGGGCCATTTCGAGCCCAATGAAAGTTTTTTGTGCAAAACAAATGCTTGCAATGGATTCAGAATCATGACAAACCCCTAGTTAGACCCCTCACATCCTACCTAAAGCAGATTTTCTTTCTGGCTATTTTCCTCCTGTATAGAAAGTCGATGGGAGACCCAACTTGATATGGATAATTATATGGGTGAACATCAAAATAAAGTTTGGTACCCAAGGCTAAAATCCATCGTTAGGTCCTAAAGAAGCCTCAAAAAAAAGTTTGGCGCTTTTATCCGCTTCGTTCCGATAATTTTGTTAAGCCAACCCACTATATGTCTGCCCATGCCCCGAAACCCTGTTCTGCACATGGCTCCTTTGTTGCCGGCAACGCTGTGACCAGGTGCCTATATGAAAGTAAAAAAAATAAATAAGAAAGCCTGTGGCAGATGATGAATCACCAGCGTTCATATTCCTGAGAGCCCCTTGGCGACGCCGCCGGGCCGGGGCAGCAAAGTTACAGGATATTGTGAGCGGCTACTTTTATTGGGAACAAATATTATGTGGAGGAGGCCCGGCCGGCAGGGCAGTTTTTTGGACCCGTTCCCAAACTTCAGATCTGCACGGAGAAGAGAAGCCGCGGTCCTATTTCAGATTAGAGTTTAGTGCAGACATGACGCACATCACTCTCTCTCTCTCTCTCTCTCTCTCTCTCCTTGTTTCCTTCTCTCCTCTCCTTTGCCTGGCTCCAGGGGTGTCACACCAAATTCTGGGCCCTGGGTACAAGGATTCACTGCGGGCCCCCATCTGTGAATGATCTTCATAGGGTAGGAGGGGGTTTCACCCATTTAGACGGGGAACGCATTTATTACGCATTATTTTGTGCTTTAACTATTGAAAAATAACAGATATACAAACGAGCGAGCTTGTAGATCTGCTATTTTTAGATTTTATTTTTTTTACCTATGTTTTATATGTCAGACTGTCAGTGGTGCTCAAACTTTTTCATGTGAAATTATATGTATTTGCCCACGGACCCCCATCTAAAAATATTTAGTTCTAGGGACCCCCCCCCCCCCCCCCCAGAAGCAAAATTCTAGCTACAAATGTTCGCTGAAAAAATACATATGTGTCCCAATCTCCCCAGGAGCCAGTCATTGCAATTTTTTTCATTTTCATTTTTCATTTCATTTGAAAGCTGGGGATCATAGCTACAAAATGATATATTGGTTGTGGAGATTGACCCAACAGTTTTGAAGATATGGCTTATAGAATGATGCCATGCTGAAATAGTACTTTTGAGATATTCAAGTTTTAAATAAATTTCTAACCTGCAATGACCTGACTCCGCCACATGGGGAGCAATCTTCAATTCAATCTTCAATTCAAAGAAGCTTTATTGGCATGAGAACACAAACGTTTACACAGTGGTGGAAAAAGTACCAACATTTTATAATAAAGTAAAGTATCAATTCTGCAATGTAGAATCACTCTGTTACAAGTAAAAGTCCAGAATAAAAAATGTACTTGAGTAAAAGTACAAAAGTATTGGTATCCAAATGTACTTAAAGTACCAAAAGTAAAAGTACAAAATGTTTGAAAATAGCAGATCTACAAGCTCACAACGCGTCGCACCGCAATGCGTTGTGAGCTTGTAGATCGTCTATTTTCAAATAGCCTTGGTATAACATAGGGCTAAAGTGGTTTATGTATGTTTTAAACTTTAGTTATTGCTCTCTAAAAAGATAATGCCACAACAGCATCTCAAGCATTATTGGGCTAAATGTAAAGACGCTACAGTGCGCCAACCGTGAAGCAGTTTAACCAATTTGCTACATACGTCTACACAAACGGTCAGATTACAAAGATAAATTGCTTAGTGAAGGCTCACAGATGTCACCATAGGGTACGCTCCAGCAGAATGTCCCGTAATGATCGTATTATTTAATGAGGAGCATTTTAATCCGATCGGTCGTCGTTTCCTTAAAAAGGTATTAATGTATCTAAGTGCAGTACACCTCGCAACCGATGGGGTCGCATGGCTGAAAAACAACAGAAAATGGCATCTGATCGGATTAAAATGCAGTTTATTAAACAATACGAAAGATACGGGTAATTCTGCTTGAGCGTACCATACTGTGACATCTGTGAGACTTCAGTAAGCACGTTATCTTTGAAATATGAAGGTTTTTGTAGACGTACGTAGCAAATAGGATTAACTGCTCAACACGAGGTTGAAGTGAATTCATTACGTGTGCAACAGGGCTAACTGTGCTAAATGTAGCATAATCAGTGTTTGTGTAACTTCAGTCAGAAGGATTATTTGACCTGATAATAAAACACAATCTACAGGCTTAACCGCCTCGCGTTGTGAGCTTGTAGAAGAGAGCAACAATAGAGTTGGGTCACGTTTTATTTGTTTATAGCCTGCAGCTAGCGCTGCAGCTAGCGCTAGCTAACGCTAGCTAGCGTTAGCCGTTAGCCACTCATAGCCAGTCAACCAGAATAGTCTACTCTAAAGTCAACTTTCCGACGGCGAGTGAACGATTGCATTCCATCCATGTTTTCTTGGCTGTCAATTTATTGTCCAAAAAAACAAACACCCTGAACGTTAGAATTAGATAGTTTAGGACGACACTGATCTATTCAATGCTAAGCTAACTCAGTGACAAAGGAAGCTTCCGCACCGGAGCTTCACAGAAGACAAACGCATACGTCACAGACGCCTCCAGGCAGGAACGGATCATTTCACCAGCGTAGAAGAAGAAACAGCGGAAGAACGGCGGAAGAATAATAAATAATAATACACAAAATCATACATTACGTGGTTAATAATTGTTCATTTGGAACACACGTGGCATTAAATTAATGGGATAAATACTGTGGGTTGCAACGCTAAGTAATGGAGTCCCGATATTACCGCATTTGGCTACAAACGGCTAACAAAGGCTGGCTAGTTAGCATTTTAGCTAATATAAACTGGGAGGACTAACAGAATTATGTACCGATCTCTCACATTAATTAAAAAAAGTCTTATTTACATGCAGAGTTAAGCTCTGGCGTTTAAGTGAAATGTAGCCTAGATATTATGAGATGCTGTTGTGGCATTAAAAAAAAAAGAGCAAAAAAAAAAAAAAAAAATCATTTTGGCTACAGGGAATAATGACAGTCCCCGAGATGACTAGCTGCTGGGGGTGCTGGGACACATATGTTCAAAGATTTGCACACATTTTCACGACTTTTCAAAAATAGCAGATCTACAAGCACTCGGTGCCGCGCTGTGAGCTAAAGTAATTAAAGGCCCCTCCACCCTGGGTTCCTAGTAACTCAGTCCCCCCCCCCCCTTGTGACGCCCCTGCCTGGCTCCTCACTCTCATCCTACCCCCTTCTTGTCACTTTCCATCTCTTCTCTCTCTCTTTCTCTCTCATTTCTCTCATCCCTGTCTCCCCCCCCCACCCGTGCGCTTCATCTTTCTTTTCTTTCCCTTTATTCCTTTTTTTTTTTTTGCTATCCGTTCCCTCTCTGACCTCATTGCCGTTCCAATCAAGCGCAGAGGGCTCCAAATCAACCGTGGTGTTCAGATTATATCGCAAATTATAATAATTGAGAATAATGGTTTCCATGTCATGTTTCATTTCGGGCTCGGAATTGTTCTCCGTACAGGTCTGGAAATGAGGTGGGCGGATGGAAGGTTATACTACAGTACGTGCTCGGAAGTGCAAAGAGTCCTCGGACTCTGCGGGGGCCGTAGCTATTCATTATCATGACAATAATAACTGTTTCTCTATGCCTGTATTCTTTTACACAAGAGTACACCTGTCTCATATTCTCAAGGGTTGACTTCGTCATCAGGGGTGTCACAAGGGGGGGGGGGGGGGGGGGGTGGAGTGGGACTGAGTTACTAGGGCCCAAGGTGGAGGGGGCCTTAATTATTTTATACTTTAGCTATTGAAAAATAGCAGATGTACAAGCTCACAGCGCGCTGCGAGCTTGTAGATCTACTATTTTTGAAAAGTAGTGAAAACATTTTAAGCGGACATTTGTAACTAAAATGTTGCTTCTGGGGGGTCCCTGGAACTAAATATTTTGAGATGGGGTTCTGTGGCCAAATACATATTATTTTGGTGGTCATATCAGTTTGAGCACCATTGACACTGACATAGAAACATATATTTTTTTTAAACCTTAGGATTTGAAATATTCAAACACATTTTCACGACTTTTCAAAAATAGCAGATCTACAAGCTCGCAGCACAGCACTCGGTGCCACGCTCTGAGCTTGTATATCTGCTATTTTTCAATAGTTAAAGTACCCAGGGCCCAGAATTTGGTGCGACACCCCTGCAACACAGTACACCTGTCCCATATTCTCAGGGGTCATCCATGTGAAATCAGCCCTCTTTTTCCCCTGGATCTGGAACTAAACCTGTGCTCCCACCAAGAAGACACCAGTGTGAGTCTATAACACCAGCAGGGACGTGCTGGCCATTGGGAAAAGCGGGACAACTCCCGAACGGCCGGTTCATTCCCAGCCGGTCCAGGCCGGCCATTAGGACGAAATTAAAAATAAAATGTCGGCCTTCGTTCCATTTTGGGGGACTGTGTGGCCAACAAAGTAAATCGTCACTGTCGGGCAGAAACCTCGTATCTCCAAGTTTCAAATTTATACATTTTTTGCAAAGCAAAGCCCTGCTTCATCATACAAGGCCGTTGCACAAAAGTAGTGAAAACAGCAGATCTACAAGCACACAACAGATCGGCTGTTTTCACTAGTTTAAATCATTTTTAAATGGTTTTGACAAGGTTTCCACCCGACAACGACGAAATATAACTCATGTACAGTAATTGGCCCACTGGCTTGTCACTTGTCATGATCTGAAATGGCAAATCTTTGAGTAGCAGCAGCGCTATAGAGAGAGAGATCTCTCTCTCTATAGCGCACAATGAGGGCCTCTCCAACTCTATTTCCCGGGATGAATCAGGGGCCCAGCACGTCCCTGGAAGCAGGAATATTTGTGTTTGCTGGATACGGTACAGTAACCCAACCGTTTAACACTGTAATTCAAAACAGTGTTGTTATTAAGGGTAGCGGCTCTGAACTGACACTGTTAATACAGATCACGTTGTTACTAGGAAACTTAGAAGAAAATGTTTCTTCTTTTTTTCAATCCAGATTTTAGATTTCTTGCCTTGCTTGTCTAGAGCAGTGGTTTTCAAAGTGGGTGACGGGGCACCCTGGGGTGCCGTGATGGCAGTCCAGGGGTGCCGCGAGATAATTTGATAATATCTGGAATTTATTTGGACACTTGAAAAATATTTAGTATCATTTTAAACTTGAAGTACAACGTTATTTTCAGTCAGTTCTAACCAAAATGGCTATTACCTCCACGTTTTCCTTGCAACATAATCACTCAAATATCGTCACTGTCGGGCAGAAACCTCTTATCTCTAGCTTCATCATACAAGACCGTCGCACAAAACTAGTGAAAACAGCCGATCTACAAGCAGATCTGCTGATCTGAAAACAGCAGATCTGCTGTTTTCACTAGTTTAATAAATTTTTTAGATGATAAATAGAAATCGAAAGGTTTTGGACATACACGGTTTCCACCCGACAACGACGATATGCTATAAATATAAGGTGCTGGGAGTGAAACTTATAATGTAGGGTTGCCTCGGATTTAAAAAAAATAATTATGGGGTGCCCTGAGACAAAAAAGTTTGGGAACCCCTGGTCTAGAGCACACAAGAGTGAATAAAGAGAAAGCAAAAAGAGCGTTGAATAGCTTTTAACACTTATCACATGCACTACTTAGAAGCACAGTATGCCTCTCGGAGCTTATTTCTAGGGGGCAATGAAGCTCATAGCAGTAAAAATGCGAAGCACTTATTTAAACACTTGAACCCTAGCCCTGTATTCTGTGGCACAGATTCAGAAGCTTTGCAATGTGTTGTGAGCTTGTAGACGGGCCATTTTCAAAGAGATTTGGAGCACAGGGGGAATAGGAGTGGATCTAGTATCGAGCCCTGGGGTCACCAGTCAACCAAGTACATAGGGTTTAAGTCAGGGGTCTTTTCAGGCCAAGGGCCCCTTAACGGAGAGAGAGATGAAGCAGGGACTCCCTCATATTGTATAAATGTGTTATAACCTCTACACCAAACCTCTTTGCTGAAAATAGCCGATCTACAAGCTCTCAACGCCTCGCAGCGCGAGACGTTGAGAGCTGGTAGATCGTCTATTTTTGTCTAAAGTTCTCCTCAGAATAGGGACGCGAGGGTTCAAAGTGTTTAATTGAAAATGTTTATCCTCTCACACAAGGATTTGGTGGACCCCCTATAGTAACTCCGAGGACCCCTTGGGGGTCCCTGACCCCTTGTTGAAGACCCCTTGGTTTAAGTGGTTAACTCTGGAGTGTACGAAGGGACCTGTAAGTTAAATTAACCCTTCTGGATTTAGGCATATGCAGGACATGCGAGTGCTGCGCGGCTTTGACAGCGTACTTAAGAGGTCCTGATGATGAAAGAGGAGAGCTTGTGAGAGAGCCCCCGCCGCCTCTCAAATTAGCCCAGGAGCCCCTCAGCCCGTCACCGGGAACCTCCCGAACAGCTTATGTTGCACCACACCGCTGATGTGCGAATTGCGCGGCTTTCGCAACGCATGTTGCTAATATATACCGTTGTGTGTGGCAAACATGTCAGGCACATGTGTTGCGGATGCATGGGGCGGGCGACGTGCATATTGCACACCAAACACACCCGCACGCACGCACAAACAAGCATGTCATTCATCGACGCCGGGGTCAGGGATTGTAATTATTAGAGCATAAATGAGAAGACAAGATCTCCTGGGTGCTGTCAGAGCTCCTCGCAAACACACCGAGACCTCCCACATCGAGAGGGAGAAACAAGACCTCCAATCCTGAGCCATCCTTTAATCCATTTAGAACTAGAATTATTCAATGCTTTAACTATTGAAAAATAGCAGATATATGAGCTTGTAGATCTGCTATTTTTGAAAAATCATGATTTTTTTTTTGCCCAGTCTCTCAATATATCTTTTTAAAAGCGAACATTTGCAACTCAAATATTTGCTTCTGGGTGGTCCCTGGAACAACATATTTTGAGATGGGCGTCCGCGGCCAAATACATGTAATTTTGGGGGTCCTTGACATGAAAATGTTTGAGAACCACTGATTTAGAAGAAGGATTTTAAAGACATTTATAGAATCAGGTCAAAAATAGACTTGAACAAATGTTCACGATTTTCAAAAATAGCAGATCTACAAGTATATCTGCTGTTTTTGCAATAGCTAAAGCATACAGTAATGGTTAAAGTGGTTCATATCTAACATGACACAGATTTGTGTTCCCGTTCTAAATCCTTTAAATAGACTTCTAAATACCGTCTTCATCAACAGCCGTAATGAAACACGGATACACACACGGCACGGCCTCGGTGTTTTTCTCGTCAGGCAATTATGTTATTTCGCTCATCTCTCGGCCTCCGGTTACAGAGCTAGGGTCGCGGTGGTCCAGCGGGAGGCCAGACGTGCTGTCTGCACTCGTGAAAGAGAAGAGCTCTCCACACTTCTCACCTTCTACATGTTCATTTATCCATGTGACACTCACAGAGTGTCAAATGGAACCTGTACTCTCTCAGTCTCTCTCAAAGTCAAAGCCGTGGAAATTATATTTAAATGAATAAACCTTTTGAAAATAGCAGCCCTACGGCTGTTTTCAAAAGGCCAAAGTTTAAATAGGGCTGAAGTGGTTAATATAACTTTTTTATAATAATCTGAATCTACAGAGTAACTTTCAAATAATTACTGTGGGCTAAAAGTACAATATTTGCCACTGAGAGGTAAAAGAGGAGTAAAAGTATAGAAAACTGGAAATACTCCAGAAAGTGTGGTAGTATATTTAGGAAACTTGACGCAGGAAATCACACATGGAGACGACATGTATCTGGTCATGGTGCTGCTAGCAGCCAGCAAAAAAGCAATAAGAAGACTGTGGTAGCCTATAGAAGTGACTCCCCAACTTGTGAACAGTGGCTGCGCATTGTGGAGGAAATTTATGTAATGGAGAGATTTACACACAGACTCAGGATACAGGAAGAGTTGTTTCTTGAAAAATGGGAGAAATGGACTGAATACACAACCCGGAAGAATGACACCACGGAGGATTGAAATGGACTGTAATATGATGATGAAAATTATGTAAAATGTTGACCCTGTAAATATGTGAGCATGTGACTAAATAAAAATTAAGTTAAAAAAAAAAGTATAAGAGTAACTCAAAATTGTACTTAAGTACAGTACCTGAGTACATGTACTTAGTTACTTTCCAACACTGAATACGTTTGCTCTCCCACGCAGGCAGACTTGGGTTCACGTAGCGGCTACAGTAGGACATGAAACGGAATGCAGCCTTAAATTAACACTCCTTCGCTCCTCATTGTTGGACGTGCATTCATGGCTCAGCCAGCCTCTGGACTCAACTGTTGTGTGTGTGTTTGTGTTGTGAAGGGAGAGGAACATCCATAACCATACAGCCGTCTCCAGCTGACAGCTTTTAATCACACTTTCACTTCCATTGTCTTTTCCCACGTTCCCACCAACAGCTCCTATTCAAAGACCCCGGCCGTTGCTGTATGTCCATCGCTCTAAAACACACACACATCAATCCTTTTACAGTTGTGTTTGCCAGGTGTAGACCCTGCTGGGGGCCCTATTCAAACACTGAGGATTTCTCACCATGCACTGCCGCTATCACTACTGTAGCTACTGTTGTTTGGTTATTAGACTGCAGAAGAGGTTTGCTTGCTTATTGTAAGTCGCTCTGGATTAAGAACATCTAGCTAAATGCCTAAACCAGGGGTCTTCAACAGGGGGTCCGGGACCCCTAGGGGGTCCTCAGAGTTACTACAGGGGTTCTCCAAATCTTTGAGTGATAGAAACCTTTTTTTCTCCATTTTTATATTAACCACCTGAACCCTAGCGTCCATTTTCTGAGAACTTTAGCCAAAAATAGCAGATCTACAAGCTCAAAACGCCTCGCGCTGCGAGGCGTTTTGAGCTTGTAGATCGGCTATTTTCGGCAATAGCTTTGGTCTAGAGGGAAAAAGAGCAGACTAAGTACAGAGTGAAAGGTTAGGTTTATTAAGTATTGATGGTTCAAGTGGTTAAATATCTGAAAAGGGAAAACACAAATTTACATGAATTCAAAATACCCTGACGATTGTGCTGTCAAACAATGAAACTATATGGAATCTACAAAAAGGTTGTGGGGGTCCCTGCTTCATCTCTCTCTAAGGAATCCTTGGCTTGAAAACGTTGAAAACCCCTGGCCTAAATTGTAAATTGTAAGTTTCTTCTTCATTCAGTACTAATGAATCAACTATTCTCGCCTTGGAAATCATAACGCAAAACACAACCCTCTTTTTTTTTTGCTTGACAGAAACTACGATACTTTCAACTGAGAAAAGTGGCAAGCAACATCTGCCCCAAAATAATTCTGCAACACCTTATGGCGTACCAAGCACCACGACCATGTATCGATTTCTACAAACCGATAGATAGAAATCAAACCCCAGTTTGAAGTGAGCGGTGGATGTGAGCAGTTCATTTAGAAGTTACGTTTCCGAGTGTGTGTGTGTGTGTGTGTGTGTGTGTGTGTGTGTGTGTGTGTGTGTGTGTGTGGCCTGCCCAACAGGTCACCCAGGCTCAACAGCGCCACTGGTCACCCAGCGGTATTGCAGCTCATGCTACAGACAAAGTTACATACAAACCAACTAACATACACACGCAGTCACGCATTGGAGACGGTGTGACCACCGCTCAAAAATAAAATTTAAACCATGCATTCCTGGCACTCTGGTGAAGTGAGCGGTGAATTTGAGCAGTTCATTTCATGAAGTTATACTGTGTGTGTGTGTGTGTGCGTGTGTGTGTGTGTGTGTGTGTGTGTGTGTGCGTGCGCGTGTGTGTGTGTGTGTGTGTGTGTGCGTGTGCGTGAGTATGTGCGCCTGGGCTGCTCAACAGCGCCACTGGTCACCCAGCAGTATTGCAGCTCATGCTACAGACAAAGTTACATACAAACCAACTAACATACACACGCAGTCACGCATTGGAGACGGTGTGACCGCCGCTCAAAAACAAAATAAAAAAAACACGTATTCCCGGCACTCTCGCGTTCTCTCTCTCTTACCTGGGAGAAGTTGAGCCCGTTGAGCGGGTGGCACTGCTCCTCCACCCTCTCCACGGCGCCGGTCCTCTTGCCCGCCCGCTCCGCCTCCTGCGCCAGGTGCAGGTCCAGCACGGGCGTGCCGCGCGAGCGCACGTCCCACTCCGTCAGCGAGTTGACCATGAGCATCACCCACACGGGCCTCTTGCGCTCCCAGTTGCCGGCGATGGCGTTGAACAGGTAGTCGGCGTAGAGGCCGCGCCCGCGCTGGTCGGGCGTCATCCAGCGGGGCATCATGTGCTTGACGTAGTCCAGGTGGCGCTTGAGGCGGCGGTAGAGCTCGCGGGGCAGCAGCGTGGCCAGCGACTCGCCGTGCGGCAGCAGCTGGCAGCTGGTCAGCTTGGAGATGGTCAGCG
The DNA here is from genome assembly GCF_963921795.1 of Nannobrachium achirus. Lineage (NCBI taxonomy): Eukaryota > Metazoa > Chordata > Actinopteri > Myctophiformes > Myctophidae > Nannobrachium > Nannobrachium achirus. Next base: position 59,101,921 of record NC_137810.1, on the reverse strand, counting down.
GGTCCGTCAGGTCCAGCTCGAAGAAGACGTTGGGGCTGCCGCGGAAGGCCCGCTTGGAGCTGTCGGGGATGAAGTCCCACACGCGGGTGTAGGGCACGTGGATGGTGCCGAACAGGTAGGAGGGGGGGTGGGGCGGCGCCCGCTTCACCGTCCACAGGAAGGAGTTCATGTCGCTTTGCTGTCGGGTGGTAGAGGAAGATGTTACATTATGGTATTATGATTGATTATATCGTCGTTGTCGGGTGGAAAAAACCTAGTATGTTCAAAACGGTTTCTTTTGTGTTTATAATTTTAAAAATGATTTAAACTAGTGAAAATAGCCGATCTATCGCGAGGCGTTGTGTGCATATAGATCTGCTATTTTCAATAGTTTTGTGCGACGATTGTATGATGAAGCAGGGCTTTACTTTAAGAAAAAAAAACATAAAAATGTGAAACTTGGAGATACGAGGTTTCTGCCCGACAGTGACGAAATGTGACATTATTTACAGTACATTATGTTGTCCATCTTATGATATTCATATGTGTACCTTATGATACATTATGATATTTGATAGCTTGTAAGAGTCTAGTCTATAGATGTCTCCACTATTAGGCCTAATAGCTATTGTTTTGGTAAAGCCTATCTTGTTATGGTTCAGCCTGTCCTCGAGGCCTTGAGGCAGCAACAGTATAACTGTTGATCTCTGACTTGTGCCTCCTGGCAGAAACACTGTACCACTGACCTGAATGTTACTGTACTTCTCCCAGGGGCATAGTTCCGCCGATTTAAAATGACTCCAATACGGAACTAAAATAATGTTGCGGGGGGCGTGGCCAACTAAACTAATACCAGCCGGCTGTGTTCTTCGTGTGCTGTATTTCGGGAGGCTCCGACCACATTCTCCCATGTATCTCTGCGGTTGCACGTGACCGTTGGCAGCCAATAGCATCCTCTGGTGCCTTTACAATCTATGATGGCAACACCCATGCCAAGGACCCATATTGTCATTTGCGCTGCATAGAAACCAATGGCTTCGCTTTGTCCATATCTTTTATACAGTCTATGACTTCTCCCCATGATATCATGTACATAAAGTATAACCATCAACACCTAGAATATCGTCTTGTCTCCTAATTGCCTCATCGATTATTGATTGACCAGAATTCCAGAACAGGGGGCAACAGAAGAACACGTAACATTTGATGGGAAAAATCGGAGACACATAAAGTCAAACCACTGTCCTTTTCCAACACAGCAAAATCATTAACATGGAGGATCTTTCTGTGAACAACTGTAAAAAAAAAAAGAAAAATAAATAAATCTTGCTTTCTTTCTGGCTCGTGAGCTCAGGTCTCCAAGCTGTGTATTGAAATACCAACGAGGGGAGAACACAGGAGAGAAACTGCAAGACGGCCCTGTGCTGTGTGCGTGCGTGCGTGCGTGCGTGCGTGCGTGCGTGCGTGCGCGTGTGACTATGTGTAGTTGCTGCATGCTGTGGTAAAGTCAGGCGGTTTAATAGAGGCCTGGTGGACTGTAAACAGACCCCCGTGTATTGTTGAGGTGCAGAATGCCGTTGCCAAAACGCTCCGCGGCTCTGGGAAGCATTCGGAGGCGCTGCTGCCGCAGTGTGCAAACACTAGTACTGGAGCTCATAAACGTCAAAACGCTTAAAAGTAATCTGGGCCCCGGGCCTGACCCCATTGTGATACTAGGCCTACTTTTCGTTTTGCGAAATAGATTTTTATACAGCCGTTCATAGCGCTGAAAGGGCCACGGATGCTATTGTTTCCGTGATTTATGGTTCCGTTTACAGGATGCGCATGTCTTATTGTGCGGTTACTGATACACAATATAACGTCTGGCTGGAAGCGGGACAAATAATCTGAACAATCGTGGCAAGTGAACAGTTATAATATTGTGCTGTGATGAAGTGTCAGTCATGGACTGTAGACAGTGTAAATGTGTTGTGCATGTGCTGGGACTGCAGGAAATCAACGCTTTGATGTTTGTATTAAGATATTCAACTATTATGGCTCGACTGTTGAATCACTGAGGGAAACAAATAAGCATCCATAAACAACGTGGGATTCTGGCTTCTGAGATATAATGCAATCAAGCCTTTTTTGGTACGAAACCTATTACTGTATAATAATGTTATTCTTTAGAAAGATGTTTACTTCTGAAAACTTAATCAAGTTTTCCTTCGGTTGTGTTCCAATTATACTGCGAGCTGCCAATGCCGACTTTGTCATGTTGTTTAAGGCTTTTCCAAAGGACTGCCAAAAGCTAGTTAAGACATCATGCGGCCAGTTATGTTATGATCATAATTAACTGCAATAAACATAATTGCTGGCACGATGTTTCCAACATCGGCAAAAAATAAAATAAATAGGGAGCCGGTATATTCAATTTTCAAACCTTATTGTGCCTATGCAAATATTGAAACGTCTAAAATGACTCTTGTTGCGACGTTCTCTAACTAAGTTTTCACTTTGGCCGGGCCTATTGCAATAACGGAAAGGGCTTTTTGGAAGGATCACATTACAGCTATAGTGCATTTCTCCTCGGCAAGAGTTAACGCCAATTTGGGGTGCGCGCTTTAGTTATCTTTTTTGCAATGGCAGCATTTTGTTAACTGGCCAATATAATATGAATGGTGCATGGGCATATAGGCCTAATCATAAAATCAAATAAGATTCAAGTTCAACTAAATATGGAAAGTGTGGTCGAGTGTCTCGTTTAGGTATTTCACAGGCCTGTTGCACAAAAAGCTGATTCACACATGTAGCTTGTTGAGCGCCGGTGTCACTCGTCGAATGCCTACTCACAAGCAGGGACGTGCTGGCCGTTGGGAAAAGCGGGACAACTCCCGAACGGCCGGTTCATTCCCCGCCGGTCCAGGCCGGCCATTAGGAAAAAAATACAAATACAATGTCGGCCTTCGTTCCATTTTGGGGGCTGAAGTAAATTGTCACTGTCAGGCGGAAACCTACGAGGTTTCAAATTTATACATTTTTTCGCAAAGCAAAGCCCTGCTTCATCATACAAGGCCGTTGCACAAAAGTATTGAAAACAGCAGATCGTGCTTGTAGATCGGCTGTTTTCACTAGTTTAAATCATTTTTAAAATGATAAATACAAAACAAACGGTTTTGGACATACAAGGTTTCCACCCGACAACAACGAAATATAACTCATGTAATTGGCCCACTGGCTTTTCACTTGTCATGATCTGAAATGGCAAATCTTTGAGCAGCAGCAGCGCTATAGAGAGATCTCTCTCATAGCGCTGCAATGAGGGCCTCTCCAACTCTTTTTCCCGGGCTGAATCAGGGGCCCAGCACGTCCCTGTTCACAAGTCACTTGCTTATAAAAGATCTATTATTTTTGGCTAGTGAAAACAAATTCCATGTGAGAATCAAAACGGTTGCTCCGCTCACCAGTGGCGTAAAGTGACTAAGTACATGTACTTAAGTACTGTACTTAAAGTTGTACCATGTAACTTTTTTTATAAAACAAATCTTAAAATTGTCCTAACTGTTAAATCGCTAAAGTTTTAGAACACCCACTCCGTTATTTTCAGCTTCTGAAGCCTTCTCTTTATATGTTTTCTATGATCCTGGCCGTGGACCGGATTTCGCGCCAAAATGACGTAATCTGCATCATCTGTATACGTTGTGTATACGTTGCCCAATCACATCGCCGATCATGCACACATGGTACACTACCGGCCAATCACAGCGCATCTTGAAGTGGGGTCGCCATATTTGTAGTCGCCCGTGTGTCTCTTTACTCAAAAGGTAATCTCGCCTACCAGGCAGGGTGAAGTAGTCCGTTTCTCCGGAATGCCTGAACGCACAGGAACCAGGGACCCCTCTAAAGATAGCTCTCGGCGTTGTGGAGGCAGACGCGGGGGTGTGAAGGTACGAAAAACGGGCGAAAGACGCGAACGCGACCGCGGTTTGCTATAGGGCTACTGACCACTAGTTGAGCATCTTACACAGTATAGCTTTAAGTACAATTTTGAGGTATTTTTAGTTTACTTGAGTATTTCCAATTTCCAATACTTACTTCTACTCCACTACATCTCGGATCCAAATATTGTACTTTTACTCCACTACATTTATTTGAAAACGTAGTTACTAGTAACTTTGCAGGTATAAATTATAATATTATAAAACATACATTAACCACTTTGGTCCTATTTTATACCGAGGCTACCAAATATACCAAAACATTTTGTACTTTTACTTTTGGTACTTTAAGTACATTTTTATATCAATAGTTTAGTACTTTTACTTTTTTACTGTTTATCGCCGATTCGGACTCTTTAGGCCCACCCCCTAACTGTATCCGGCCGTATTTCCTGTTTTGACCGGATCTAGGTTTCCGTATCCGGTCTAAGGCCCAATCATAGCTCCGCTCCCATAGGTATGAATTGTAAACAAGGAAGCGTCTGCACGGCCATAGCATGGCCTTTTTTTACACAGATTTTTTTATTTGGAAGCCGTTATGATTCTTTTACCCGCCTGGCATATGATCTGTGCACAGATCATCTGTATGTGCGCGAACGTGCCCTCGGAGGATATAGAGCACAGCTCGGCCTTTTACATTAGTTTTTATGTAAACAGTGGCAGATACAGCCTGACAACGGATATGTCTTTTTTAGGATTTGGGGAGTAAGAGGCAAGAATCCTTCACCATCGTAAACACTGTTGCTGAGGGAGGCTACTTCCTGAAGAGACAGCAAGACACGCTGTGATTGGCCGGTAGTGTATCATGTGTGTATGATCCGCGATGTGATTGGCCAACGTATACACAACGTATACAGATGATGCAGATGACGTAGTTTTTTTGCCGGGAAATCTGGTCCCCGGCCAGGATCATAGAAACCATATTTACAGAAGGCTGAAATTAAGGGGCTGAAATTAACGGAGTGGGTGTTCTAAAACTTTAGCGATTTAATAGTTAGGACAATTTTAAGATTTGTTTTATTAAAAAAGTTACATAGTATAGCTTTAAGTAAGGAATATGAGTACTTTTTCCACCCCAGCTGCTTGCTCTACTCTTTCTCTGCAGCGCTCTGAGGAGGAGAGCCCTGATGTGACGTGCACGGTGCACACGCACACACGGCTCCTTTATGGGGTAATTACTTTTAACACAAAGCAGAAAGTACTGTACTGACGTATTACAAATCACATGTACAGAAAGAGGCATGAACCCTTCAGCTGATCTCTGACAACACTTCCATTATCCTTATAGATGTAGTGAAACAATACCCTCTGATGTGTAATGACTCCCGCATGGCTCCAGTGGCCCTTATAGCCTTCCAAGTTATCTTCACATACAGGCTTAGACTACACAACGCAGACATACCACCACATTGCACTTCTAATGCTAATTTCCCTATTGTGTGTGTGTAGGCCAGGGGTCTTCAACGTTTTCAGGCCAACAAGGACCCCTTAGTTGAGAGAGAGATGAAGCAGGGACCCCCCAAAACCTTTTCAAAGATTCCATAGTTTAATCGTTTGACAGCACAGTCAATCATCAGTGTATTTTGGATTCATGTCAATTATTGTTTGTTTTCCGATATTTAACCACTTGAACCGCCAATACTTATAATAAACTTGACCTTTCACTCACTGTACTTAGTCTGCTCTTTTTCCCCTCTACACCAAAACTCTTTGCCGAAAATAGCCGATCTACAAGCTCCTGAGCTTGTAGATCTGCTATTTTTTAGCTTAAGTTCTCAGAATATGGACACTAGGGTTCAAATATAAAAAAGATTAAACAAGGCCCCCTGTGGTAACTCTGACGACCCCCTATAAGGGTCCCGGACCCCCAGTTGAAGACCCTGGGTGTAGGCTATGTTGCAGAGTGTGATTCTCTGCTGGGCTCCATTCAATCATTCATTCATTCATTCAGGGACGTGCAGAGAATGTTAGAGAGGCAGGGGCTGAAATAGCCGACCTCCAAGCTCACAAAACCTTGCGCTGCAACGCGTTGTGAGCTTGGAGGTCGACTATTTTTCGATGCTTGATTTCTACACAGAGAATTTCTACAACATAAGATGCTGCATTCAAGTTCAGGAGAGTTTCGACAAGGCAATTCTCTTGAATGCTGCCTTCGGGTATGGCATGGAAAGAGGGGCATTTGCATTTATTTCGCCACAGTAAAAACTGCATTCATGGTCTGGAGAGGGTACTTTTTACAGGCGGATTTGATGTCTTGTGTGCACGTGCCTGCATTGATTGATTGATTGATTGATTGATTGATTGATTGAAGAATGTATTCGAAGATTGCAATAGAAACAAGTACAGTTTCATGACAGTACAAATCACTGGTACAAGGTCAACTAAAAGGAGATCCTAGAAAGCCAAGGCTTATTTCCAAAGGAACCACATTTTAAGTATCTCATATAACATTGAAAGACAGACGGATAGAACATAGTACTTTATCTAGGATAATATCAGTTTCAAAAGCAGAAAAAGCAGAGCATCAAATACAAAGGCAGAAAAAAGGGTGGGGGGAGCATGGGGGCTTAGTCTATTTACAAGTCACGGGTAGCAGCCGCCTGAAGGTGACTTTTCATACAGATTTTGAAGGAGGCTAGGGATTTGCTCTCCTTTAAGGCTTGCGGGAGGGCGTTCCACATGTTGATGGTGTAGCAGGAGAACGAGTTAAAGCCTTGTTTAGTGTTATTCATTCATTCATTCATGCGTTTTGGAAAGCGCGCATGCAGTGCGTCGAGCCAGCCAGCCAGCCAGCCAGCTCTACATTACACACACAGCAAGCCAGCCAGAGCGCGTGGCCCGGACGCACGCAGCGCGCGTCTAGCACTCAGCAGTCATGATTCTAATTAAGCTCGCCTTCATCTCACCATCTCTCCATCTATGATACATTCACACTGAGAGACAGACAGACGGGAGCGACAGCCTCTAGCCTACTATAGCCGGGTCTGGCTCACATTAGACAGAGAGATATAGAGAGAGAGGACCAGAGGCGTCAATTGGGTATGGCAAGCTATGGCAGCTGCCATACCTTGGCTCATGGGCGTCAATTGGGTATGGCAGGGGTATGCAGCTGCCATACCCTGGGTCCAGGGGGGAATATAAAAGTTACTTTTAAATATAAATCCATGAATGTCTCTTTGTCTATCTGTGCTGGTTATTATGTTGTTACAGTAAAATAACAACAAATGCAAAATTTAACAAAATGGTCACTATATTCCCAGGTTCCGCTGGTCAGCTGCACAGGTGCAATGCATTATTGTTCATTTTGGCATGTTTACTGACACACCAGTCATGTTGCCATACCTTAGCTTTTTCTGAACTGACGCCACTGCCTTGGCTACAGGGGGGATATAATAAAATGTACTTTTCATCGTGCCTGTTGCTAAGGTATGGCAACATGACTGGTGTCTTGCCAGTCATGTTGCCATACCTTAGCTTTTTTCTGAACTGACGCCACTGGAGAGGACTTCACATTAATTGAACCCGAGCGCGCGCGCACACACACACACAGACACACACACACACACACGCACACACGCACACACAGAGCTGCCAGGACAGCACCGCAGCCCCTCGCGGTGTAAATTCAACCCATATTCCATACTTTTTTCTTTTTTTTTTTTTGGTTGTGAATATGCCCGCGATAAGTGTTTTAATAGGCCGCGCGTCTAGCTGGAAACATGATCACTCCTGAAAGGTCACTGAAACGTTTCCAAATAAATGCATATTATGTGAAGTCAAGTCACCCGTGGGTGTTCCGAATCTCCGAACCCCACTCTCTCTTTTGTCACATAAACAGCCATAGAATTGGCGCACGGCGCAACACCCATTCCACTTGGCAGCGGCCTCGTTTCCAAGAGCGCACACTTTTTTTTTCACTTTTTTTTCTTCGTTTGTGGAAAAGTAAGTCTATCAGGACCAAGTGTTTTTTTTAGCACATATTTCAGAGCCAGTTGTTCATGCATGATGTGAGGATGATGAATATTTGGTCTTTCCTGAGATCCATAAAGTGGTTCCTGTGTAAATAAAGCCGAAAAGCTTACTAGGATCTCCTTTTAGTTGACCGTGTACCTGTGATTTGTAGACCTATACTGTCATGAAAGTGTGCCTTTTTCCTATGCAACCTTCTAATTAATTCTTCAGTCAATCAAACGCCATGTAAAAAGCCTCTAATATGCCATAATGTAGTCTGAAAGGTGATTATAAATGTTGGCTAAAATACAATGACATTATTAGGTTAAGGCTATTGTCAGTATAGATTAGTAGGCTATTAAGCTACTAATAAAATTACCATAATGGAATAGGCTGAGACTAATGGTCTAATGATTAGCGTAATTAATTTATGCTAGGCCCCAAAATGTGACCAATTCGCATAAAAATTCTAATTGCAGTACATATTATTTCAATACAATAGTAATTTATTTTTTCACTTCCAAATGACAGTAAACATTGAAAGGAGAAAAAAAAATCAAAAAAAAAAAAAAAAAAACACACACAACACACATGTGAAAGTTTTAACCCGTTTTAAACCGGTTTGATTTTACCATAAATATTCAATGTCGTAGCCTATTAGACCAGTGGTTCTCAAAGTGGATTTTAGGGACTCTAGGTTCCTTTATGGGAGTCTAAATTATTGACGCTTACCAGTCTGTAGACTCTGTAACTTAACGGGTCCATTTGGTTCCATTTGTACACTGTCAAAGTTAAGGGGAGACCTTCAAATTTCAAAGTTTGAGAACCACTGCTATAGAGACCATAGCTTACTAACAGCTTTCCTGACATAACCTTCTTCAAATAGGCTACCTGCAAATATATTGGGCAAACGGCAAAGTGCGTCACAACTGACTGGTCATGGTCTGGTTGGTACTCACCGCCTTGGGAGGGTCACACTGCCGGGGTCTGTCCCGGGCCAGGGGGGCAGCAGCACCCCGGGGTGCCACCGGGGCACCCCGAGGTGCCACCGCCTGCAGCACAGCGCTCACAGTCACCAGGAACATGCAGCGAACTCCCGGTGTCACAGAGACCATGGTTGTCACGAGATGAGGTGACACTTATTAATGACAGTCCGTCTGTCCTTTACACTCGCACTGACTTCTCTCTCTCTCTCTCTCTCTCTCTCTCTCTCTCTCTCTCTCTCTCTCTCTCTCTCTCTTCCTCCTCTTCTTCTTCCCTGCTGGTCCTTCTTGCTGTGGCCGTTAGACTTTTAGAAAACGTTTAGAAAAAGTTACCGGCGAGTCGGCGACACTCCGCGGCTCACATGTGGTGTCCGACCGGAGGACCATTCCTCCACCACTCCGCCATGATCCCACAAGTTATTTATACGGCTTCCCGGTAGATTTATTAAGTCTAAAACTTCTCTTGTCTTGTCTTGTCTCCCTGTTCAGAGGCTGCAGCTGTGCTTTGCTTTGAGAAGAAGGGTTTTCCTCCGCGGCGCGGTGCGCTCCTCCACTCGAAGCTGAAACTTGTTGACTTGGAGTAGGAGGAGGAGGTGGAACGCTTTGAATGTCCCCCCCACTCCTGCTTATTTTAAGAGGGGAGCGCAGGTTGCAGGGAGAGAGAGAGAGAGAGAGAGAGAGAGAGAGAGAGAGAGAGAGAGAGAGAGAGAGAGAGAGAGATGGTGATCGCATATTGCGTGTGTGCAACTTAAAAACATTAGGGGGGGGGGGGGGGGGGGGAGTCCCAGCGATGCTTTTTGGCAACATTTATATTTTATAAATTTAAATAATTCGTTTTCCTGTTCTTTTTTCACCTTAACATAACCATTGGATCCTATTTGTTTAGTATTACAATGCCATTGGCCACGGCCCATGACATTTGCATATAAATACCCCCACCACAGAGGCTGACATTCACGCAACTTCAAGATCTCTGGAGTCAAGATCTCTGGAGTCCAGAGTCTGGACGAACAACATCTCACTTTTTCACTGAAGCTATTCCTCACAAAAACATATTAAGTAAAATGCCTGTAATATATACCGGTATACGTAACGGAGGTCATCCGAACATCCCCACCCGGCTTCGAACCCAGGTCTCCTGTGTGAAAGTCCAATATCTTAAGCATTACTCCAAAGGGATATCCCTATGGAAGGAGGGCAGATACTAGACTTGTGAGGCTTCAGGCTGGGGCTGCGACTCTCTCCGCCACATATATATATATATATATATATGTATATATATAATAATATATATATATATATATATATATATATATTGGTCTAGAACATCTCAAAACCTAATTACAATCGCCCCAAAAATTAGTGTATTTGTATGTTTGTCCATCTGTAACTCCACGTTCAGCAGTTGTTCAATTGTCTAAAAAACACAATACAAAAATCAATAACGCATGCCTTGCTCACCATCTACTTATCCACCTTCAGATGTGTCTCTACTTTTTTACAATTTTTCCCAATATTTTGGCCTGTAGGCGGTACAGGGCCGGGCTGGGGCACCAGTATACAGGCAGGGCCAGACTGGGCCACCACCAGAAAAAAGGACAGGTGTATTAATTGAATCTATCATGGTTAAAATGGAGTTTGAAGTTATAGAAGGGAGCAAAATGGGCAAAATGAATATCAATGTCTAAATACTGAATGAAGAAATTCAAAAACTGTCCTGGGTGTTCCCAAATGCCTGATTAGACGATAAAATAAAACGTTTTTTTGAAAGTGGAATATCTCTTTAAGGTTAGGTTCAAGTGGTCGGACCAAAGGGAGTTCGAACCAAGGACATGTTACCTTCGACCTTAGGGAGTGTTACTTGTTTTACAGTATACAAGACTTTTTTTTTGAAAAGAAGAAACTTATAATTTCATCATTAATCATTTCATGACAATCTTTTTGTTCAATTTTTAGCGGCCCTTTGATATTTGGTATTTTGCTGAGTGGCCCCTAGCTGAGCCATCTTAAGTTGAGTAACCCTGCCATAGGCCCGCTGCACTAAGAGTGCATTGAGGTGAACTTTCTGTATGAAATGTTCCACAGAATATAAAATGCCCTAATGGCGATTAGCGACAGAGCTTCTAAATACGTTGCTGCTTACACACTCATTCACATAGCTCTGTGCCGCGGCTCCCCGCCTCCCTGTGGGTTTCACAGACGTGACAGGACATGAGCGTGACAGACAGTCGTGACTCGCTCACGGACATGAGCTGGCCGCTTTCATACTAACTGCGACCTGGCGGTCGCAATAATGTTTGATTGAGTGGTTGCACGTGACTTCAGAGGGGTGTCACAGCACCCTGGGCAAGAAATGACTTCCACTTGGTTCCATGATTCCTTTCCTACTAGCCTTTTTATTCTCGGATTCCTAGCGGAAGTGCTGCGTTTAACAGACGTTACGTCATGCGGTGTGGGTCTGTTTACATTCCGAAGCGAAAAAACTAAAATAGATTGTAGCTCTTAACGCACTGTTAATAGGTGTAATCGCCCGAATCAATGTTTTTGTTTGTATATTGTTTATTGCGAGCGCAACCGACGGAGCAGGAGACATAGACCAGAGTTTTTTTCCAGCGGGGAATACGTTATACAACTTCCATCTTGACCAGGCTTTTCTCTTCGCAGATGAGTAACCCTGGCTATGCGAGGCTAGTGTCACAGTAGCGTCACTCCACAGGGCTGCAGCAGGACTGGCGTGCCGAGCGTCGCCGCTCAGCCAGGTTGCTCTGCTTAGCTAATAATCGAATTGCTTCTCTTCCTGCTGCGGGTAATTAGCCAGTAGCTATGCCCCTCCCCTAAAAGCTTTTGTCCAATGCTAGCTTAACAACCGGCAGCTTGCCAAGGCTGTTGCCAAGGCAAACCTTGGCAAGCAGGAAGTTATTCTAAGCTAGCATTGGACAAAAGCTTTTTGGGAGGGGCATAGCTACTGGCTAATTAACGTTCGCCAGTGTGTTGCCACCCGCAGAGTGTCATTCATTAGAGATGACGATAAAACACATGAGTCGCAAAAATTGGCAGACACAATCATATTAAAAGGTTAATGTCTATTGTGGTTAAATGTTGCTGTGATTGAGGTACTTCTGGCATGGAAAGGTCGGCATACATGATTTATGAGACGAAAATGTCATGTGGATGGGGGTTGGTGGTGGAGAGGGGTGTGGCTTGCGTGTGATGCAGAAGGCTTTCTTCTTCCCTAAAGTGCCCTCTGTCCTGTCTTTTTAACCCATTTAGGCCTAGAATTATTGAATGCTTTAACTATTGAAAAATAGCAGATCTACAAGCTCACAGCGCGGCACCGAGTGCAGCGCTGCGAGCTCTGCTATTTTTGAAAAAGCCGTGAAAATGTGTGCAAATCTTTGAATATATGTATTTTTAAAGCGAACGTTTGTAACTCGAATTTTGCTTGTGGGTGGTCCCTGGAATTAGATATTTTGAGATGCGGGTCCGTTGCCAAATAAATATCAGTTTGGGGGTCCTTCACATGAAAAGGTTTGAGAACCACTGACATAGCAGTCTCTCAAGAACAGACTTAACTGAACTCCAGTTAAGTAAAAAGGACCTTTTCTTTGACGATGGCTAGCCAGATTGCTGAAATAAACATAGGTTTTTTCAAAAAACCTTAGATTCAGATTAGGATTCAAAAGACACTTACAGAATCGGGCCTAAATTAAAAATTTCACGATTTTTCAAAAATAGCAGATCTACAAGCTCGCAGCGTGGCACTCGGTGCCGCGCTGTGAGCTTGTATATCTGCTATTTTTCAATAGTTAAAGCATAAAATAATGATACACAATAATGTGTACCCAAAGTCACAAGCCTAATTTATGCTCTGTCGTACGGCGGTGTTGCACGCCCAAAAGAGCAGCGCACGGATGCGATGCATTGTGAGCTTGTGTATGTTATTATTGTGAAAAATATCCCCCAAAATGTAAATTAGAGCATGATTTTTGATTTATGATTTATGGCTATAAAACCTTACAAAAACATTATATTTTCCTCTGAATAGGACTCCTACAACACCATCTGATTTTTTTTTTTTTTTTTTTCTTTGCAAGTATAAATTAATTCGGGTCTTTGCACGGTTAAGGCAGTGGTTCACAAAATGTTCATGTTCAACTTTGTCAAGGAACCCTAAATTGACACTTTATTATTAGCCTGCGGACCCCCATTTGAAAAGATATGCCAGGGGCCCCCATAAAAGAAGATTTTTACGTCTCTCTAACAATTTTAATTTCAAGGACCCCCAGTTTGGTATTTCTATCTGGGACCCCAATTTATAATTGTAAAATCAATGTTAACTATAGAAATACTGTTCCTACGAAACAGTGTGGGCTCGCATGTAACACCATGTATGGGCACAAAGAGCTACCCTTTGGCTGCACCTCATTGGCTAAGGGCCCTGCCTTTGTACTGTCGGTACAAAGGCAGTGTGTCTTACGTCATTTTGAGGAGAACTTGACTGATAGATTACGTCATTTTGAGGAGAACTTGACTCATAGATTACGTCATTTTGAGGAGAACTTGACTGATAGATTACGTCATTTTGAGGAGAACTTGACTGATAGATTACGCCATTTTGAGGAGAACTTGACTGATATAGATTACGTCATTTTGAGGAGAACTTGACTGATAGATAAATAATGAAGATAACATACGTGTGCTCGCTTTCAGAGAGCCCACAATTATAATTTAATAACACACGAGAGTGTACAAATGTACACTCATTTGTACACTCTCTGAGTTACATACCCATAAGGGTCCATTTGGTTCCTATATAACTACTGACTGAATCCCTCATGGACCCCTGGGGGTCCCCGGACCCCACTTTGAGAACTAATATAGCCTTACACTATTAAAGGACAACTTTAGTTTTTTACAACAAGGGATCATATTTTAGATTGTAATTAAATAATATGATGAGTGTTAAAATTATTTCATTTACTTCTTTCTATTGTTTTAGAGATTCTTATTTCAGTGGTTGGGGGCATGCGTACAAGTGGCTAAATATGTCATTTTACACAGAATAAGACCATTCCCAAGATACAACGCAACCTTTCACGGTTGGATGTGACTTATGGGGGCTAGAAGTGTTACTGTAAATAGCAATAAAGAAACTGCTGGCTTATTGTGTCTAAAAATACATATTTAGCCACTTGTACGCATGCCCCAATGCGTACGCATGCCCCACATTTTGGCACGGTAAACGCGATAAAACAATAGAACGAAGCAAATTAAAACATTTTAACACTCACTTTTTCTTTTCTCTAATTACAATATGAACCCTTGTTGTAAAAAAACAAAGTTGTCCTTTAAGGCAGGTGGCACGACGCACAACGCTGGCAGCGGATGTTTATCAAACAGAAACCATTCCCAGCGACTGCGATTAGTAACGCTTAACACGTTGTCATGTGTTTCCTCCTCTATGGGATCACGTTCATCTCCGTCAGCGGCTGTTTGACCGTCCCGCACCCGCGCATCGACGTGGCGCTCTCTATCGCTGCCACTTGTGTGTCAAATCCTCGCATGCATGATTAATGGCCATAAATAAACAAGCCTGCGCCGTAAAGACAAACCGTGAAAAGTGTTCTATTTATTTTCAGTCTAACGGTTCCTCCGTCGACGCATTAATCAACCCGTTACGTAGCGCGTCGTAGGTTCAGAAACGAATGACCCATGTTGAGATTAAGTGGCCCCCCACAGGGGCGTCACAAGGGGGGGGGGGGAGTGGGACTGAGTTACTAGGACCCAAGGTGGAGGGGCCTTAATTATTTTACACTTTAGCTATTGGAAAAATAGCAGATCTACAAGCTCACAGCGAGCGCTGCGATATATCTGCTATTTTTCAATAGTTAAAGCGCAAAATAGCGTGTAATAATGCGTTCCCAGTCTTGGGTTCAACCACCTCCCCTTGTGAAGAACATTCATGGGGGGCCCGAAGTGAAATCCTTGTACCCATGCAGGGCCTAGAATTTGGTGCAACACCCCTGTTCCCCCCTCTCTCTCTGTGCAGGCAGGGGGGCTTGGGGGGGACACGGTGTCGATGATCCACTACTCCACCGTGACCCTGGGTTATTGTCCAAGTGGCAGACAGTGTGACAGAGTCAAGTAGGGAGCAATTTATCACGGAGACCCCTCAAACGAGTGGCACCCCCCCCCCCCCCCCTCTGCCTGCAGGGCCGATGGCAGACATGCCTGGGACAAGCAGCCTCTTTGTCCCCCTGACATGTTCCCCCCCCCCCCCTCCCTCCCTCCTC
The DNA here is from genome assembly GCF_963921795.1 of Nannobrachium achirus. Classification (NCBI taxonomy): domain Eukaryota; kingdom Metazoa; phylum Chordata; class Actinopteri; order Myctophiformes; family Myctophidae; genus Nannobrachium; species Nannobrachium achirus. The sequence continues at coordinate 59,086,738 of NC_137810.1, read as the reverse complement.
ACCAGTCACCAGGGGCGTCACAGGGGGAGTGGGACTGAGTTACTAGGGCCCAAGGTGGAGGGGCCTTAAAATACTTTAGCTATTGAAAAATAGCAGGTCTACAAGCTCGGTGGCGCGCTGCGAGCTTGTAGATCTACTATTTTTGAAGAATTCGTGAAAATGTGTGAATATATGTATTTTTTGTAACTCAAATTTTGCTTCTGGGGGGTCCCTGGAACTAAATATTTTGAGATGGGGGTCCGTGGCCAAATACATATCATTTTGGGGATCCTTCACATGAACAAGTTTGAGCACCACTGACATAGAAACATAGGTTTTTCTAAAAAACCTTAGAAGGATTTGGAAGACATTTATAGAATCAGGTCAAAAATATTGAAAGACTGAGACAAATGTTCACGATTTTTCAAAAATAGCAGATCTACATGCTCGCGGCGCGGCACTCAGTGCCGCGCTGTGTATATCTGCTCTTTTTCAATCAAGTTAAAGCAAAAGATTATGCATAGGCCTAGTAATGCGTTCCCAATCTAAATGGCTTAAACCCCCTCCCCCTATGAAGAACGTTCATGGGGGGCCCGCAGTGAATCCTTGTACCCAGGGCCCAGAATTTGGCGCGACACCCCTGCCAGTCACCACTCCTCCTCGCCTCAGTTCCATCGCTCAGGAGTAGATAGATAGATAGATACCTTTATTATCCCATGGGGGAAAATCTGTTGCCCAGAGGCAGCACAGCAGTATAAGGTTATTTACAAAGTTACAGAGAAGTAAGAATACAAAATAAAAGAAACAAGAACAGAGTACAGTAAAGAGCAAGGAACATCAAGAGAGTGAACGAATAATATATAAATATATATATATATATATATATACATAAAGTGTCCTTAAGCACAATTATCAAAATAGTACAGTGTCCAAATCAAAGTGACCATAGCAGTCAATCTGTCAATGTTAGTGCAACTATATGACTAGTCTTTTGTATCAAAAAAGTACAGTGTCCAAAACAAAGTAACCATAGCAGTCAATGTTAGTTAGTGCAACAAGTATCTCACTGTCATGTCAAACACAAGCAAAAATACTCAAAAACTACTAGGAGTGAAACAATTGCCCCCCTATACGTGCTTATTGTGTTCTCTGGTTAAAGATGATGACCGTGGCCTATTTGTGCCGTGTGTGGCTTTGATCAGCTGGTCTTTAAACTCTTGTGTCCGCGTTGTAAAATGCAGACACTTGTCTTGTGGCCCCTTTGGCCCTAGATCCTGAAGACTGGCCACCGTTCATTAACCGCGTTCGACCTGGCGTGACGTAGCGTCCCTTTTTAGGGAGCGTCATTATCCCGTCAAGAAGACCCGAGGCCGATTCAACGAATGCTTTCTAAATCAGTAGTTCTCATACAATAGCAGGTGAGCTCGCTGAGCTTGTATATCTGCTATTTTTGAAAATGACACAGATGCATGCTTTCCCGTTTTTAAAGGGTGATTTAGGTCAGTGGTTCTCAAAGTGGATTCCAGGGACTCTGTGGGTTCCTTTAGGGGGGCCTAAATTGACCCATACAATTCTGTAACTCTGACAGTGTACAAATGGAACCAAATGGACCCGTTCCATTTGTACACGGTCAGAGTTAAGGGGAGCTTGAAATGTGAAAGTTTGAGATACACTGATTTAGGTTTTAGGCATCAGCTGAAAAATGGGGAATGTCAGTGTTTCTTCTTGTTCTATATATGCCTCTGGAAAGTTCCGCACAGAGGAGGAATTACACGAGGGGACCATGTTTGATCTAATCTAATCTTCCTGTATCCTTCATGACTCTGGTTTTCTCCCCTCCTTTGTAGGATCCTCCGGCTGTTCCCAGACAGGTGTGCGATTTCAGCGCGCGGTTTCATCTGCACTAATGCGGCCACCTGCAGGACGCAGGTACCTGTAACCACACCTTGCGGAGGGGCTTCCCTTTGAAGGAGCTTTCTCACATTCTTGGCCCGTTAGAAGAGGGCTTATGAGCTGGGCTGTGCTGCAAGGAGAATTCCTGGACGGGGGCCAGTGGTTACAGCATACGGTACATATAGAGCCCGCCTGGTCGAAAGAGAAAAGACTTTAAAGTTAATGTTCTGTTAGCGGACCACAGAAACGCTCACTTACAGAACGCATGTCTGGGGAGGCGTTATAGAGAGAGCTAGGGGCCGGTTCAGAGGGAGAGAGAGAGAGAGAGAGGGGGGGAGGGAGGGGTGAAAGGGAAGGAAACTAGGAAAGAGAGAGTGAGAGAGACTAGAGACAAAGAGAGGGAGAGAGCCTCGCTGGACTGTTTTCATTCCTGTCTGAAACTATCTGTGAAATGTTCAACACTTTAGGCTACATCTATTGCCGCTGTGCTCTAACAATATTGATATTTTTTCATCAGCCTCAATGACACTATTATGGGACTGAGGTGCTGTGGGAGAGAGAGAGGGGGAGAGAGGGGGTGGCAGTGGCTCAGGGGTAGAGAAACCGTCATTAGAGCACAAAGGTTTCCCAGTTTGAATCCGGGCTCCCCCTGAGTTAATGTCGAAGAGTCCTTGAGCAAGACTCTGAACCCTATAGTTGCTCCCGGTGAGCAGGTCGGTGCCTTGCATGGTTTCCTCCGCCATCGGTGTATGAACGTGTGCGTGAATGGGTGAATGTAATGCGCAATCTCTGTAAAGCACCTTGGATAAAAGCGCTATATAAAAGCACCATTTACCATTTAGGGAGACAGAGAGTAAGAGACGTATAGAGAAAGTGGCGGGGGCAAGGAAGAGGTCTTGCTAATGTCTGTGGCCCTGCGACTCTGGGAACCGTGAACTTGTCTCTGTGGCTCCACTGCTGCCTGTCTGACGTTGCCCAGAACAAGGCCTGCTAGCTTCCACAAAACCCCCAGCATTAACTCTCCAGTCTGTATTGTTCTTTTGTATCAGTGCATATCGCAGAAGAGCTGCAGCTCCTACTGTGCCACATGAAAGGGACATTCTGCTTAAGCGGCCAATGTATCTGTCAGACACCCTTTAACAGAGGAGCCCTTTCTGTGGCTGGCCTGGGACTACAAGGGGGGAATCTTTGTTTTGTCATGTACACAGGGACCCCTGGTGGCAGGTTGAGGGATAGTGATTTCAGGGGTACATGGTGTTTCTTGTGTCTCCAAGACAAAAAGAGGGGTGATTTTACCAGGAGGGGGAGAGGGGCAGAGCTTCAAAGAGAATGGCAGTGTGATGGATAAAGAGGAGTGTCCTATCGCTTCAGGCGCCCATTCTTCAGAGGGCAGGGCAGAGACCGACTGACTGACTCACAGTAAAATCCACAGTGTTCATTTCACACTGACAGTCAGCGGCGGCTCCAGAGAATTGTGACTTGGGGGGCTATGGGGGAGCTGGCTTTTTTAGAGCGGGGGAATGAGTTTTGGCAACAAACAATAATGAATAGTACTAATATGAAAAACGTGATTCACTCACACCTAGGTTATGGATAACTGAACAGACCAGATCATTGGCGGTTTTCAGCTCCAAATCTGAGGACTGTAGGTGATCGGATAGGGTTTTTGTGAGGCTGAAGATGCTTTCCAGCATAAAAAGTATGATTTTATAGTATCGTTTACATAGAAGTCAGTCAATTGTCTTTCACATATTCATATACATTTTATTTATTTATTCCTTAAATATTTTTCATCAGTATTGGGTGTGTGGGGTGGGGGGGCTTAGGGGGTGCTAAGCCTTCATCAGGGGGGGCTAAAGCCCCCTCTAGCCCCCCCCCCCCTGGAGCCACTGCTGACAGTGTAGAAATGGTCCAGTAACAGTCCATTTTATACCCTCTCACTGTTAAATTAACACTCCGGATTGCACAGCGCACTGTCAGTATTTCCCTTCTTTTTTACCAGCTTGCAAATCTGGCCTGCAGATTGTCAGCCACCTAGCCGCTACAGTATGCCCAAATCTCCTTATTTTTATATACTTGTATGGCTGATTTTTTGGTAAAACAAGTATGAATGTATGTCGTCGTTGTCGGGTGAAAACCTTGTATGTCCAAAACCGTTCATTTTATCATTTTAAAAATGATTTACCTAGTTAAAACAGCCGATCTACATGTAGATCTGCTTGTAGATCAGCTGATTTCACTACTTTTGTGCGACGGCCTTGTATGACGAAGCAGGGCTTTACTTTGCGAAAAAAAAAAAAAAACGTACAAATTTGAACGAGATACGAGGTTTCTGCCTGACAGTGACGATATACAGTATATTATTAGATTTGGCGTTACTTTCTCCTCAGCGTTCTCTGTGACGTCACCACCTCAGCCAGGCTTGTCCACAAGGCGCACGCTGCTATAAAAGGACCGTGTCACTTCTTGTTTAATCTTTCTCCCCTTCCCCTTCATCTCTCTCTTACTTTCCTTCTTTCGTTAGCTATAGGCCTATCTTTCTGTTTTATCCTGCTCCTCTTCCTTTTTCAAATCTCCATCCCTCTCAATCCATCTCTCTCTCTCTCTCTCTCTCTCTCTCTCTCTCTCTCTCTCTCTTCTGCATCGCTCTACTCCTTTCTTTTTGGAACTAGATAGACAACATACACTCTCCCGTTATTCTTCTCCCTCTCTCTCTCTTGTCTTCCATCCTTCATTCCACCCCCCACCCCCCATCCCCCCTTTCTCTCTCTCTCTCTCTCTCTCTCTCTCTCTCTCTCTCTCTCTCTCTCTCTCTCTCTCTCTCTCTCTGGCTCCAATATCCTCTCTCCCGCTTTGAAGACCGTCAAGGAATAATATTGACTGAGTCTCTGGTGAAATGTTATTGTGGTTTCTCTTTCCGGACGTTCTGAGGCGGGTGGGTGGGGGGGGGGGGGGGTTAAAGGACCGCGGGAAGGGGAGGTGCAGCGGCAGGAGGAAGAGGACGGTGGGCGAGGAAGAGGAAGGGAGGGCGGGACAGGAGAGGGTGGAGTAAGAGAGGGAGGCGCAGTTGGAGGCGAAAGTGGCGGCAGTGTGGATTAGGGTTGCAACACGTGATGGAACTAATTGATTATAAAAAAAAATAGTCGATGATTTCATAAAATAATCACTAATAATAATATGTCGATCATGTCATTATAGGTGAAAAGTTTCAAAAATGATTCAAAAAGCTCTACAAGCTGTGCAAGTCCACACATGTTGCGGTGATGCTTTGTAAGCCCCATAGATCTGCTATTTCCACTACACCATTGTGCGACAAAGTATACAATGCGCTTAAGTTGTTATTGTTAGTGTGGACCCCTGATGAAGGCCTCAGGCCGAAACGCGTTGGTCACCTGCGTTTTTTTAAACTTTCCTTATGAATTAAAATGAAACAAGTTTCTACTTTAAACTGAACAGAGTTGCCTTGGAACTTTTCTAAGTACACCACCTTATTTTTTCACTTTTTTCGATACCCACTACAACGGAAATGAACTTGGAAATTTGGTCCTTAAGTTGTTAATTGTTCATTTTGATATAATGTTAATATATGTTTTTTAAATTACATTTTACACTGAGAGTTGAATCAACACTCTGGATTTGACTGTGCACGGATAGTGTGAGCTGAAGAGAAGTGTATCGTTATCTGTTATCCACAGGATCACTGCAGCATCCATGTGCTACGTGTTTGGCCTGCATGCTACACCATGTTCTGAGATCCAGTTTTGTGACCACTGCTCTTTTTTTAAGACAGCAGTAAAACAAAGTCTGTCTACCCAGTTTCCAAAAAACACAGCTTGTCAAAAGTAGAGAAATATCTCTACGTTTTGACATCAAGGGTCTTTGTCAAGATGGAAAGCCATTTCAAATATTTGAATTACTATTTCAGAAAATAGCTTTCTACCTTGAGAATGGCCCTTGAAAAAATGTTTCGGGAAAACATTTGAACAAGCGAGCGAACTCCACTTTACTTGAATTCTTCTGCTCACTCGCAGCACCTCCAGACGTCCTTTTGTGTGTCTGTGCGCTCAAACCAGTTTCAGGATGGCAACATTAGTTTTCCAGTCACTCTGCTACAGGAGTGGCCTGTGGCATGTAAACACAAGCGGCAGAGGATGGCTATCTGTCTGTCTTTATCTCTCACGGATCAGAATGGCCGAGAGGAGGAGGAGGGGAGTGATGGGACAGAGAGATAAAGAGATAGGAGCCACAGCCAGGGTTGTTTTTGCTACATGCGATGAATCCTAGGGAATTTGGTCTGTCCTTGGTTCGGGGTCAGGACAGCCCAAAGGGAGAGCAAAACATAATCATTTAAACAGATTTGTTTAGGCAATGCAAGTAAACACACTTTTCCCTAAGGTGCCACAATACCAACCACGTACAAACACGCGCAAACGCACGCGCGCACACGCAAACACATGTGCACACACACGCACAGGTCTCTCTGAGAACCATGTCTGGACTCCTGTTTTTCTTCTTTCTTCCATGCGCGCTCTCTCTCTCTCTCTCTCTCTCTCTCTCTCTCTCTCTCTCTCACATCAAAGGGCACGGCGGCTGGCACACTCAGCCCATGAGATGCATTGTGCTCCCTCCCATTGATCACTGGCCATGTGAGTAATTGTATCATCCATATCTGAAGCCCCCTGCTATCCCCTCCTCACTCTCTCTCCCATCTCCGGCCCATTTTCTTCTGAGAGGACAGGAGAGGGGAAGAGTGAAAGGGCTTTCTCCTGCTGCTATAAGCAGAGCTACTTGTTAGGCTTATTAGAACGGCATAAAGAATCTGATATGGCAGGAATAATGCATTTCCCCCCCCAATCATCATCCGTCTCATCTTTACATCTCATCTGACAAAAGATGCTGTGAATATATCATAATATTATGGAAATGGCAAGTATATAAAGTAGCCTACCATTAATGTTCAACAATATGATTGGTACTGCATGTATTCCCTCCCAATCTCCTTGTTTTGAGGTTTATCCTGGCAGGAGTTGCATGGACATGCTGGGCCCCTGAATCAGCCCGGGAAAATGAGTTGTAGAGGCCCTCATTGCGCACTATAGAGAGAGATCTCTCTCTATAGCGCTGCTGCTACTCAAAGATTTGCCATTTCATATCATGACAAGTGACAAGGCAGTGGGCCAATTACATGAGTTATATTTCGTCATTGTCGGGTGGAAACATTGTCCAAAACCATTTTAAAAATGATTTAAACTAGTGAAAACAGCACACAACGCCGCGTTGTGTGCTTGTAGATCTGCTGTTTTCACTACTTTTGTGCGACAGCCCTGTATGATGAAGCAGGGCTTTGCTTTGCAGGGCTTTGCTTTCATTCCCGGCCTGGACCGGCCGGGAATGACCGTTCGGGAGTTGTCCCGCTTTTCCCAATGGCCAGCACGTCCCTGAGGAGTTGTAAGCCTCATTTCTTATACTTGTATTGCGTGCCCCTGTCGGGCTCAGTAAATAGCAGATCTACAAGCTCACCACACATCACGAATGTGACAGGCGGTGAGCTTGTATATCCGATATTTACTGCATTCAACACCAGCATGCAACCAAGTATAAACGAGGCTTATAAATGGGATGGCTCTCGAATGCCAACGAGGCCTTTATGGTTCACTGGAGAACAGATAAGCAGTGCCGTGATGATGCCACTCCCAGGGGCGTCACAAGGGGAGGGAAAGTGGGTCTGAGTTACTAGGGCCCAAGGTGGAGGGGCCCTAGTAACTTTAGCTATTGAAAAATAGCAGATATACAAGCTCACAGCGCGGCACCGAGTGCCGCGCTGTGAGCTTGTAGATCTGCTATTTTCAAAAAGTGGTGAAAATGTGTCCCTGGAACTAAATATTTTGAGATGGGGCGTCCGTGACCAAATACATCTCCTCTTGGGGGTCCTTGACTTGAAAATGTTTGAGCACCACTGACATGGAAACGTAGGTTTCTTGCACACATTTTCTTTTTCTTTTTTTCAGAAATAGCAGATCTACAAGCTCGCAGCGAGAGCTTGTATATCTGCTATTTTTCAATAGTTAACATTCACGGGGGGCCCGCAGTGAATCCTTGTACCCAGGGCCCAGAATTTGGTGTGACGCCCCTGGCCACTCCTTGTTGGCGTGCAGAAAACCTCCTTTCTCCACATTTCAACTCTTTTATATTTTGTATCCACTCGATTTTTTCTTCCGTAAATTAATGCCCTACTTCGCCATACTATTTGTGTCACATAAAAGTAGCCAAAATTGGCTACTATTGTGACCTCGTTCTGTAGATCTGCAATTTTGGAAAATCTTGTTTCCAAGTGAAATTGGTTAAAGATATATACGGCTCCGTGGTCCACTGTGCATCGGTAAATCCCGCGACTTGTTTACAACGCACGTTGGGCGTGCACGCGAAGTGAAGCTCCGCCATAGTAAATCCATTGAGAGGCCCATAAAGAGACTTCATTTACTCAAAAAGAGACATTTTGATCCAAAGGGTGGCCTGTTTACAATCCAAACTGCACTCGGCTTGTTTCTTTTCTGGACCCACACTGTCATGTGACTAGATGACGTAAACGTTGGCGTTGCAGTCAAGTGATAATCCAAAAAAACAAAAACAACCCCGCCCGGCCCTTCAAAATAATAGCGGCGGCCTACGGAGGAAGCGGCGCGGCACCAAGGCACCAAGCATATATGCTATATGATGTATGTAAGCATGAGGCCCCAAAGCCTGCTGCAGCACATAGACATCATCACCCTACATTCTTTTTTCCTATAATTTTTATCCCACGATTTTGCAACCCATTTCTCACCGCAGTGTCAATTATCTAATGTAATCCTGGGCTCTGCACTCCCTCTGCCAACCTGGGGAGAGCAACGGACTGACCTCATGCTTTCTTCTATGCATGAGGAGTCCAAGCCACTTCTTTTCACCTGACAGGGGGGGGACGCTTCCCCGGTTGGACGTACAGTAGCGTGTGGAAGGAACACGTTATTCTAACCAGTTCCCTTCCCCTCCATCAGGCGCCCGGGCTGGCCAGGGGGAGGCATTATAGAGACCAGGATTACTGCATGCTTTTGTGAGGGTACATTTTTACCATGGGTGATACGGGGAGAACATGCAAACTCCACACAGAAAGGCCCTTTCGCCAACCCCACCCAGGGTGTGGGCGCTGATGACGCGGAGGAGAGAACACGCCCCCCAGCGCCCACAGCGTCCCCAGCGGGAATCGGACCCCCGGACCTTAGCTGTGAGGCGACAGCGATAGACCGACTGCGCCACCATGCCACCTATCACCCTACAATATTCTAACCATGGTCGTACTAGCTTCGCCATGTTGTGTGGCAGTGTTTCTTTAACGCCATGCCCTCTTCCTTCCCCGCTCTAATGCGATTTTACATGGCTGCCATGCAGCGAATCAAAGCCCGGCCTTGTATCTGAGCTCGGGGAGCCTTGTGTAGGCATGGCCACGCGGCGGTGAGTTCAGCTTGTTGGTGGTGAAACCCAAACTGTGTTTATCCAACGTTTATCCAGGGTTTATTTAGTGTGTCTAGTACATCTCTGTCGTCCCCCCCGGGTCTAAACTCTCAAACTCAGTGGTGGTATTGTGCACCGGCTGCTGTGGCTTATGTTGGATGTAATTGTGTTTGAGGGGGGCACGGCTGCCAGCCGCAGGCAGGCTGCTATGAGATTTGTTTACCCACATCTGTGAAGCCCGCGCGGGCCAACAAATGCTGCATCGTGCGTGCACAGTATAGCCGGGGTTTCCTGTCAAATCTCAGAAAACGAACCCACGGAATTAGTTCCAACAAATATTCCGAGGATGCAGAGCATGGCACGAACAAGTGCCTGGCACTGTGAAAACACGGGCTTTCAAATGTGCACACTGACCCACAGCGTAGGTCCCTGTGTAACTCTACCCCGCAATCTCGCAACACTCACAGAAATAGGCACAGGAGGGCAAACCGTTTGACTCTGACGCCCTGTCAAGCGGAGCCGTGCGCCGAGGCTTCTGCAGATAAGAGCTCTCAGATCTCCGAGATTAATATCGGGCCTTTCGGCTGTGAGGAGAGAGACGGCGCGAGGGCGAGGCCGTGGGAGAGAGACGTTCCAGGGGGGAATAAAGAATGCAAAAGGCCCTCGTCCAGTATTTGGCTGGGCATGTAATGTTGTTGCGGTAACGAAATATGACTTTTCATGTTTCCCTTCCATCATCCTCTCTTTTCAGTCGAATGGGCTCTATTTTGATAGTCTTAAGTACCAGCTAGCTCTAAAGGCCTGTCCATACTGTCTCCGACCGCCAAACCTTTCATCGGAAAGGTCCGGTTCAACCACAAAACGACGTCACTCGCATCTTCTGAAAAGCTTTACCTCGAATTAGAGTCCAGAAAGCGGCAAGTCTGAAAGTCGAAACTCTCTGATGAAAAGGTTTGGTTGTCGAAGACTGTATGGACAGGCCTTTAAAGGACAACTTTGTTTTTTTACAACAAGGGTTCATATTTTAGATTGTAATTAGGGAAAAGAAAAAGTGAGTGTTAAAATGTTTTCATTTGCTTCGTTCTATTGTTTTATCGCGTTTACCGTGCTAAAATGTGGGGCATGCGTACGCAGGGGGGCATGCGTACGAGTGGCTAAATATGTCTTTTTAGACACAATAAGCCAGCAGTTTCTTTATTGCTATTTACAGTAACACTTCTAGCCCCCATAAGTCACATCCAACCAAGGTTGTGTTGTATCTTGGGAATGGGCTTATTCAGTGTAAAATGACATATTTAGCCACTTGTACGCATGCCCCCAACCACTGAAATAAGAATCTCTAAAACAATAGAAAGAAGTAAATGAAATAATTTTAACACTCATCTTTTATATTATTTAATTACATCTAAAATATGAACCCTTGTTGTAAAAAAGTTAAAGTTAAAGTTGTCCTTTAAGTTAAGGCATAAGAGCGGGTACGTAAGACAATCACAATACAGCCCTCTCTCTCTTGATCCCTTGCCCTCTCGACTACACCCGCCTCTGTCTCTCCGACTGTCTCGTTTTTGCGTGGTCGCTGTTTGTTTTCCATCCCGTAGATCAAAGCAAGTGGGGGGGGATCTGGAGACGACCGGGGCCGTTTTAGTTCCCCCTCGGAACCGCGAGGCTCCAGTTCATTTGTCATCGGTTAGCGCTGTGAATCTGTCCCCCGGCCGAGAGAGACGTGAAGAGATGAGCGGAGAGAGAGGAGGAGGAGGAGGAGGAGGAGGAGAAACAGAGCAGGATAGCCGGGGACCCAGTCACCAAAATTGGAGAGGACCTGTGATTTTATGCCGTACTTTTTTGTTTTTGTTTTATCTATTAGTTTGGTCATTAAGGTCCACAGAATGAGAGGCCTGCTCTGCCGGAAACATCGCGAAAAGAAGTTATGGCCATTTGTATATTCACTGTCCCATTGACTCCACTAGAAATATTAAAAAAATTAAAAAACATCTTCTTTAAGTAGCATGTGAGGGGTCAAACTAGGGGGATTCTGAATCCATTGCAAGCATGAAAAACATTCCTTGGGTTAACTTTCGGCAGCCCAAAACTGTGAAAAGTGGGGGAAAAAAAGTGATGACTCATCACTTTTCACATGGGTGGCCGAAATCTAGCCCAAGGAATGTTTTTCGTGCAAAACAAAATGCTTGCAATGGATTCCGAATCATGAAGAACCCCTAGTTTGACCCCTCACATGCTACTTAAAGCGGATTTTCTTTATATACAGTATATATTTCTAGTGGAGTCAATGGGACAGTGAATATATAAATGGCCATAACCTTTTTTCGCGATGTTTCCGGCAGAGCAGGCCTCTGATTCTGTGGACCTTAATGACCAAACTAATAGATAAAACAGAAATAAAAAGTACGTCAGAAAATCACAGGTCCTACCCTATTCCTTGAGCTTTTGGGATTGTGGGTCCCCGGCTAAGGCAGCACTGGAGGGGGGGAAAGGAATCGGGGAGAGTGACGAACAAAGGCCAACGAGGGGGAAGGAGGTGCTGACGGAGGAGAGCTAACGTGAAGGGATGCAGGCCGCCGCGTGGAGACGGGGCGGTTCGGGGACGAGACAGGCGGCTCTGGATGGACGCGGCGTCAGAGTGCAGCATCAGCGGAAGATGAGAATAAGAGGGGAAATATATTTATGTAGGAGCTAGGGGTGGGCGATATGGAAAAATACAATTCCGAGCTGTATCACAATGCCCGATTTTATCACTATTCTTTTTCATGTATTCTGTTTCACAGTACAACCACCTCCAGTACAAGGTAACACAAACTAAAAGAAAAAGCAGTAACAGACCATTTAGACCAGTGGTCCTCAAAATGGGGTCCAGGGACTCTCTGGGTTCCTTTAGGGGGGTCTAAATTTACTTACAAGTATGTAACTAATTTTCTTTCTGCATTTTGGTCTAAATTTGTAGTTCTCAAACTTTAAAAAGTCAAGGTGTCCCCTTAACTCTGACAGTATAAAAATTGTATACTGTCAGAGTCATACTTGTAAGGGTCAATTTAGACCTTCCTAAAGGAACCCAGAGAGTCCCTGGACCCCACTTTGAGGACCACTGGTCTAAATGGTCTGTTACTCCTTTTTCTTTTAGTTTTCGTTACCTTATAGGTGGCTGTACTGTTAAGTAACTTGAAAAAGAACCATAAAAACCAACATGAAAAAGAACTGTGATAAGATTGTGATACCTTTTGGAAAAATATTGTGATATAGTACTTTTCCATATATCCCCTACCCCTAGGGGAAGATGAGAATAAGAGGGGAAAGAATTATATAGGAGCTCTTCATTGACAAGTTGAGCTATGAATGAAGCTTGGAACAGAGCGCGAGCGCACTCACAAACACACACTAACACGAATACACACACACACACACAGGTCCCAGTCCAGACTGGGCGCCTTTCCTAAGGCTACTCTTCACTCACACATAGAGCTGTTCTCCTGCTTGACAGGGACCAGAGGGCTGTCAACAGACCCAGAGACTGTCAAGAGTACTGCCACGCTATACGCTGCCAAACATGCACGCACGCACGCACGCACGCACGCACGTACGCACGCAAGCGCACACACACGCACACAGTTCAGCAATATATTAAACAGCATGGCCTTTATGACCAAATTGTACCACTCATACATACAAGCACTCCCTCTCTCTCTCTCTCTCTCTCTCTCTCTTTCTCTCTCTCTCTCTCTCTCTCTCTCTCTTTCTCTCTCTCATACTCACAGAAACAAACACACACACACACACACACACATACACACACACACACACACACACACACACACACACACACACACACACACACACACACGTGCGTGGCACACACGAACAGCTCTCTCACCAATGTGGCACTTTTCCACTATATGGTACAGGCTCAAATCAACTCATGCGAGCCGAGGCGATACCAAAAGGGACTTGAAAACACTGCGCAAATTTCTGAACTCTAATTTGTCGTAATGCTTTTCAGAAGTCGCGAGTGACGCCATTTTGTAGTTGAACCGGACCCGAAAAAGTTCGGTTTCAGAGAAATTATGGACAGGCCTTTAGTCGTCACGTAAAATGTCATAACGGTGACAACCCTAGTAATAATGGCTTCCCTGATGGTGGCTGTAAACTCGCTTGATCGCCGTGCCCACCACCACCAGGACCCCCGGGGGTCCCGGGACGCGGACGGGGGTTGTTGATGCTCACAGAGTGCGTGCCTTATAGGATTGGGGCTGTAATTCATCTTGTATGAGGAGGCCAGGTGGGGACGGGTGCCTGTCAGCAGGGTGTTATTGATGGGTTGCAGTGCAGCCAGAAGCAGGGGACAAACAGTACTGAGAAGAAGCACGCTTACCCAGAAGCACCGTCCCACTGAGAGGGTCTTTAGTCCCCGCGGGGAGATGGTGGGGGGCTTTCTGGGAACACAACCCTGACCTCTGAGTGTGGTCTGCTGCTTGATGCACTCTGCTGACATCATGATTAGAGCACCGACCGATCAGTGTTGATTTCGTCGACTAAAACTATATGACGAAAAATGTTTGTCGACTGCGGCGTAATAAAAACGAAATAAAAACTACGCTGTTGATGACTAAAACTAAGACTAAATATATTGACAATTTCGTCAACAAAATAAAAAGTAGACTAAAACGTTATAGGGAGGGACTAGTGGAGGAGAAAGTAATTTGGTTGCTCTCAGGTGGTGCGTGCTGAAAATAGCAGATCTACAAGCTCACAACGCGTCGCGCTGCGACACGTTGTGAGCTTGTAGATCTGCTATTTTCAGCATGCAACCAAGTGTAAAATCAGTCAATCAGTCAGTTGACTAAATCAACTGTAGATTTAGTCGACTAAAATCTTATGATATTTAGTCGACTAAAATTAGACTAAAACTAAAACTTCCCAGGTGACTAAAATAGGACTAAAACTAAAAGACATTTTATTCAAAAGACTATGACTAAAACTAAATCAAAATTTGCTGTCAAAAACAACACTGCGACCGATATAACAGCTTTGCCCGATATACAGTGACTGCCATTATGACATCGCTATTGGCAGATGTGCAGCAGTTGTGTCCAGATTTTGTATCGCAATTCTTATCTTGGCTGATATACAAGCTCACAATGTGTCACAATGCAACCTGTAGATCAGCAATTCATTTAACATGTTTGAATACCGTGGTTATAAAATGGTTAAATAAGCTTAAAGTTCAATTTGTGTATTTTATTTACTTGTTTGCTTGTTTGTTGTATAATGAGAGTTAAGTGTTCTTTTAATATAATAATCAAATTAATTTGGCCGTTTGAACATAATATGTGCTCCAAATTTTGGGCTTTTTGCGTTATGGGGTGTGCACAGTATATGATTTTTGTATATCAGACAGATATCGGACAGATGACAGACAGTTGGTCGTTTATTAGTAGCATATTTATCAAAAGTTACTTGTGTTTGCTTTAAGCTTATCCTATATTAAAATGAGCTACAGGGAGGACGGGCCGGACGGCCGGCAGACCACAGCCACATCACTCTCACTCAGACACAACCATAAGCAAACCTGATAGGCACATATATAGGCATGTCACTTCAACTGAGACATAACCATAAACAAACCCGATATGCCCTCATATGTGGATATCCGGTTGTCCAGAGCCACAGATCCGACCACCAGGGGCATCACAAGGGGGGGGGGGGGTGGGACTGAGTTACTAGGGCCCAAGGTGGACGGGCCTTAAATAGCAGATCTACAAGCTCACAACGCGGCAACGAGTGCCGCGCTGCGACTTATCTGCTATATTTGAAAAGTCATGAAAATCTGTGCAAATCTTTGATTTTGATTTGATGTATTTTTTGGGGGGTCCTTCACATGAAAAGAGCACCACTAACATAGAAACATAGGTTGTTTTTTTTTTAAACATAGAAGGATTTTAATATTCAAAGTGTTGCACAAATGTTCACATTTAAAAAAAATAGCACATCTACAAGCTGTGAGCAGTGAGCTGTGAGCTTGTATATCTGCTATTTTTCAATAGTTAACGCACAAAATAACGCGTAATAATGCGTTCCCAGACTAATTTGGTTAAACCCCCTCCCCCTATGAAGAACATTCATGGGGGGCCCCACAGTGAATCCTTGTACCCAGTGCCCAGAATTTGATGCGACTCCCCTGCCACCACTATGCCCATGTATGGTTAATTGGTCATGTGGATACAGTTGAGTACGGTATAATCTGGGACCGACCGACCTCAAACGGGCATCGACGAGGACTCGGTGCCCGCTGTCGAGTCGTTGGGATATGCGGTTGTCCAGAAGTGTTCTCTCACCACAAGCGTAATTTGTATAGGGTTGATGGGTTTAATAAACCCCCTACTGGTGACAGTATTATAAATTCATAGGCTATTATATCGCCGTTGTCGGGTGAAAACCATGTATGTCCAAAACCGTTCATTTTGCATTTTTCATTTTAAAAATGAATTAAACTAGTGAAAACAGCCGATCTACAAGCACACAACGCCTCGCGGTGCGAGGCGTTGTGTGCTTGTAGATCTGCTGTTTTCACTACTTTTGGGCCTTGTCTGATGAAGCAGGGCTTTGCTTTGCGAAAGAACGTACTAATTTGAAACTTGGAGATACAAGGTTTACACCCGACAAGGACGATATGTATTTTGTCATTTCCAATATATTAGGGGTCTCTAATCTCCTAATCTATGGGCCCCCCTCACAGCAGTACAGGGCCCTTTTGATCTGAAAACCCATGCAGAATAAGATCTAATTTCGCCCTGTCTCTCACACATTCACATTACACAAACACACAGCAGGCACTTGTACTGTACTATTTATGGCACCAGGCCTATACGCTCAATTAGCCATGAACACATGCACAACAATCGTGACTTGTCTGGAAGAACTCTCTATTTAAGCTATACAGTCCAACAAAAACTGTTTCTCATATGGCATTCTAGGTGAGAAATAGGCCAATATAAATAGGCTCAGTGTTGATTCACTTCACATTTACAAGTGTGTTGTTAACAGCATCTGTGACATCTATTTTGTGACGTAAACTCACAAGTCAATCTCCATTCAAAGCAGTCTTCAAGGTTTTTCAGGTCAAGGACCCCTTAGCTCAGCCTCAGAGAGAGTTGAAGCAGGAACCCCACTACTTGTTATATGAGATTGTGTTGCAGGTTTAAACGTTTTCATAGATTTCATACATAGCTTCATAGACTTGTTTTCCAGCACTATCATCAGTATGAGTTGGATTCATGTTAATATATATTTTCAGACCACTTGCAAACACTTTAAAAACGATTATGACGATTATGCAAAAATAATTGCGATTAGACGATTACTGTATGTAATAATTTAGTCTAAAGCCCTTTGCACACAGGACAGTTGCGTTTTTTGTTTTTTTTTTTTTCGTTTGCTGCATGAATAAAACGCATTGGATTTGGTGTGCAATGCTGTGCGGAATCGGCGCTGCGGATCCCAAAAGGACATAAAAGGAGCGATGAGTTTTTTCCCGCATGCGACAAGACGCACGAATCGAACTGGGTTCGATCGAGAAAAAAACGCACGGCCACAGCCACTCGTCGCACGGCTAACTCGGATCCGGTGTGCATGAGGTCGTAGAGAATCATTGTTTTCCGTGCGGATAAACGCGCCTGTGTGCAAAGGGCTTGCTTTAGTCTTAGTCTTGACCAATAGTCTTTTGATTTGAATAACACACCACTTAAGGTCTTTGCACACTGCTGCGTTTTTCGGGCCGTATATCGGAGTGAATTTCGGAGCACGTGAATAAAAAAATCAACCTCAAGTTATGTCAATCACGTTTGCACACTGTTTCGTATTTATTTTCGGACCAGGGTTGATTTTTTTCCCATTTTCGCAGCTGTTGCACTGAGTCCCTTGCTCTCTCTCTCTTTCCTCTCTCTCTCCCTGGCTTTTGGATTTCGGATTTCCAAAACGCAATGAAAACACGCAGTGCAGTGTGCAACCACCTTAAGTCTTCTGAAATGTTATAGTCTTTAATATAATAGCCTTAGGACTAAATATCAAAAATCTTAGTCTTCTATTATTCTAGTCTTAAGGTCTTTGCACACTGCTGCGTTATTCAGGGCCGAATATCGGAGTGAATTTCGGAGTGCGTGAATAAAAAAATCAACTTCACGTTATGTCAGTCACGTTTGCACACTGCCGCCCGTTTCGTATTTATTTTCGGACCAGGGTTGATTTTTTCCGATTTTCGCAGCTGTTGCACTGAGTCCCTTGCTCTCTCTCTCTTTCCTCTCTCTCTCCCTGGCTTTTGGATTTTGGATTTCCAAAACGCAACCAGCTTAAGTCTTCTGAAATGTTTTAGTCTTTAATAGCATTAGGACTAATTATAAAAAATCTTAGTCTTCTATTATTTTAGTCTTAGTCTCAGTCAACAAAATTAACACTGCCCTGAACCTCACTTTGAGAACCACTGCTGTAAAACGAGATCTTCAATACCTTTTTAAAATAATAACACTCATGCTAACAAAATTGATGGCTCTGCACCCGAAAACAAAGCAGCATGTATCATTACAATTCCAAGTCATGTTAAGATAGCTTACAAAAATAATTATTTTGGGGATAAAGAATATAATAATATTATACATATCAACCAAGGAATTCCTGCACTTGAAAGCACTCACATGTACAGATTGTACGCACAGGTTTGTGGCTACACACACACACACACACACACACACACACACACACACACACACACACACACACACACACACACACACACACACACACACACACACACACACACACACACACACAGCTGCACACACACCATCAGTCTTCCCTTGCCATACCCATCTGACAGTCTAACATCAGAGAGAGAGAGTGTGTGTGTGTGTGTGTGTGTGTGTGTGTGTGTGTGTGTGTGTGTGTGTGTAGGCTACAGTGAGGGTCAGCCCAGCATGGGGTCCTGTCCTGACCAGTGTCTCCACACAGAGGCCTTGCCCCCCTGCAGAGAGGAACCCATGGGTTTGTTTGACAGGCCTGGGCGTGAGCGAAGGACCGTGGTGGGTTAAAACATACATTACACCCCGGGGGGTTCAAAAACTCTGCTGGCCCAACGCGGCGGGGCGGCTAAAAAGGTTTGATTTATGAGCCGGGGGGCCGGGGCTCCGGCGCACATGAGCGCGGTCCGCCGGGGGGCGAGGCACGCCATCGTGATTGAAACCCACATCGGGGCCAATGCAGCGGCCCCTCACTCACCGCGCCGCGCGCGCGGACCCCGCAGACGACCGTGTTATGTTTTGATATTTCAGGTTCCCTAATAAAGTTGACAGAGGAGGGTTTTTACAAAGTAATCTGAGCGTGCAGGATACAAGGTCTCCTGCTCTCGGGGAGCCCAGGCGGTGTTCGGATTTGGCCCCTCGTAAGTCTCTCTCCGCTCTCTCCCTATACTCTTTTTCATCTCTTTTTCCAGTCTTTCTTCTCACCGTTTTTAACCTATACTAGGGATGGGACGATACGCGATATTATCGTTTATCGCGATAAAAAAAACACTCGCGATAATCTTATCGTGGAGATTTAATTTATCGTGAAATCGTCCTCTGTCAGTGTCATGCAATGGGATCAATTCAACTTTTATTTGCCAAGCTGCATATCCGGTACCACTTAAACCCTCTAAAGTTGGTAAAAGATACTAAAATATATGTACTTGATACAGTCTTTTTTCACTCTTTTTCAAATGTCTTTGCCAAGAAATAGCCGATCTATAAGGTGAGCTTGTAGATCTGCTATTTTTTGGCAAACGTTCTGCCTCCGGATAATGGAATTTGATTATCGCGATAACATCGTAAATCGCGATTTCTTTTGTCACGATAATCGTGATATGACATTTTCATATCGTCCCATCCCTGACCTGTACGCCTCGCTTCCCCCTTAAAACCGCATGCACTCGATCCTATCTGGACCGCTTGCCCTCATTGTCAACCTGCGGTTGTCATCTCTCGGCAGTCAGAATGTGAAACACTGCGTGCTGTGTTTGGATGTGGTGGAGAGAGAGAGAGAGAGAGGGGGCAGGTTAGGACTGGAGCCAGCCAGTCCAGCCAGGCAGGGGTGTCACACCAAATTCTGGGCCCTGGGTACAAGGATTCACTGCGGGCCCCCCATGAATGTTGAATGTGAAAGCTTGTAGATCTGCAATTTTGGAAAAATCGTGAAAATGTCTTTGAATATTCTTTTGAAAAACCTATGTTTCTATGTCAGTGGTGTGCTCCAACCTTTTCATGTGAGGGACCCCCAAAATGATATGTATTTGGGTCACGGACATCCATCTCAAAATATCGAGATGGATGTCCAGAAGCAAAATTTGATTTACAAATGTTCGCTTAAAAGAATACATACATTCAAAGATCTGCACACATTTTCACGACTTTTCAAAAATAGCAGATCTACAAGCTCGCATCGCGGCACTCGGTGCCGCGCTGTGAGCTTGTATATCTGCTATTTTTCAATAGCTAAAGTAAATAATAAAGGCCCCTCCACCTTGGGCCCTAGTAACTCAGTCCCACTTTTCTCCCCCTTGTGACGCCCTTGCAGCCTGCCGGGCCAGCCAGCCAGCTCAACTCTGCTATAGCCTGCTAGCAGCATAATGATGATAGTATCTCAGCGGGCAGTAAATGGTGCATGGCAGGATGGCAACCATGCTGTTGCACAGACAGAAGTCAGGTATAGATAGGACTTATGGAGAGATGATGCAGGTCATCCACAGCTAGAGATGGGCTATACAGCAGCGATTCCCTGACTCTTTGAGCAGTGCTATAGCGATATGGCTTTGTGTTTTTCCACCATGTGTTTTTCCAAGGGTTTTCCCATTGGGTGACATGTCCGTTTTACAAGGGTTTTCCACAGACCGCTGTTAAATAAAAAAATCACACCCAATGTGAAGTGAGCGGTGGTCGTGCTTGCATAACGTCTTCAGACTAGGATTTGAGTCTAGGATGTACAGGGTATGCTACACACATTTTGCTATGGCAAAACGCTGAGGAAAAAGGCTACAGACATACGACATATGACATAAGACAAACATGATGCTATGTACACACATTTTACTATGGCATTTGAACTGGGGACCCGCCAGCCCCACCCTGACAAGCACCTGGAACTGTAAGAGTTGAGGCATTACATTTTAGTTTGACTCAGTTCAACAGATACATATTGTGAAAGTAGAAGATCTACAAGCTCACGCCTCACCAACGCTTTTTATAGACCAGAGTTCAGGTCTACACTGGACTGTGGCATAAATCATTTCTTTGTACTTGTTCCACATGATTTGTTCTCAAATTAAATTCAGCACATGAGGATTTTTGTAATATAATTTTAATGTGCAATGTGAGATGACATTTTTAGATTAATTTGAATGATTAAAAAACATAATTGTTGCGTTCGAAGGTATACCGCAAATGTTAATTGTCCCAAACGGTAGATGGTTGCAGGACAGTCCCCTGTGAAGATTGTTGTCATAACTCCGCCAGAACTCCATCAAAGACCTTGACTGTTCGGAAGGTAAAGAATACAGTAAGTCAAAACTGCTTACATAGAGGGAATAAATCTGGATTAATTGCGATAAGTGGGCGGCCGGCGCTGCTAAAATAAATAAACAGATTGTAGACAGGCCATCATTAATCATCCTTCTGTTCTGTGCTTTATTCAAATAACACTCATTTGTCTGACATTTCATTACCGTGTCCACGATTCAACTCCATGGAAATGTTTTTGATACGTTATGTAAAACTATGACTACAACGAAAACAGCTTCTACGATTACTTACACAGCTACTCCTGTCTGGTCTCTGATCCGTCACAGTAGAATCTGAGTTAAAGGACAACTTTGTTTTTTTTACAACAAGGGTTCATATTTTAGATTGTAATTAGAGAAAAGAAAAAGTGAGTGTTAAAATGTTTTCATTTGCTTCGTTCTATTGTTTTATTGTGTTTACCGTGCTAAAATGTGTTGCATGCGTACGCATGCGGGGCATGCGTACAAGTGGCTAAATATGTCGTTTTAGACACAATAAGCCAGCAGTTTCTTTATTGCTATTTACAGTAACACTTCTAGCCCCCATAAGTCACATCCAACCATGAAAGGTTGCGTTGTATCTTGGGAATGGGCTTATTCTGTGTAAAATGACATATCTAGCCACTTGTATGCATGCCCCCAACCACTGAACAACAATAAGAATCTCTAAAACAATAGAAAGAAGTAAATGAAAACATTTTAACACTCATCTTTTATATTCTTTAATTACAATCTAAAATATGAACTCTTGTTGTAAAAAACTAAAGTTGTCCTTTAAGCCCTTTGCACACAGGACCGTTGCGTTTCTTTCCGTTTGCTGCATGATTAAAACGCATTGGATTTGGTGTGCAAGGCTGTGCGGAATCCAAACGGCGGATCCGAAGAGGAGTCATAAAAGGGGTCAATGAGTTTTTATCGGGGAAAAAACGCACAGCCGCAGCCACCTGCCGCATTCGGAGCCGGTGTGCATGAGGTCATCGAGAATCATTGTTTTCTTTCAAAAAATGGAATCGTCCGTTCTTTCCGTGCAAGAAAAACGCGTATGTGTGCAAAGGGCTTTACTTTAAAAATGTTCACTCAAAAAATGGCTTATTTTCTATCAATTACATATCTCATGATGCCTTGAATTCGTGGAGTTTTTTTTGTATTCCTATAAGCCAGGTGTCTTCAACAGGGGGTCCGGGACCCATAGGGGGTCCTCAGAGTTACTACAGGGGGGGCCCCAAATCTTTGTGTGATATGATCATGTTTTTTTACATTAACCACTTGAACCCATCCCTATATTCTGAGTGGCACATTAGCCAAAATTGGCAGATCTACAAGCTCACAACGCCTCGCGTGAGCTTGTAGATCGGCTATATTTCTGGCAAAGAGGTTTGGTGTAGAGGGAAACGAAGAGCGGTAGAAGTAGAAGTATTGACGGTTCAAGTGGTTAAAAATGTCTGAAAATACACATTAATCCAACATACACTATGATGACAGTGCTGTCAAACAAGTCTACGCTGCCTAAGAAATCTATATGAACATTTTAAATTTGCAACACAATTGTATACAATATATTGGCTCTAGAGGGGGTCCCTGCTTCATCTCTCTCTCACCTAAGGGGTCCTTGTGCACAAATGCCCATTTGGGTAATTCTCAGTTACTTTTACAGTTCTGAGAAAGCGGCATGGTTCCATGCATGCGTTGTCTATGGCAGGGGTTCCCAAACCTTTTTGTCTCAGGGCACCCCATAAATATTTGTTTAATCCGAGGCACCCCTACATTATAATTTTCACTCCCAGCACCTTATATTTATAGCATATCGTCGAAACCTTGTATGTCCAAAACCGTTCGTTTTGTATTTATCATCTATAAAATGTACTAAACTAGTGAAAACAGCAGATCTACAAGCACACAATGCCTCGCATCGCAAGGCGTTGTGTGCTTGCAGATCGGCTGTTTTCACTAGTTTTGTGCAACAGTCTTGTATGATGAAGCAGGGCTTTGCTTTACCAAAAGACGTACACATTTGAGACTTGGAGATACGAGGTTTCTGCCTGACAGTGACGATATTTTAGTGATTATGTTGCGAGGAAAATGCTGAGATAATAGCCATTTTGGTTAGAACTGACTGAAAATAACTTTGTACTTCAAGTTTAAAATGATACTAAATATTTTTAATAAGTGTCCAAATAAATTCCATATATTATCACCCACTTTCAAAACCCCTGGTCTATGGTACATGGAGAGATTCGTTGTCACAGGAGGTGGAGTCAGAAAAGAACAGTGCGAAAAGGTTGAGGAAAGTTCGACTTTTTTGCGCTAAGTAGACAAAGTAGACAAAGTGGCAACCAATCAGAAGCCTGCTCTGAACCGTGCCGCAGCACTGCATCAATTTTCAATTTGAGAAAGGATAAGACAAAAGAGGGATGTCAGGGCATTGCTATTACTACCCCTTTTATTATTAAACATACATTAACCACTTCAGTTATATATACATTTTGGCCATTTGAATATAGCCGTTCTACAAGCTCACAATGCATCACATTCTCTCTCTTTATTCTCTTGTTTTTTTTTTCTTCATTCTTTTCTCATATTGCTATAGGCCGATGTATCCTTATATTTTAAACACTGCAACAACCAATCATTGTCTCCATGTACAGTATACTAGGATAGGCATTCAAAAGCTTTCAGCTTCAGCCTATTCCTTTTGATCACCTGTAACAATGACTAAGTGGATGTATGACCTGATACATGTATGTGAGTGATCAAATAAACTAAACCAAACTAAACTAAATTGTGAGCTTGTAGATCTGCTATTTTCAAAAGATTTGTATACATTTGAAAACTTGTGAAATGGGATGTTCAGCCTAATGAGTATACTACTGTCTACTTTTAGTACTTCAAGTGCATTTTCACAGAAATACTTTTACTACAAGTCAATTTTGAAATGTTGAATTCTGGACTTTTACTGTATTTTCCGGACTACAAGGCGCACTTAAAAGCCTTTAATTTTTTCAAAAAACGACAGTGCGCCTTACAGTCCAGTGCGCCTTATATATGGATCATTCATTGACATTAACATTCCCTTTAGCACAGCTCCATCTGTTGGATGCATAACACAATAGCGTATATTAAGTGCGCCTTATAGTCCGGTGCGCCTTATATATGAAAACAGTTAGAAAATAGACCATTCATTGACAGTGTGCCTTATAGTCCGGTGCGCCCTATAGTCCGGAAAATACGGGTACTTGTATTTTTACAAGGCAGTATTGATACTTTTACGTAAGTAAAGAATGTGAGTACTTTTTCCACCACTGTGTAAATGCAGTCAGTTGATCATTGACACCTTCAGTTAGTTAAATGAACAAAGCAGACATACAGGCTTCTCCTTCCTTCTCCTGCGTGGACAGTTATGGGCCTGTACCAGTGGCGTCAGTTCAGAAAAAGCTATGGTATGGCAACATGACTGACGCGCGTGCAACACACCAGTCATGTTGCCATACCTTAGCAACAGACATTTATTTTAAGAATTACATTTTATTTTGTCCCTGTTTCTATGGTTTCTTGGGCTGGATATGGCAGCCTGGAACAGTTGTTAATTAACAATAATGCATTGCACCAGTGCAGCTGACTTGCGGAACCTGGGAATATACCATTCTGTCAAGTTTGGAAGAATACGAGTCTAATAACCAGCAAAGATAGACATAAGAGACATTCATGGATTTATATTTAAAAGTAACTTTTATTTTACCCCCAATTGACGCCCCTGGCCTGTACTGTACATCTCCACGTCTTCTGTCTGCGCACCCCCCCCCCCCCCCCCCCCCCTTTGGCCTCCTCCTCCCCTCTTCTTCTCCTTCGTCAGCGCGGGTTTGATAAGTCACGTTGTTTTGAGTAACGTCGTCGTCAAGGCCTCTGGAACTATAGATCTCTCCCCCCTCTCACTCCTGAAATGTGTTTCTTATTTCATGCTATTATCATATCATTGGACATGTCCACATTCACTTTTGTTTTGAAGACTTGCGGATTCGAGGAGTAAATGAGCCACAGAGTCGGTAATTCGAGCTCTAATCCTGCCTTAAGCCATTTAGGTCTAGAATTATTGAATGCTTTTAACGATTGAAAAATAGCAGATATACAAGCTCGCAGCGCGGCACTCGGTGCCGCGCTGTGAGCTTGTGTATCTGCTATTTTTGAGAAAAAAATGATTTTTCTTTGACTATATCTTTTTAAAAGCGAACATTTGTAACTCAAATATTTGCTTCTGGGTGGTCCCTGGAACAACACATTTTGAGATGGGGGGTCCAGTCATTTTGGGGGTCCTTGACATGAAAAGGTTTGAGAACCACTGACTTAGAAGAAGGATTTAGAATAGAATCGGGTCAAAAATATTCAAAGACTTGCGCAAATGTTCACGATTTTTCAACAAATTTGCAGATCTACAAGCAATTTTTCAATAGTTAAAGCATAAAATAACGGTTAAAATCTAAAGCGACACAGGTAGTCAGGGAATTTTAGCAGAATATCTGTCAAAGCTGGGAATAAATTTGTTACCAAACGATTTCTTCACCAATGTTCGTAAAGGTGTCTAGTAACATATCTAACAAAGATTGAAATTCAACATCCCCAGGAGAATCTTTGACAGCTAGGATAATTCCTGGGTCTCATTCACTTACTATATACACTATACTATAAGGGAAAAAATTACTCCCCAAAAATATGCTTTAAGCGTGATGTGAGGGGTCTAACTAGGTGTTTTTAATTATTCTGAATCCGTTGCAAGCATTTGTTTTACACAAAAAACATCCATTGGGCCAAAAACACCCCCAAAGAACGATGGTTTAGTGATGCGTCATCACTTTTCACGGTTGTATGGGTTCCATTGTTGGCCCAAGGAATGTTTTTCGTGCAAAACAAATGGTTTTATTAATATTCCAAGGTTTGCGTTCACGGCATGAATGCCTTAAGCCCCGACTGAGACGTTGCTGTTGGGTGGAAACATTTCTGAAGCCAGACACCCGTTTGCCATTGAGAGGAGGAGGAGAAGGAGGAGGGGAGGAGGGGAGGATCGCGGAAGATGTTGATAAAAAACGACCGTATAATCCTACAGTTCCTGTTTCTCTTGGCCGTTGCCGGCCGCTATATGTGTGTCTTTCTGACAGGACCGGAGAGGGGGGAGAGGCAGGAGAGAGAAAGATGAAGGGAGAAGGAGATAGCGAGAGCGAAAGAAAAACGGCAAATCTACAAAGCTCGGAAGAACGCGTCATCACGCACGTGCTTGCTAGCTTGTAGATCTGATGTTTTCAGCAGGCACGACGAGCACACATCGACATCAAAGGGGGCTTGAGCCCCTGGCCCTTTTACCCGTCTGTAAAAAGGTGCCCTCTCCAGACCGTGAATGCAGTTTTACTATAATGGTGAACGAAATGCAAATGCCCCTCTTTCCATGCCATATTTGTTAGCCTCCTGGTTGGTCCCTGACTGACCAACCAGCAGGCTCTATCTGCCTTGTCCCGCCCTGGTTCCGCCTTTTTTTATGTTGAATTAGCTAAAACATAATTTTTGGAGAAATAAAAACATTTAAAAACATGCTGATTCACTATGCTGCCACTGAGCAGCTCCAATTGACTGAAACAAAGTTTGAAATTAGAATTGAGCCCACAGAATAACAATATGAAGCAACTGAATTAACATGGCAGTGGATGGAATGTCCCACTGGATGTCCCACCAAGACACAGCAACCAATGGGTGTGGAGAGGGGCAGGGGCAATGGGCGGGACTTGACAAAGGGTGCCTTGTCCAAACTCTCCTGAACTTGAATGCTGCATCTTATGTTGAAATAATTGCTGTAGAAATACATGCCTTACGCCACATCTCCAGTATTGACTTGATAATGGTTAGTTCAGTGTGGTATCAAGCACCGCTGCGACGCGTTGTGAGCTTTGGAGGTCTGCGATTTTCGATATTTTCACCAAAAGGCCCTTTTAGAGATTTCAGCCCCTGCCTCTATAACATTCTCTGCACGTCCCTGGTTTTCAGTGAGTGCACGACGCCATCCTCGTACCACGGAATATAAATCGTGTTTGGGGGAAAAGGGAAGGAGTGACTGAGAAATATAGGCACCACGGCCCTCGCCAGGAATTAAAGTTAGCTTCGGTTTGAGGCAAACGTTTGAAAGAAACGACACGAAACAAGACAGGGTTCTGTGGGTCAGTCGGT
Organism: Nannobrachium achirus; assembly: GCF_963921795.1. Taxonomy (NCBI): domain Eukaryota; kingdom Metazoa; phylum Chordata; class Actinopteri; order Myctophiformes; family Myctophidae; genus Nannobrachium; species Nannobrachium achirus. The sequence continues at coordinate 59,059,587 of NC_137810.1, read as the reverse complement.
ACACGGGGGGGACGTTGTTAATGTAACGCTGTCAAAAGGTTTGGGTCAAGGACAAACTGATATGCAGGGGCGTCACAAGGGGGGGGGGAGTGGGACTGAGTTACCAGGGCCCAAGGTGGAGGGGCCCTAGTAACTTTAGCTATTGAAAAATAGCAGATATACAAGCTCACAGCGCGGCACCGAGTGCCGCGCTGCAAGCTTGTAGATCTGCTATTTTTGAAAAGTCGTGAAAATGTGTGCAAATCTTTGAATATATGTATTTTTTAAGCAAACATTTGTAACTCAAATTTTGCTTCTGGGGGGGGTCCCTGGAACTAAATATTTTGAGATGGGGGTCCGTGGCCAAATACATATCATCTTGGGGGTCCTTGACATGAAAAGGTTTGAGCGGCACTGACATGGAAACATAGGTTTCTTGCACACATTTTCAATATTTTTCCAAAAATAGCAGATCTAAAAGCTTGCAGCGCGGCACTCGGTGCCACGCTGTGAGCTTGTAGATCTGCTATTTTTCAATAGTTAGCATTCATGGGGGGCCCGCAGTGAATCCTTGTACCCAGGGCCCAGAATATGGCGTGACGCCCCTGCTGATATGCAATGGAACATGGAAGGAGGCTGTAATGAAACCACCGTAGCTGCGCTTATCAGGAAATGAAGTATACGCTGTTTAGATACAGGCGAGAGCAGGAGTACGGCAGCTTGGTTTTGGCAGCCGGCGCACATGGGCGTAGGAGACATAATATTATGTCCTGTAAACAGACACGCTACACTGTGCAAATCTGGATGTTTGGTAATAAGATCGAAGGGGAAAAGAAAACTAACATGTGAGATTATTCCTCTCCTTTCATTATGGTTTATACGTTTCAAGAATGTGCCTTCTTCGAGTAAAAATGGCACGTTGAAATAAAGCAGATGGCTCGACGGAATACAAGGCAGATCTCCGGTTTATCTGCGTTGGAGCCCGGCGAAAACTCTTAGTTCGAACGATCAAAAAATGTTCTATCCTACCAAGGATCTTCAACAGGGGGTCCTCAGAGTTACTGCAGGGGGTCCTCCAAATCTTTGTGTGATAGAAACATTTTTTCTCTCCTTTTTTTATTAACCACTTGAACCCTAGTGTCCATATTCAGAGAACTTTAGCCAAAAATAGAAGATCTACAAGCTCACAACGCCTCGCGTGACCTTGTAGATCGGCTATTTTCGGCAAAGAGCTTTGGTGTTGAGGGGAAAAAGGGCAGACTAAGTACGGAGTGAAAGGTCTTTGAAAAAGGTTTTTTAAGTATTGACGGCTCAAGTGGTTAAATTATCTGAAAACACAAATTGACACGAATCCAAAATACACTGATGATTGTGCTGTCAGCCTGTCAAACAATGAAATTATACGGAATTTATGAAAAAGGTTGTGCGGGTCCCTGCTTCAACTCTCTCTCAACTAAGGGGTCCTTGGACTGAAAACGTTGAAGAACCCTGCTCTGAACGGCTGAACACGAGCAGTATACGCAAAGCCCGCTCGCTTGCTCAGATTGATGGCATTGGAATGACTGAAGTGGCAGGATTATAATAATGAAGAAGTAATCTTCACGGTGAAAGTAATGTGAAGGTTTAGAATTACGCCCCACTAAATCATTTTTATGCTCAGACATAACTCCCACTCTATCATCGCACACGGTGCCTCGGTTCAGACCAGGGGCTTATGATTGCATCTTAAGCCATTTAGACCAGAAAAAACACCTAAAAAAGTCTTCTAAAGGCCCTTTCCCACTGGGCGCGATAACGATAAAGATGATAAAAGATAAACGATAAAAAATATTGTTTTCAACTGAAGTGGATTGCAGTGTCCACACCACAACGGTAAAGCTGTCATAATTGATGTGAACGCCGACATGTCGCGAAAGGGCCTTAAATCCAAACAGTTTTCTGAAAAACCTTTGTTTCTCTGTCAGTGGTTCTCAAACCTTTTCACATCAAGGGACCCCTAGAATCATATATTTGACTGCAGACCCCCCACCTGAAAATATTTAGTTCCAGGGACCAAGAGAAAGGATTTGCGTTACAAATGTCTGCTTTTAAAAATATATATCCACCTGTTTCCACGAGAATTTACTGTAGCATTATTTGCGGGACACTTCCGGTTAACAGCAGACATACAAGCTCACGTCGCGTCGCTTGTAGATCACTCTCGGCTGCGGCGCCGGAAGCTGCCTGCACATTCTACGCAATGCACGATGGGATGTTGGAAAGTTGTGGATACATTCAAAGATTTGCACTCATTTTTCGCGATTCTTTCAAAAATAGCAGATCTACGAGCTCGCAGCGAGCTTGTACCGAGTGCCGCGTTGCGAGCTTGTAGATCTGCTATTTTTGAAGAAAAAAAACGTGAAAATTAGAATTTTGACCCGATTCTAAGTGTCCTTTGAAAGATTTTTTGAAAAACCTGTGTTTCTATGTCAGCAATCTGGCCAGCCATCGTCAAAGAAAAGGTCCTTTTCCCTTAAATGGAGCTCAGTTAGTCTGTTCTTGAGAGACTACTATGTCAGTGGTTCTCAAACCTTTTCATGTGAAGGACACCCAAAATTATATTTGACCACGGACCCCCATCTCAAAATATCTAGTTCCAGGGACCCCCCAGAAGCAAAATTTGAGTCACAAACATTCGCTTTGAAAATACATACATTCAAAGATTTGCACACATTTTCACGACTTTTTCAAAAATAGCAGATCTACAAGCTCGCAGCGCGGCACTCGGTGCCGCGCTGTGAGCTTGTATATCTGCTGTTTTTCACCGGTTAAAGCATTCGATAATTCTAGGCCTGAATGGCTTAATGGGTCCTGAAGTGACAGGGTGTCGTGCAGAGTACGGCGGGGGGATTAGGGATTAGAAGCCTGTGGCTTTGGGAAGCGAGCTGTTAATGCGTCCCCCCGCCAGGGGCCCAACCTGGATCCTCTCAGACCAATTTAAATGGATGTTCTGTCAAACACGCCAAAGGCTGAGGTGCTGGAAAACCAACCGGCTGCTAATGAAATTACTGTTAAAAAGGGCCCTGCCGGGAGTTATACTGCATGGGCGTGTGTGTGTGTGTGTGCGTGTGTGTGCGTCTGTGTGTGTTTGTATGTGTTTGTGCGTGCCTGCGTGCATGAGAGAGTGTCTGTGAAAGGATATTTCTGTCTGTTTTTTACATACATTTCTGTTTGTGACTGTGTGTGTGTGTGTGTGTGTGTGTGTGTGTGTGTGTGTGTGTGTGTGTGTGTGTGTGTGTGTGTGTGTGTGTGTGTGTGTGACTGACTGTGTGTGTGTGTGTGTGTGTGTGTGACTGTGTGTGTGTGTGTGTGTTTGTGTTTGTGCGTGCTTGCGTGCGTCCGTGTGTGTTTGTGCGTGCTTGCGTGCGTGTTTGTGCGTGCGTGCGTGTTTGTGCGTGCGTGCGTGTGTGTGTGCGTGCATGAGAGACACAAAAAACTGTGTCTGTGAAAGGATATTTCTGTCTGTTTTTTACATACATTTCTGTATGTGTATCTTTGTGACTGTGTGTGTGTGTGTGTGTGTGTGTGTGTGTGTGTGTGTGTGTGTGTGTGTGCGTGCGTGCGTGCGTGCGTGCGTGCGTGCGTGGGTGGGTGGGTGGGTGGTGCGTGAGTCCATATGTGTCCATGTGTATCGGTATCTCCACACCTGAATGAGTGTTTCCATGTCTTTGCATGGCCGTATACAGACTGATTGATTTTGATTGATTGATTGAAGACTTTATTAGAAGTTTGCATAGAAAAAGGTACAGTTTCATGACGGTACAGTTCACTGGTACAAGGTCTACTAAAAGGCGATCCTAGAAAAGACTATGGACAGATGCAAAGACAAACACACACACACACACACACACACACACACACACACACACACACACACACACACACACACACACACATAGTTATCGTCGTTGTTGGCTGGAAACCTTGTATCTCCAAGTTTCAAATTTGTACGTTCTTTCGCAAAAGAAAAGCCCTGCTTCATCATTAATACAGTATCTGGCTTAAAGTCCTGTTCGCAATTTGGTGTTAGGGGAGTTTCTCACCTGAACTGAGTCAGTGGGTCCCTAGACATGAAAAATCACTGAGGTGCTCGTCCGCCATAGTGCCACGAATGGCGCAATGGCCAAATCAAATATGGCTGCCATCGGCTATGATGAAAATCCAACTTTTCTGTTTCTGGGTGTATATGCACATGTAATACCTCTATTTGGACTAATTGTGGTGTGGGGAATTCATTTCTGATATTGTTTTGACCATTTTGGGTGATTTGGACCTCAAAAGGTCATGGTCAAGGTCATTTTGCTATACCGAAGACCGTGGGCCATATTGGCCATTGTTAGGAGTAAAAACAGGTGCAGTAGGTCTAAATCAACTAATGCTGACATGTATAATTCATTTCTGACATTGTTTTGACCATTAAGGATCATCTTGTCTTTGAAATATCAATGTCAATGCCATTTTTCAAAAACGATTTTGTTCATTACTTGCACTTTTATAGTATTTTTTGTAAGTTTGTTACTATTTTATAGTAAGTTTGTTTTGTTAATAAAAAAAGACATACTAGTGAGACATACAACAAGTAAACATCCACATTTAACTTTAAAGCTATACTGTGTAAGTTGCTCAACTAGAGGTCAGTAGCTCTATAGCAAACCGCGGTCGCGTCCGCGTCTTTCGGCCATTCTTCGCCGCGGACCGGGCCTCACACCCCCGCGTCTGCCTCCACCTCGCCGAGATCTATCTTTAGAGGGGTCCCTGGTTCCTGTGCGTTCAGGCATTCCGGAGAAACGGACTCCTTCACCCGAGTAAATGCTGCGCTGCTTGCCGCACTGCGGGCCCGACCAGGCCGCGGAGGACCCTAGGCGCGGAGGCTCTCCGGAGCTCCTTTGCGCACCTCCGTGGCCGACCCCGGCCGAGCGACACGGGCGCCTACAAATATGGCCGCCGTATTGTGATAGCGACCCCACTTCCAGATGCGCTGTGATTGGCCGGCAGTGTATAACCCTCGCTGTGATTGGCCGGTAGTGTATGATGACGTAATTTTTCCGCGAAAACCGGGGCCCGGTCAGGATCATAGAAAACATATAAAGAGAAGGCTTTAGAAGCTGATAATAACGGAGTGGGTGTTCTAAAACTTTAGCGATTTAACAGTTAGGACAATTTTAAGATTTGTTTTATAAAACAAGTTACATGGTATAACTTTAAAGGGGGGTTTTACATGGGTGTTTAAATGAGCAAATAAGACTATTTACGAATAAAAGTGACAAATAAAATTACACAACAAAATCACACACAAAATTAAATAACAATTTCCCTCAAAGTGCACCATATTGTTAGCCTAGTAAACGACCAACTTCCGTTATCCAAGAGGGCAGGTACGAGGCTACCATATTGTGATTGTGCGCATGCAAGTTAGTATGAGGTGTTTTTACAGGATGGATTTGTCATTGTTCCATGGCAAAATATGATGCACAGAACTCCATCAGTGTCGAGTGTCTTGCTTCAGACATGGCAGGAGTGTACTAAAGTCAAAGTGCTCCTTCGATCCATCAGAGCTTGACATTGACTTTTTGAGGCAGTTGTCCTTTGGACAAGTATATTTCCCATTCACTTGTCCGGGGACAAAAGTCACTTGTCCGGATAAAAATGTCATACATTGAAATAATAACAAAAGGACGGCTAATGACCCCTCCACTCCATAGTATGGGCAATTGTCCCGGACAACAGGACAAGCCTTTATGTCATGCCCTGTTCCATGTTCCATTGGTTCTAGTCTTTCCTCAGGTTCCTTGGCTGTTGCAAGCAGGTGGCAAGAAATGCGCTAGAAAGGTGCCTTGTTGGTCTCAGCAGTTGTACTTCTCTGCTATCAATACTGTGTCTTGTTCTGTCAAGGTCTTTGCCTCTCCAAAGTTTGTTAGATATTGTACTCGCACTACTCGGTCAGAAGCCATAACTACATGTTTAATCCTCACCTAGCCCATGCATTCATCTCCTGTCTCCAAGGCATATGTGCCTTGATCACTGTCTTGGCTAGTGGTGCTCCAAGATGAGACTGCTTGATGCAGTGGAAGTGAGTCTCACGAGTGCCATACTGCTGCCAGATCTCCTTCATCCCCAGTGCTTGTACATATGGGGTGTAGTATAGCAGTAATGTGAAGGAGACAACAACTCTCTGGGGTCCGCTAATAGTTCCGACATCCCATTATTCTGACCATTAGGTTAGTGAAGGTTAGGGATAGGCTCAGTTATAATGGAGGCTGTACATGCACCAGGTGTCAGCCTCCTCAATCCTAATCAAGATGTCTGGGATCTCTTCTCCATTAGCGACATCATCAACAGAGACAACAGAGCTGATAATGGTAAATGGACTGCATTTACAGTATATAGCGCTCTTCTCCAAAGCGCTGTACAATGTATTTCACATTCACCCATTAACACATACATTCACACATACATTCACACCATGAAACCATGCAAGGTGCTCATCGGGAGCAGTTAGGGGTTCAGTGTCTTGCTTAAGGACACTTCGGCAAGGCAGCCGTTCTACCTACATCGCCACAAGCTTGAATGGACACCATATTCCGAACACACAGCTGGAGAGCTGTTAGTTCTCCTCAGACACCCAGAATTTGTAAAGTTGATGAGGTATGGGTGCGTCTGTTGACTCTGTTATCTCTGATGATGATGAGTGGCTCCCTGCAAAAGGGGCTGGAGGTGAAGAGATCCCAAAGATTGAACTAGATTGAGGAGGCTGTCACCAAGCTGCTGGTACATGTGGAGTCAACTGGCCCTATTATAACTAAACCTATCCATAACCCTAACCTAATGGAGGGAATAATGGGTCGCCAGGATTATGAGTGGACCCCAGAGAGTTGTCGTAGTGATACTTACAAGCACTGGGGATCAAGTAGATCTGGTAGCAGTATGGCACTAGGTGTGCAGCGGCACATGCTTCTAGAGCATCAAGCAGTCTCTCATCTTGGAGCACCACTAGCCAAGACAGTGATCAGGGGACATATGCCTTGGAAACTGGAGATGACTGCATGGGCCAGGTGGGGACTAAGCATGCAGCTATGGCTTCTGACCGAATACAATATCTAACAAACTTTGGAGAGGCAAAGACCTTGACAGAACAAGACACAGCATTGGTAGCAGAGAAGTACAACTGCTGAGACCAACAAGGCACCTTTCTAGTGCATGTCTTGCCACCTGCTTGCAACAGCCAAGGAACCTGAGGAAAGACTAGAACCAATGGAACATGGATGGATGCAAGGAACACTTCGACTCTCAAGGATTCAGCCTTGCTGATGGATCAGCCTTGCTGATGGATATCGGTGAATCATATTTTGCCATGGAACAATGGCAAATGCATCCTGTGAAAACACATCATACTAACTTGAATGCACACAATCACAAAATGGTGCACTTTGAGGGAAATTGTTATTTAATTTTGTGTGTGCTTTTGTTGTGTGATTTTATGTCACTTTTATTCGTAAATAGTCTTATTTGCTCATTTAAAGACCCATTTAAAACCCCCCTTTAAAGTTAAATGTGGATGTTTACTTGTTGTATTTCTCACTAGTATGTCTTTTTTTATAAACAAAACAAACTTACTATAAAATAGTAACAAACTTACAAAAAAATACTATAAAAGTGCAAGTAATGAACAAAATCGTTTTTGAAAAATGGCATTGACATTGATATTTCAAAGACAAGATGATCCTTAATGGTCAAAACAATGTCAGAAATGAATTATACATGTCAGCATTAGTTGATTTAGACCTACTGCACCTGTTTTTACTCCTAACAATGGCCAATATGGCCCACGGTCTTCGGAATAGCAAAATGACCTTGACCATGACCTTTTGAGGTCCAAATCACCCAAAATGGTCAAAACAATATCAGAAATGAATTCCCCACACCACAATTAGTCCAAATAGAGGTATTACATGTGCATATACACCCAGAAACAGAAAAGTTGGATTTTCATCATAGCCGATGGCAGCCATATTTGATTTGGCCATTGCGCCATTCGTGGCACTATGGCGGACGAGCACCTCTGTGATTTTTCATGTCTAGGGACCCACTGACTCAGTTCAGGTGAGAAACTCCCCTAACACCAAATTGCGAACAGGACTTTAAGCCAGATACTGTATTACATACAAGGCCGGCGCACAAAAGTAGTGAAAACAGCTACGAGCTGCTTGTAGATCGGCTGTTTTCACTAGTTTAAATCATTTTTAAAATGATGAATGCAAAACAAACGCTTTTGGACATACAAGGTTTCCACCCGACAACGACGTTGTACAGACACATACTGCGATGAGGAGGCTGCTGCAGCCTTTAATTCACAGTGTTTTCCATGGCAGGCCTGCAATGTTGGAGCTGCTCTGACGGGCAGGCTGGCTCCGCGTGCTCTGCTCTCTCCCCCCATGCAGCGGCTGTGATTTATCAAGCAGCCACCAGCGCCGATCCACTCCACGCCTGGCCTCCCAAAAACCCTCCGCAAGCTTGTGTAAACCCAGGAGGCCATTCAACTCTCAGTCAGCGGGGCCGTAATGCGGTTAACCATCACTCTTTAAAACAAATCTCATAATGATCCATGCTGTGGCCGCCACAGAGACCCGCGGCGGCTTTGCCTCTGAGCCACAGGCCCAGTAGGCTCTCGTCCTCGCTCCCACCCATGCAGTCTGCACGGTGTCTGACCCCCGGGGGTGGACCCAGCCCCAGCACCACCGCCGCAGCCACGGCCACGGCTTCATACATGAGCCGCAGACCTATGCCCATCCAACCGTCACCCATCCATCCATCCTCCGAACAAACGACGCGGTGCAGCCAGAGGAGCCTCGGTCCAAGTCTTAAAGCCATTCAGACCGGGGTATGTTAGATTTTAACCACTTTAACCATTATTTTATGCTTTCGCTATTGGAAAAGTCTTGAATATTTTTGACCCTGAGTCTATTAAAATGTCTTCTAAATCCATCTTCTAAATCGGTGGTTCTCAAACCTTCTCATGTCAAGGGGACCCCTAAAATTTTCATGCGTTTGCCCGCGGACTCCGGATCTCCAAATATGTTGTTCCAGGGACCCCCAGAAGCAAATATCTGAGTTACAAATGTGTGCTTTTAAAAAGATGCATTCAAAGACTGAATCTCGTTTTTTCAAAAATAGCAGATCTACAAGCTCGCAGCGCGGCACTCGGTGCGGCGCTGTGAGCTTGTAGAACTGCTATTTTTCAATAGCTAAAGCATTACATAATTCTAGGCCTATAAATGGCTTCTAACAAAGAGCACCAACCTCAGCGTCAGAAGAACCCAGAGCCGTAACCCGTGTTTAACCCCCACTTCAAACCCTCTCAAACAGGGAGGCCCCTGATTCAGCCCGGGAAAAAGAGTTGGAGAGGCCCTCACTGCGCGCTATAGAGAGAGATCTCTCTCTATAGCTGCTGCTACTCAAAGATTTGCCATTTCAGATCATGACAAGTGACAAGCCAGTGGGCCAATTACATGAGTTATATTTCGTCGTTGTCGGGTGGAAACCGTGTATGTCCAAAACCGTTTGTTTTTTATTTATCATTTATAAAATTAATTAAACTAGTGAAAACAGCCGATCTACAAGCACACAACGCCTCGCACCACGAGGCGTTGTGTTCTTGTAGATCTGCTGTTTTCACTACTTTTGTGCGACAGCCTTGTATGATGAAGCAGGGCTTTGCTTTGCGAAAATATTTACACATTTGACACTTGGAGACACAAGGTTTCTGCCCGCCAGTGACGATTTACTTTGTTGGCCGCCCAGCCCCCAAAATGGAACGAAGGCCGGCATTTTATTTTTAATTTTTTCCTAATGGCCGGCCTGGACCGGCCAGGAATGAACCGGCCTTTCGGGAGTTGTCCCGCTTTCCCCAATGGCCAGCACGTCCCTGACCCCGAGCCATAACCCGTGTTTAACCCCCAACTTCAAACCCGCCCCTGCCTCTCAAACCCCGGCCTTCACTTATAACCCAAACCCCGTGATGTCACCGATCTTGGCCCGAGTCATCACAGCCTCGTAGCCGCCATTCAAAACATGTTCAAACAATTACAAAGCGGGGTTTAATTTTTCCACAAACAGCTCCGTCGGTTCACGAGTGCAGATCCCCCCCACCCGACCATATCACACAGCCTGTACTGCTCAAGTGAAGCACAACGTAGCGTACATACACCCACACACCCGGACACAATGAGGCAGCCATAATGAAACCATCCGTCTTCTTGACACTAAAGGCTAGCACAGAAGGAGCTCAGTCTCCTATAAATCTTTCTCATAACCTCAGCCAGGCTTGGTCAGTGCTTCTTCTCTCGCGGCTCCAGATATATAAGCTCACTCTTTTCCCCTCTTTCTTGTTCTCTCCTCTCTCTCTTTTTTTGCCCCCTTTCTCAATCTCGTTCTCTGTACCAGGGACGTGCTGGCCATTGGGAAAAGCGGGACAACTCCCGAACGGCCGGTTCATTCCCGGCCGGTCCAGGCCGGCCATTAGGAAAAAAATTTAAATAAAATGTCAGCCTTCGTTCCATTTTGGGGGCTGGACGGCCAACAAAGTAAATCGTCACTGTGGGGCAGAAACCTCGTATTTCCAAGTTTCAAACGTATACATTTTTTCGCAAAGCAAAGCCCTGCTTCATCATACAAGGCCGTTGCACAAAAGTAGTGAAAACAGCAGATCTACAAGCACACAACGCCTCGCACCGGCGTTGTGTGCTTGAAGATCGGCTGTTTTCACTAGTTTACATCATTTTTAAAATGATAAATACAAAACAAACGGTTTTGGACATACAAGTTTTCCACCCGACAACGACGAAATATAACTCATATACAGTAACTGGCCCACTGGCTTGTCACTTGTCATGTTCTGAAATGGCAACTCTTTGAGTAGCATCAGCGCTATATTCTCTATAGCACGCAATGAGGGCCTCTCCAACTCTTTTTCCCGGGCTGAATCAGGGGCCCAGCACGTCCCTGCTCTGTACTACAGGGTCCCCCTCTCTCTCTCCCACCCCCCTCTGTCTGTCTCTATCTCTCACATTTACTGTCTCCGTGCCCTCTCTTTTACACCCTCTCTTTCCAAACCGAAAGCTTTTCCTGGCAGGAGATGAGAGGGAGATGAGACAAAGACGCAGAGTGGAGGAAGAGAAGACGGAATGTCTTGAACCTGTTTTGAGAACCTCCCACTGCGTCTCGCTGACACCGTTTAACCCCTGGAGTCGAGGAGGAGGAAGAAGAGTTCACCGATGTTCAACCATCGACAGACGGCATGATAAAATAAAAGCCAGGAGTGCACACTCACTGCACACTAGGGCATTCACGAATATAGTGATTTTTAGTATTCGAATTATTCAACCTCAAAGTATTCGAATAGTCGAATATTCGAGGGGCGAACATTGTGAAAATAGCCGATCTACATGCTCACAACGCCTCGCAAAACAAAATATTTATCTGCGGAACAGAGTCACATTAAATGTAATACCTACAATTCAAAGTGCTTGTCAGGGTGGGGGTCCCCAGTTCAAATATGTTTATTTTGGGGGTCACAGCCTAAAAAGGTTTGAGAACCCCTGATATAGAGCATTAACAAATTCATCTACCAGGGCCATTGACAACTCATTCTTATGACTTCCTATCTAGCCAAGCTTTATAAACTATATATTTTTTAAAGAGAAAACAATAATAATTTAAAAAAAAAGCGAATATTCTACTTTGGTGAACAACGTCGAATAGTGACTTTGATATTCCAATAGTCGAATATTCGAATATTTGGTGAATGCCCTACTGCACACACAGATATGGGCTGTATTGTATACTGTCTCCGACCATCAAACGTTTCGTCGGAAAGGTCCGGTTCAACTACAAAATGAAGTCACTCGCATCTTCTGAAAAGCATTACTCCGAATTAAGAGTTTGGAAAGCTGCACGTTGGAAAGTCGGAACTCTGCTCTACGACAAAAAAGTTCGGTGGTCGGAGACAGTATGGACAGGCCTTAAAGTTAAAAGACAATCAAAATACAGCCCTATGTAGAGTGTGTTGTTGTGTGAATGGATTGGTTTAATGTGCATCAGCTGTATGATTGCATGTTTGTGTGATGTGTGATATGTGTGCGTGTGAGTGTGAGTGTGAGTGTGTGTGTGTGTGTGTGTGTGTGTGTGTGTGTGTGTGTGTGTGTGTGTGTGTGTGTGTTGTAAATGGTGCATTTATAACCATGCAAGGCACCAACCTGCTCACCGGGAGCAACTAGGGGTTCAGAGTCTTGCTCAAGGACTCTTCGACACTAACTCTGGGGGAGCCCGGGATCGAACTGGGAACCCTTTGTGAACCCTCTGTGTTCTAATGACGGCCGCTCTACCTCTGTGCAGTGTGTACTATTATTACACTGTACATGTCCCCACTAGTGTAGTATCATTTGATGATAGATAGATCTGCCCTCAGCAGAGAAATGTTTGTTTTATGGTAGAGAAAAAAAAGAAAATGTGTTTAAGCCATTAAAACCGGGATAGCATCTGTGTTTGTGGCGTTCCAAAGAAATCGCCATCCTAAAACTTTTATGTTCTCACAAGTAGGCCTATGAGTAATATAAACGGGTGTGTGTGTGTGTGTGTGTGCGTGCGTGCGTGCGTGCGTGCGTGCGTGCGCGTGCATGCATGCACTCTTAAAAATGTTGGGTCAAAAACAACCCAAGTTGGTTATTTAGGTAACCCAACACGTAACGCTGTTTTGGACCAGCCCAGCATGGGTTATTGATAACCAGCAGGGTTGGGTTAAGGCTGTGACCCTGCATGTTGGGTTGGGATTGTACAACCAAGTAATGGGTTAAAACTTAAAAGTGACTTTGCTGTTGGGTTAATGTGATACTGCTGATGGGTTGGAATCTAACACCCAAAAATGGCTTAAAAGTCACCTTGTTGTTGGAATTGTACGTCCATTCACATTAAATCTATTCTTTTTTTTTACAACATTTTCTTCAATGACATTTTTCATGCTTAATCTACTCAAGGAAGAATGCATGCGAAGTAAATTATGCATTTGGTCGTGGCAATATGTCACAACTTTGAACACAACACATTATGTGGTGTTTCACTTTAAAAGAACAACAATCCTGTTTGTATGTGTCAGTCTGGACCATCTTAGTCATGGTTTCTGTTTCTGTAAGCAACTATGTTTTTTTATATATTTTTTAATTAGGGATTATGACTGGGCTACATCCACTGCGATCATCTACAATACAATGTTGTTTTCTCTATCTAAAACCATAAAATAATGGAAAAGTTTGTAAAAAATATCTGTATGGGAGCACAGTTGCATGCTGGGTAACTGCCCACCCACTTAGTTTAACCCAATAGTGGTGCAATTCACAAACCAATGTGTTGATAGACAGAGAGGGCGGGTCTATTTTAACCCAAGTTGGTGCAATGCAGTGAACCATGTGTTTGGGTAAACTCGAATTCAAAAGCCTATACCAACACTTGGGTTATGAACTCAATGCTTTTTATCTGATGATGTGGGCGGGCCATCCATAGCCCAACAGATGGTTTACTAATTTTAAGTATTTTTAATCCAATGTTTGGTCAAACTGACCCAACAGTGTCAACCCAGCAAAAAGATTGAACATTTGACCCAACATTTTTAAGAGTGTGTGTGTGTGTGTGTGCATGCTGTAGTGCAGTGTTTGTCAAATGGGTGTACATGTACCCCCATTGGGGAAAAACTAGAAAATGGGAGTATGTATTTTAGTTATGGTCTTTGGTCAATAATAATACATTATTGACAGTCTTTGTGTGAACCTGCTCATTTGTAAGTTGTTAAACCAAATTACATCAATACCTTTACTAGTAGCCTACAACTGTTATTGAAACATTATGCTGTTTTATTTTGAACATATTGGCATTGGAACTGGACTTTTGATGTAACTTTTTCTAAGCAAAATGTCCCACTTGTCCCCCCCCCCCCCCCCCCCCCCTTGTGACGCCCCTGGTCATTAGACAGTTTTATTTTGAACATATTGGCATTGGAACTGGACTTTTAAATGCTGCAGTCAGGGAAAGGGTACTACTACTAGGCTTCAGAAATCAGTATTAAGGGGTAGGCTACTGCAGCCAAAAATGTTTGAGAACCAGTGCTGTAGTGCAGTGGTTCTCAAGGTGTGGGGGGTCCCCAAATTATTTTGGGGGGTCCCCAGATTAACTTAATGTGCAACATTTTTTGGAGCGGTGAAAGCGCTCCCAATGAACAGGTATATCCGTGGGTATGTGGCTGGGTGGCTGGCTGGGTGGCTGGCTGGGTGGCCGTGTCCGTAGCCTGGGCAATACCTTGAGTGGCCACACACAACACACTAGTTAAAGGAGGGGCGCTGTTTTGTGCAGGCCAGGCACACTCACCACTCACTCACAGGCACAGTTTACACTCACTCACTCACTCACATAGGGTACAGCTGCTCAAATTCACCGCTCCACTTCGAACCGAGGTTTGATTTTTCTCAACAGTAAACAATTCAACATAAAGTTTAAGTGTATAGAGGATATCTGCACATTTGACAATTTAATACCTCTAAAATGACAAATTAAACATTGGCCAAATTGTCAAATATTAGAGACAGAAATTGTGAAAATAGCTGATCTACACGCCTGTGAGCATGTAGATCTGCTATTCTCACAATAGAACCATGTTATACAAAATGTAATGCCTCAACTCTTCAGTTGAGGGAGGGGGGGCTCCCACTTCCCAGTTAAAATATGATTATTTTGGGGGTCACAGCCTGAAAAGGTTGAGAGCCAGTCCTGTAGTGTACACACACCGCACAGCGGTACATGCAGGGGTGTCGCACCAAATTCTGGGCCCTGGGTACAAGGATTCACTGTGGGGCCCCTGTGCTTTAACTATTGAAAAATCATGAAAATCTTTGAATATTTCAAATCCTTCTAAGGTTTTTTTGAAAAACCTATGTTTCGATGTCAGTGGAGTTCAAACCTTTTCATGTGCAGGACCCCCAAAATGGTATGTATTTGGCCACGGACCCCCATCTCAAAATATTTAGTTCCAGGGACCCCCCAGAAGCAAAATTTGAGTTACAAATGTTCGCTTAAAAAATACATATATTCAAAGATTTGCACACATTTTCATGACTTTTCAAAAATAGCAGATCTACAAGCTCGCAGCGCGGCACTCGGTGCCGCGCTGTGAGCTTGTATATCTGCTATTTTTCAATAGCTAAAGTATAAACTAATTAAGGCCCCTCCACCACCTTGGGCCCTAGTAACTCAGTCCCACTTTCCTACCCCTTGTGACGCCCCTGGGTACATGTCACAGAGTGTGAGATAGAAGAGAGCGCTCAGCCTCCGAGCCAAGGACAACAAGACGTCCCCCCCCGGACAGAGGAGCCAGTCATGAATCATAGGTGTGATACCTGCACCGTCCTGGCCCTGCGTCAGCCGATGGCCAAAACAAACACACCCAAAGTGCTGCTGTAGCTCAGGCCTGGTCTGAAGGCCCCGACAAAGAACCCACTTCCAAGTACATGATCCCCTCTGGGCTACATGGAAGTAATTATGGAGGTGTTGAAATTGTCACTTTTGCCTCTCCTCTTAAAAAACACACCCATTCACTCAGGGACGTGCTGGGCCCCTGATTCAGCCCGGGAAAAAGAGTTGAAGAGGCCCTCATTGCACGCTACAGAGAGAGATCTCTCTCTATAGCGCTGCTGCTACTCAAAGATTTGTGACAAAGTGACAAGCCAGTGGGCCAATTACATGAGTTATATTTCGTAGTTGTCGAGTAGAATCCTTGTATGTCCAAAACCGTTTGTTTTGTATTCATCATTTTTAAAATGATTTAAGCTAGTGAAAACAGCCGATCTACAAGCACACAACGCCTCGCGGTGCGAGGCGTTGTGTGCTTGTAGATCTGCTGTTTTCACTACTTTTGTGCGACGGCCTTGTATGATGAAGCAGGGCTTTGCTTTGCGAAAAAAAAATGAAACTTGGAGATACAAGGTTTCTTCCCGACAGTGACGATTTACTTTGTTGGCCGCCTAGCCCCCAAAATGGAACAAAGCCAAAGGCTAACATTTTTATTTATTTTTTACTAATGGCCGGCCTGGACCGGCAGGGAATGAACCGGCCGTTCGGGAGTTGTCCCGCTTTTCCCAATGGCCAGCACGTCCCTGCACCCATTCACTCACACTCTCTCTTACACACGCGCACAGCCGCACACACGCGCACGTGCGCCTGCAACAGTACACTATCAAAGCATCCACCGGTAAAACATGACCCATGAAAACTTATTTAGGAAAAAAATAGCAGGCTCATCGTGAACATCAACATTATGTTACATAAACATGAAACTTGAAATTGTACGAGTTGGAGAGGAAACTATGTTATGTAACTAATAACTGTGTATTTGAATCTCAAGTGTAGGGGAAAGAAGCTTTCCAGAAATAGAATGACATTGATACATGGGTGGGTGACGTGACGTAACGTTTTCGCTGTCCTCGGTGTCAAACATGTATAAATAAAAAATATATTTGTCAAAAACCTTCTGAATATTGTGCAGGACATTAAGCTTTATGTGAACTTACTCAAGATTAAAACATTTCATTCCTCATTTCTTCAGAATCTTCAACCAAACATGGCAAAACTCATATGGTGTGACTGTCCTGACCTTGTTTCTCAAAGTGGGAACTTGAATAAAACTAAGAAAAAGAATTGCTAAAAATCATTTGAAAATGAATTTAGGCAAAAAAAAATGTCTATTTTGAGCCTATATCTTTTCAAAGTCAAAGCATAATGTTTTCAGTCATTTCTGATCAAAAACATTTTGTCCCCCAACCCAAAATCATTTGGTGTGACACTAGTTTGGAAAAATTAAACAGGCAATTATTTGGACACCTATTGGCTAGAGAGGTCCTTCTTCTGTAAGGCTATTCAGCACTCCCAGCACAACTGCAAGACAGGTGTCTGAGGTGAGTTATGATTTTAACATTTTCATGAAATGCCATCTTGTTGAAACGTTGACAAACTCACCATTCTGGATGTCTTTTGGTGTGACACCTTTTCTTTAAAAAAAGCTTAAGTTATTTGAAGTTTTGGTCATATTTCCATGTAGATCTAGGCTGCTTTGTTATAGCTAGCATGCTGTTAGCATGCTAATGTGTACATAGTAGCCTCAAGGTAAACCTAAATGGAGAAAACAGTAATATGGTGTGACACTTAATCATATGGTGTGACATGTCTGCTTGTCACACCATATGACTTGACTGTCACACCATATGATTTATACTGTATTTAACTACAGATATAACAACAAATAACAAAGTTCCATGTTTCTTTTGTACATTTAAACATTTGTTTTAAACATTTTTACATAAAATGTAATTTAGCTTCATTCAGTGATACTTCAAATTCATCAGACAGAGCAGAAACCCCTTCACAGAAACCTTAACATATTGTTTCAATCTAAACAATATTTTCTCTTTGTCTTAAACTATACATTCCATTTTCTTTTGTCAGCTGGAAAATGACAAGTGCTGAGAGAACGAGAAAGTACAGGGAGAAACTAAACAATGACCCAGCAAGGAGAGAGGAGCCAAAGGGGCGAGACTGCCTTTTCTACGAAGAGCAGGAGGTTGTCTGTGGCATAGCAGAACCGCAACAAGGCAGCCGGTTTGCTACCCTCACCAAATACGACTGGCTGATGTACAATACAGTCTAAATGTATAATCTAATCTGATCTAATACTTTTGTACTTTCACTCACTGGACTGGACAGTGGACAGTGTTAAGGTAGGACACGAGACAAAACTAGACGTTGTGCTGCGAGAGCTTGTAGATCAGCTATTTTCAGAGTTGCGCAACCCAGCACTCTTTAGCTAGTGGAGATGTGGTGTAATGTCATGATTCCTAATTACATTTGTTCAACACAAAATGCTGTGTTCAAGTTCAGGAGACTTCGGAAAAAAGCAATTTACCTGAATGCTGAGTTCTGTTTCCACTAATTGGTGTTAATAAAATGTTGCCTTCAATGCCTTGGCTCCAAGTGTGGCTATGCGCCTTATTGTCCCTTTAGGATCCTTCTGCCGTGGGCCGGCAGAAGACTTAGGTGTGCGTAGCATTCCTGTGCACATCCTCATCATCCATCTACTACTACAATTCTTTCTTATCCCATGTTAAAGCCCTACAATAATATCCTGTTCAGAAATATTAAGGCCATGTTATCCTGGGTAATTGTGTAATCAATCAGTAAAGTTCAGTACTCACTAATAGGTAGGTTAAAACACAGTTTGCTTTGACACATGAAGATATGATCATACGGTGTGACACTAAATCATTTGGTGTGACATTCCAAATAGTGAGAAATCATACCTTTATTAATGATTAAACCAAAAAAATGTTTATGGATTACATAGAGAATATTATCAGGAAGAGTCACAAATATTTGTGTAATTTTAGAGAAAGTTTTGAGAGAATACATTTAAAATATGTTGTAAGATCATGAACATGGGCCTCACACAGAGTGTCGATTATGAAAAAAATATACAGATATAATTAATTTTCAAAAAACTATAGTGGATCACTGGTTAGTTATGATAAAGGACTTTGATAAAGTGAGTAACTTAAGAAAGATGTACTCCATTTTCATTTTATGAACAATTATTTTCATGTCACACCATATGACGATTTTAGGCACAAGTACAACAAACTGCTGAATAAAGTCTGATTCCAATAAAATATCTAAAAACAAAATGTATTTCCATAAGGTTGAGAGTGAGTAGAACAAAAGTAAATAACTTTTATGCCTGCAATTTAAAGTTTTTTTAAAAACACATTTTTTGGGGCGTCACGTCACTGACCCACATATTTCATTTGCTTCAAATAGGCTACTATTAAAGATGTATTCAGTTGATGCATAATATTGACAAACACTTCTCAATAACGTGAAATGCAATGTGAGCAGGGGTTGAGTTTTAGGCCAAATGCCATTCCACATGCCATTATAAAACTTGACAGTGATAGATATGAATTATGATACATAATTGTATGATTTGTGTATGAGGCTCATATGACCATATAAGGTTATATTATGAACCGAACTTACAGTATAGGAGACCATATTTTGGTCGTACTGTAAGTTCAGGCTAGTGGATTACAGGTCATGGCAACTTTGGTTGCCCTGACTACGAAATCAGGTTTTGGTTATACTGTATGTCACTAGTGGAAAGTTACCAACACTACGTGTCTCTGTCTTCTTGTTTTGATATGGGAACGAATCAATGAGTCCCATGATCTAACTGTCATATACTGTATTCCTTATATTCTGTATGTTAACTTCCATCTGGGAAAAGAGAGAATAACCAAGCTGCCACTAGGATGGTTATGCTCACTGTTTGTCTTCCTTGTCTGACTCTCTTCAATACAGCAATTTATTGATAGTCCTTTGGCTCGTCTCTGTCTTATTTTGGTTATGGATTTATCCATATCCATATTTATTTAACTTAATTAATTATATATTGTACAGACAGCCTTGCCATTTGCCATTTAGGTTTAACATAAAAACAAAGAACATAAAAACAAAGAACTTTTCCGGGGGAAAAGAAACCACGTTTGCATACATTTCTCATAACACAACTTCTGCAACACACATCATATGGAAAGCATTGATGTAATCACACCATTTTCAGCAGTTGCCCATGCATGTAAAGTAACGTGCTACACTACAGAGTACAGCCAGGGGTGTCGCCCCAAATTCTGGGCCCTGGGTGGGTACAAGGATTCACTGTGGGGCCCCTGTGCTTTTGCTAATGAAAAATAGCAGATATACAAGCTCACAGCGCGGCACCGAGTGCCGCGCTGCGAGCTTGTAGATCTGCTATTTTTGAAAAACCTATGTTTCTATGTCAGTGGTGCTCAAACGCTTTCATGTGAAGGACCCCCAAAATTATATGTATGTGGCCACGGACCCCCATCTCAAAATATTTGAGATGGGGGTCCCCCCAGAAGTAAAGTTTGAGTTACAAATGTTCGCTTAAAAAATACATATATTCAAAGATTTGCACACATTTTCACGACTTTTCAAAAAACAGCAGATCTAAAAGCTTGCAGTGCCGCACTGTGAGCTTGTAGATCTGCTATTTTTCAATAGCTAAAGCATAAAATATTTAGGGCCCCTCCATCTTGGGCCCTAGTAACTCAGTCCCCCCCATCCCCCTTGTGACGCCCCTCCGTACAGCACAGCTATACGACCATGAGATTCAAGCCGAGAAGAAACTAACAGTTCTCCTCCTATTAGACTTATTTATTACACCCAGCAACAGTGACCAAGGAAACCACACTGGATCACTGGTGTTTTTCAATTATAGAGCTATTATTGCACATCTCTGCATGCTTCGGTTTATTCCTCACACCGATTAATCACAGCTCTTTCTGACAGCAGGTGAAGTAATGAAGTATTATAGACTGCAAATGGTGGCACCATATACTTTACTCGCGCCTAATTTACACTCAATTGTACAATGGCGTTCCCTGCTGTCACTGGGGCGAGTTGTGAGCTTGCAGATCAGCTATTTCTGGCACGGGACACACTGTCGTAGGGCAAAGTATAAATCAGGGTTGGGGAGGACCGAGGGAGTGGACCAGGGACGTGCAGAGAATGTTAGAGAGGCAGGGGCTGAACTTTCTAAAAGGGCCTTCAGGTGAGAATATCGAAAATAGCAGACCTCCAAGCTCACAGCGCGTCGCAGCGCGTCGCAGCGCGTCGCAGCGCGTCGCAGCGCGACGCGTTGTGAGCCTGGAGGTCGGCTATTTTCGGTGCTTGATACCACACTGAACTAAGCATAATCAAGTCAATACTGGAGATGTGGCGTATACGGCATTGATTTCTAAACTGAGAGGGCAATTCTTTGATGCTGCATTCATGTTCAGGAGAGTTTGGACAAGGCAATTCTCTTGAATGCTGCCTTCAGGTATGGCATGGAAAGAGGGCATTTGCATTTCTTTCACCATAGTAAAAACTGCATTCATGGTCTGGAGAGAGGGCACAGGGGGGCTCAAGCCCCATTTGATGTCTGTGTGCACGTGCCTGGAGTACACTATACACACACCCATTGTTCTCTGTGATTTAGCTACTTGGTTTTGGGATGCCAGAACGCCCTGTGCTGGTTTTTATTATGATAAAATATATGTGATGGAACTCACACATCACACATATTTATAGAGAGGTTTATCAAGTGGGCACCTTCCTTCATGGAAGGTGCCCACCTGATAGACCCATCTATAAATTAAACTGCCTGCCAAATACCACAGGAGTTCACCCTAAATAATACTTGTCCAATGGTGGAAAAAGTAGGCTTACTCACATTTCTGTACTTAAATAAAAGTATCAATATTGCAATGTATACTCTGTTACAAGTAAAAGTAGTGGTATCAAAATGTACCGTATAAGTACTAAAAGTAGCAAGTACTCATATGCGAATGCTGCGAATCACATGTTTTCAAATGTATAAAATGTATAATGATCTTTTGAAAATAGCAGATCTACAGGCTCACAATGCATCGCATTGTGACTCATTGTGAGCTTGTAGATCGCCTATTTTCAAATAGTCAAAGTTTAAACAGGGCTGAAGTGGTTACTGTAGGTTTTGTAATAACTAGTCCTGTGCAGGGGCGTCAATTGGGTATGACAGGGGTATGCAGCTGCCAGGGGAGAAAATAAAAGTTACTTTTAAATATAAATCCATGAATGTCTCTTAGTCTATCTGCGCTGGTTATTATGTTGTTAAATTACAGTAAAAATAACTACAAATGCAAAATGTAACAAAATTGTCACTTTACCAAGGTATTATAATTATATTCTCCACTCTTCTCCCCATCTTGACAAAATGGTGTATTCCCAGGTTCTGCAGGTCAGCAGCACAGGTGCAATGCATTATTGTTAATTGTGGCACGTTTATTAACATGCTAAGTTTAGCTGCACTTGAACAACCCTTCCAGGCTGCCATATCCAGCCCAATAAATCGTTTTTTTTTTTCAGACATTGTGAAAATAGCCGATCTACATGCTCACAACGCCTTGCAGCGCGAGGCGTTGTGAGCATGTAGGTCTGCTATTTTCACAGTAGACCGTGTTATACAAAATGTAATGCCTCTTTTCCATGAGGACTCCCATCTTTGCCATACCCTAGCTTTTGCTGAACTGACGCCACTGGTCCTGTGCCCGGGTTAGGGTGTGCACTGTGCACAGTATATGAGGAGTTGAATGTATAGGAGTCTCGTAATGTTGGAGAACCCAGACGTATCAGTGTTGTCAGTCCATCTCCAAATCCGGGCATTGTTTCAGCACACGGATGTTACCGTGGTGGTATGGTATCAGTGATGTTTACCTTGCCCATATATGGTGTTCCGTGTCCTATGCCCATGTATGGTGTTCTGTGTCCAGGCCAGTATGTGATGTTAGTATGATGTCCTTGTGCCCGGAGGTGTGCGCAGTATATGAGGGATTGAGGGTGTCTCAATGTTGTAAGTAATGTTGGGCAGATCTTTATGCCCATATATGGTGTTTCATGTTGGAGTGCCCGACTGCCCGTTGGGCAGATCTTTATGGCCATACATGCGGTGTTCCGTGTCCATGCCAGTATGTGATGTCAGTACGATGACGTTAGTACTGTAGACAGACGGTGGATGGCGGACAGACATTTGCTAAATTAATAGTTACAGTAGATTCAGGGTTCCCAAACTCAATTTACCTTGGGGCCGCTGGAGGCAGAGTCTGGCTGAGGCTGGGCCGCAGCCTCAGCGCACATGCACTAATAAAACAAATTAGTGCATGTGCACTAATTTGTTTGATTATTATACTGTAGTTTCATACCAGTCTAAAGGCCCTTTTCCACCGGCAGCGATAACGATGACGATAGCCATAAAATATCACAGCGATAATTATGCCTTCACATTGATGTCCGATAAAGTTATTGGACATCAATGTGAAGAGGCACCAATTAACAGCCGCTCGCGCAGAGCGCATCGCGAGCTGTTTGTCAGAGACCCAGTTCCATATCACTGTGATCTTAACCACATCGTTGTTGATCCTAATGATGTAGTTGTCGGCTATCGTTGTCTGTATCGGTGTTGGGTGGATGCTGCCGATCCACTTCAATTGAAAACCCACTTTTTTAAATCGTTATCGTCATCTTTATCGCTGCCGGTGGAAAAGAGCCTTAACAACTACTGTATCTATCTCCCCATCAGTCTTCTCAAATGTCTTTTTTATTTTTTAACACAAAATAACCAAAATAACCTCCTGGAGGTGTCCCCATGTTTTATGGAACATGTAACTGTACTGTTAACTGTACTGTATTATTAACTGTTTTGAGGTTCATATAAAACTTGCGGGCCGCACTAACATTAAACTTTCATAATTAAGGTGGGGGCCACAAAATATCGTCTCGCGGGCCGCAAATGGCCCCCGGGCCCGCCAGTTTGAGACCCCTGAGTTAGATAATCAAAACCTACAAAGTAACTAGTAACTAAAGTTCTCAAATAATTGTAGTGGAGTAAAAGCACAATATTTGCTTTTGAGATCCGATGTAGTGGAGTAGAAGTAAAACTACAGAAAATTGGAAATACCTCCAAAGTACAGTACTTCAAATGTACTGTGTGTAGTTACTTTACACCACTGCACATGTCAGATCATCGGTATGGAAAGTTGGAAAACGCAGACACACTGCAAAACAAACCTGATGTAGTACGTGCAAAACCTCACACAAATCCCCTCCAAAACTGTAAACACCATTGCACAAACCCATTTGGTCTGAGAGTTATTAGGAGCTAAAGTAGTTGAATGTGTCTATTGAATGATGCAAGCCAAGGTGTTTTATAATCACTGTATGAACCAGGGACGTGCTGGCCATTGGGAAAAGCGGGACAACTCCCGAACGGCCGGTTAATTCCCGGCCGTTCCAGGCCGGCCATTAGGATAGAAATGTCGGGCAGAAACCTCGTATCTCCAAGTTTCAAATTTGTAAATTTTTTTTCGCAAAGCAAAGCCCTGCTTCATCAGACAAGGCCGTCGCACAAAAGTAGTGAAAACAGCCGATCTACAAGCACACAACGCCTCGCACCGCGAGGCGTTGTGTGCTTGTAGATCGGCTGTTTTCACTAGTTTAAATCATTTTTAAAATGATAAATACAAAACAAACGGTTTTGGACATACAAGGTTTCCACCCGACAACGACGAAATATAACTCATGTAATTGGCCCACTGGCTTGTCACTTTGTCACAAATCTTTGAGTAGCAGCAGTGCTATAGCGCGCAATGAGGGCCTCTCCAACTCTTTTTCCCGGGCTGAATCAGGGGCCCAGCACGTCCCTGGTAACATAAAACGCTGTGGAGAACAGAACAGAAGAGACCGCCGTCTTGAAAATTAGAAACACATAATGCAGCACAACAACCAAATATTTACAGCAATGAACACCGTGGCAACATTCTTTCTTGGAGGATAAAGTGCATTGCATCACAGATTTATGATGTGCGCTCAAATGTTTTTACTGTACAGTGTGTCTAACACATTTTTGTGTATATGCCTCAAATGCTAGTGCGTCCACTCTAAATGTTACACGCAGAGGCATTTCTTTCTTTGCAAAGGTATGTGGGAGAATATACAGTATATTATGGGGTTCAATGGCATACCTATTAGACCTGATCTCAAGATAACTACTCCCATTAAAGAAAAAAATTATACAGTATATTGGAAAAAACTACACCTCCATTTTTAAGTACACTATAAAAACACCATAAAACATCAAATGACAGCCATGTGTGTCCATGTTAAGCACTTAAACCTGTCTGTCACTTACAGGTGGCTGCACATCCAAACTGGTAAAAAAAAAAAAGACACAGCCTATCCTTACCTCCCCCTGACCTTTTTACTGTAAATACCATTTAGTTTTCCGACTGTCTGATGATATTTTTTGCCAGGGACATGCTGGGCCCCTGATTCAGCCCGGGAAAAAGAGTTGGAGAGGCCCTCTCTGCTGCTACTCAAAGATTTGCCATTTCAGATCATGACAAGTGACAAGCCAGTGGGCCAATTACTGTACATGAGTTATATTTCGTTGTTATCGGGTGGAAACCTTGTATGCCCAAAACCGTTTGTTTTGTATTTATCATCTTAAAAATGATTTAAACGGTGCGAGGCGTTGTGTGCTTGTAGATCTACTGTTTTCACTACTTTTGTGCGACGGCCTTATATGATGAAGCAGGGCTTTGCTTTGCGAAAAAAATTATACATTTAAAACTTGGAGATACAAGGTTTCTGCCCGACAGTGACGATTTACTTTGTTGGCCGCCCAGCCCTCAAAATGGAACGAAGGCCGACATTTTATTTTTAATTTTTTCCTAATGGCCGGCTTGGACAGGCCGGGAATGAACCGGCCTTATCCTTTTTAGTCGACCTTGTATCAGTGAACTGTACTGTCTTGTACCTTTTCCTATGCAAACTTCTAATAAAGTATTCAATCAATCAATCTACGCCTACGGGCTAAGGCGGAGTCTGAAGAGGTGAGTGAGTCTTCAGACTACGGCGGAAGATTGGGAGTGAGTGCGGTGCTAACTGCAGCGTGGAGTTCGTTCCACAGTTTGGGAGCTAACATAAAGTGGTCGAAACTAACAATAATTGAACAGCGGCAGGAAGATCAGATCACGCACAAGTGGCAAAGTGAGCTCAGAAGTATGACATCATCTGGTATTTATGTGGAATTTAAACAAGCTTAAACTGGAAAAGTGTCTGTTGTATGAAAACCAAAAGTACAGACAGGCCATTTGTAACTGTAAACGGATTGGGAATAACACCAGATTTTCCAAGGTCACTGGGAGATATAAAGCCTGGATAGAGACCAGAGGATCTGTAATGTAAAAATGTAGACACAATTAATTATAGAAAAGGATATTTACAAAAGTATTATCTTTGTCCGCCCATCTATATTGTACTTAGATTAGCCAAACAGCATTTGTAAATGAGGTGCCTTTTTGAAGAATGTCCCTCCTTTGTTTAAGTAACATTCGTTGTACTTTAGCCATACGCTATGTTTGTTGTGTCTGGACATCTGCCCGTGGCGGGTCCAGAAAAGACATCTCATCTGCACATCTCACACTATTCTGCTCTCCCTTCCTATTAGTTAGGGAAAGTTAGCCTCTAGCTACATCAATCTGGGAACTAAATCTAAATGACTAGCTTTCTTCACAAATGTGTTCTACTAGGTGTCAACTATCACCTCTGAACTTTGTCAAACCCAACTCCCTTGACATACTTTGTGGGAGCCAATCAAAGTTTTGGGTATCCCGAGGGCCTGGGATTAAAGGGGAAAAAATAAAAAATGGCCAATATGAACGTATGAGGTGTGTAATTAGGGTATTTTTGGGCTGCTGAATCCATTCCAACCATTAGTTATCAGTAAAAATTACTCCTTGACCATAACATAGGCCACACCTACTTTTGTGTGTCCATGAGACATATAATATTGGCAATAAAAAAAAAGGTTGGAGTAGTGTTTGAATTCATGAAAACTATTCAAGATCAGGTGGGTAATCACACATGACACACATGATACAATCTGACAAGGAACATTCAAACACAGGGTTTAAAACATAGGGACTAACAGGACACAGGTGAACTCGAATGACATGATTGGCTAAGCCTTAGCCAATTAGGCCTTTTTTATGGCCAAGGAGTCATTTTTACTTATAACTAATGGTTGGAATGGATCCAGCAGCCCAACAATACCCTAATTACACACTTCATACGTTCATATTGGCCATTTTTTATTTTTCCC
Organism: Nannobrachium achirus; assembly: GCF_963921795.1. Lineage (NCBI taxonomy): Eukaryota > Metazoa > Chordata > Actinopteri > Myctophiformes > Myctophidae > Nannobrachium > Nannobrachium achirus. The sequence goes on along the minus strand of NC_137810.1, from coordinate 59,032,727 downwards.
CCTTTATTCCCAGGCCCTGGGTATCCCGATACCCAAAACTTTGATTGGCTCCCACAAAGTATGTCAAGGGAGTTGGGTTTGACAAAGTTCAGAGGTGATAGTTGACACCTAGTAGAACACATTTGTGAAGAAAGCTAGTCATTTAGATTTAGTTCCCAGATTGATGTAGCTAGAGGCTAACTTTCCCTAACTATATGCCTATCCCTTTTTAGACAGTCGAAAACAACCCAGTAAGCATTTTGGGGTGTATTAGTTGCCTAATAGTCGTGTTTTTATCTTCTACACCACGCGTTGAAAATCAGTGTTGTAAAGGTCTAGATTTGATATTTTTGACTAGTTGTTTAGTCGGCTATATTTACACGGGTTGCTACATATACCACTATTAGTCGGATACAAAAAGTCTACATTTCGCCGTTAGCGGCCGTCGAAAGTAGTGAAAAGTAGGGCGACGGTGGGATTCGATCCACTAATCTCTGACACTCAAGTCGGCGACACTATCCACTCAGCCATCAATGTTGATATGATAGTATAGACTTTCTGGCCGTATTAAAAGGTGACATTGCCCACCTGTGTTCATTTTAGTGTAGTGCACATTGTTGAGGAAACTAAATGTTAGCGTGTGTGTGTGTGTGTGTGTGTGTGTGTGTGTGTGTGTGTGTGTGTGTGTGTGTGTGTGTGTGTGTGTGTGTGTGTGCGCGTGTGCGTGTGTGTGTGTGTGCGTGTGTGTGTGTGTGTGTGTGTGTACGCCCCGGACTCATTTTTGAAGCTTGTGATTGGCTGAACCGGACGTAGGGAGCGCTCCGTTGTAGTCACTTGGACCGCGCGAGGTGCACTTGGACCGCGCGAGGTGCACCAAAACCCAATTATCATGGCGTTTATCGTGCGCTTGCCCAGGCCGTAAATATAACGATTGCATTCACCACGGCTTCGTAACTCGCGCGGCGCTCCGCCGGCCGCTTGCAATGTCGTGGACAATAACTGAAAACGAGCGCTCTTTGCCGTTTCCATCCATCTTTCCCAGTTGGATCCATAATCACGCGGCACTGCACTGTCTGACTGACAGACGAGGAGTTCATTTCATCGTATATTTTTGTTTTAAAGACTTTATATTGACATTGTTTTAAAAAAAGGCGTTGAAAAGCCGGCTATACAACGACTACAACCAGACAAATAGCTTAATGATCGGATGGCTATTGGAATCATTTTACACCAATATTTCGAGATCAGTTCTGCAACGTGGAGTTGTTTTTTTAAAGAAATGTTTATTGAAATATGGATTAAATCTAATTGTCTAAATTCGGTGTAAATATAAACGTTGATACGGCGACTATAATTAGTTGGCTAAATCTCGGCTAGATCTAAACTATACTTAATAATGATCAACGGATATTATAATTATGTTAGTCCAGGAGATCAGTTAAGCACCTTACTGTTGTTTTTTTTAATAAATTGTTATCGAATCATGGAATAAATTGCAAAGTATATTTTCGGTGTGAATATAACCGGAATCTAGCCGGGTGAAATTAAGGCTAAAAAAAAACTAGTCGTGTAAAAAACGACTATTGCTCAGTGGGAAGGTGCAGGCTGTTATTGTTTTGAAAATGTTCTAACTCGGTTCATTTAAAGCAAAGGTCTTCAACGTTTTCTGGCCAAGGAAGGACCCCCTAGTTGAGAGAGATGAAGCAGGGACCCCCACGACCTGTTCATAGATTCCATATAGTTTCACTGCTCGACAGCACAATCATCAGTGTATGTTGGATTCATGCCAATTTTTAAGTGTGCCTGCCATGCAATGGCAAAACACTTATTGTAATCCGCCATACTTATATACATAAGTAATGTCGCCACAAATTTCGGCACGTAATAACTGCCGCACAATTTACGCTACCCCCGCAATATATACATCAAAACGTGCGGCTCGGCCGGGAATGGGGTGCTATTACTTTTCTAAGAGAAACGTTGTATCGTTTAATTGATATTAATTTATTAGTAATTTTACCCATTGACTTATAATGGGAATCGCAAAAACTCACATTCAATATTTTTTTTCTCGCAAACCATAGGGGCTACAGTTTCAAAACTTGGAGAGGAGATTTATAATGATATCAAGGATTAAATAAAAAAAATATTTCGTCAGTTGGCCTCATGGTGGCGCTATAACAGTCCACTTTACCTTTCGGCCTGTAACTCTTGAACCGTGGGTCGGAAAATTAAAATTCCTTTTTCCCTGGATTCCTTGGGTCATGATGCATCTCCTCATATAGGCCACGCCCATTTGCGTCAGGATAGATTTTCCGCCATTTTGAATTTTCTTCAAAACACACTTTTTGCTCCTTTTCCTACATATTTTCTCCAAATGTCACAAAAATCGATACACACGATCTATGGACTCATGCGATAAACATATTTAAACGATATTTTGATAGTCCATACCGTTCTTCCGTAACAGGGTTCCAAAGTTAGCGGGAGGAGCCCATTTTGTAAGAAGTAGCCATAAATCACAAACGAAACATCCAGTCAACACCAAATTTTAACCACAAGTGGGGGGCGCTATACTGAACATATACCCACTTCGACCCATAGGGGGCACCACAAACGCGCAAAACGTAACCGTTTCATGCCAAAACGTGTTTTTCAGGGGGAACGACCCTCTCAAAACGAAACACTAACACCAACCGCTACACGAGGTTGCACAGACTTAGCGAGCTGCAGGCACACTTAAAATTTCTTAGAAATTTTCTTTTCTAGGTTTTCAGATATTTAACCACTTGAACCGTCAATACCTAATAAACTTGACCTTTCACTCTGTCTGCTCTTTTTCCCAAATACAGCAAACCTCTTTGCCGAAAATAGCCGATCTACAAGCTCACGCCTTGTAGCGCGAGGCGTTGTGAGCTTGTAGATCTGCAATTTTTGGCTAAAGTTCTCAGAATATGGACACTAGGGTTCAAGTGGATAATATAAAAAAAGGAGAAAACAAGTTTCTATCACACAAAGATTTGGAGGACCCCCTGTAGTAACTCTGAGGACCCCCTAGCCTAGGGGTCCCGGGGGGACTGCCCATAAGTCTGAAGGTTCATTAGTCCAAAGATTCATTACTCCGAATTTAGTTAGGGTTACTGAGGTTAAGGTTAGGGTTAGGGTTAGAGTTAGGCATAGTATTCTTAACAAATTCGGACTAATGAACCTTCGGACCAATGCCATGGCACTGGTCCCGGACCCCCTGTTGAAGACCCCTGATTTAAAGGATGTAATTAATCGCGTCGGTTTTCATGATATCATCCAGATAGTCAGCTATGCAGATATTCCAACTATAGTTCTTCATAGTGGTCTCTGCTGCACGCACAGATGCAATGCTCTGTGATTCTCATCGGCATGGATTCCTGTGTCAACGGATATGCCTCGTAATGATCTAATAGCAATCAGATACGTCCAGGTTTTATCACACCTGACGGAGCAGTGATTTCACATCGCCCAGGACTGATTTAGTAGCTTGCGTCGTCTACAGCTGGTGGTGGTTCCACCAGAGGTGTGTGTGTGGGTGTACTGTATGCATGTGCGCACGCCTATGCATCTGTGTGTAGCAGGGACATGCTGGGCCCCTGATTCAGCCCGGGAAAAAGAGTTGGAGAGGCCCTCATTGCGTGCTATAGAGAGAGATCTAGCGCTGCTGCTACTCAAATATTTGCCATTTCAGATCATGACAAGTGACAAGCCAGTGGGCCAATTACATGAGTTATATTTCGTCATTGACGGGTGGAAACCTTGTACAGTATGTCCAAAACCGTTTGTTTTGTATTTATCATTTTTAAAATGATTTAAACTAGTGAAAACAGCCGATCTACAAGCACACAACGCCTCGCACGCGAGGCGTTGTGTGCTTGTAGATCGGCTGTTTTCACTACTTTTGTGCGACGGCCTTGTCTGATGAAGCAGGGCTTTACTTTGCGAAAAAATTTACAAATTTGAAACTTGGAGATACAAGAATTCTGCCCGACAGTGATGATTTACTTTGTTGGCAGCCTAGCCCCCAAAATGGAACAAAGGCAAACAGTTTATTTTATTTTTTTTCCTAATGGCCGGCCTGGACCGGCCAGGAATGAACCGGCCGTTCGGGAGTTGTCCCGCTTTTCCCAATGGCCAGCACATCCCTGTAGGCTGCACACAGTGCACAGTACTGGCTAATGAGGTAGTCTGTACATGAGCTCAATGTGACAGTTATGGGTTCAACTGCTGATCTGAACCGCTCGGTTTACAGGGTATAGAGGTACAAGGGGCCAACTCAGTCTGGGTGTGACCCCGCAGAGGGCCCGTGTCTGTCTGGATAGTTAGCCCTGTGGTGCCCCTCAAAAGGTGGCTCAGCGGCCAAAGTGATTCGGGGGGCCTGTGTGTGTGTGTGTGTGTGTGTGTGTGTGTGTGTGTGTGTGTGTGTGTGTGTGTGTGTGGAGGCGGTGGCCGGGGACAAGTGTAGGGTTTCAGTGTCACGCTGGGGTAACTCTCCCAAGCGCACTCCTTTACAGGGGCGTCACAAGGGGGGGGGGGGGGGAGTGGGACTGAGTTACTAGGGCCCAAGGCTGTAGCTCAGGAGGTAGAGTGGGTTGGCCAATGATCCATGGGTTGGCGGTGCAAATCCCACTCTAACTAGTTACGATTGGGTACATATATTTTAAATGGCAGAATTACGAAAAGCCAGCCTATTATGTGAGGAGAACAGATTATAGTTCTCCTCTTCCTACCCAAGATGCAATGCGCTTTCTTTTTCTATTTCTATTCTCTCTCTGATCCAGAGGATTAAACTAATTAAAACATATATTTTCGGGGGGAAATTACTGTTTTGCTATGTAATTACTGTACCTTTTTCTTCCCTTTTTATTAATATCACGTAGATGTGTTTTTTTTGGTACTTTATATAGCTGTAATGAGGCTATGACGAAAAAAAAATCCCATCCACTTCCACTATAAAAGAATCTGCAATAGTGATTCTGTCCCACTGGGATTAAACAAATTAAAACATATATTTTCGGGGAAACCCCCTGTTTTGCAATGTAACTACTGTACCTTTGTTTTCCCTTTTTATTAATATCACCTAGATGTTTTTCCTTTGATACTTTAAATTGCAATAATGAGGCTATGAAAAAAAAAATCCCATTCACTGCCACTATAAAAACAATCTGCCCAGGGTTAATGTCCCAGCATAGTAACAGGGCAGAATGGGGCGGGATTTGCAAAAGCCTGAATTATTTTATACTTTAGCTATTGAAAAATAGGCAGATCTACAAGCTCACAGCGCGGCACCGAGTGCCGTTCTGCGAGCTTGTAGATCTGCTATTTTGGAAAATCTTGTTTTTTTTAATATATATATATATATCTTTTTAAAACATTTGTAACTCAAATATTTGCTTCTGGGTGGTCCCTGGAACAACATGTTTTGAGATGGCGGTCCGAGGCCAAATACATGTAATTTTGGGGGTCCTTGACATGAAAAAGTTTATTTAGGGGAGCGTGTCGCTGTTACATGTCGTCTTTTACTCTAACCCTCACCCTAACCTCAGTGGAGTGAGTCGCTAACCCTCCGGTCGAAATGATGGTCGTTCGAAAGAGCGCGATTTTTCCCCTTATTTAGAAGAAGGATTTAGAAGACATTTATGGAATCGGGTCAAAAATATTCAAAGACTTGCAATGTTCACGATTTTTCAAAAATAGCAGATCTACAAGCGGTGCCACACTGTGACTGTGAGCTTGTATAATCTGCTTTTTTTTCAATAGTTAAAGCACAAAATAACGTGTAATAATGCGTTCCCAGTCGAAATGGGTTAAACCCCCTCCTCCACCTATGAAGAACATTCCTGTGGGGCCCGCAGTGAATCCTCGTACCCATGGGGCCCAGAATTTGGTGCGACGACACCCCTGTCTATTATGCTCTAATACAGTGTTTCTCAACCACTGTGCCTGGGGACCTTTGGTGTGCCCCTGAGAAGGGTCAAGTGTGCCCTTTGAAACTGCTTGAAAGCCAGTATTATATTTATCATTTTAAAAATGATTTAAACTAGTGAAAACAGCCGATCTACTAGCACACAACGCCTTGCGGTGCGAGGCGTTATGTGCTTGTAGATCTGCTGTTTTCACTACTGTTGTGCGACAGCCTTGTACGATGAAGCAGGGCTTTACTTTGCGAAGAAACATACACATTTGAGATAGGCTACAAGGATTCTTCCCGACACCGACGAATATATTTACACCCCTGTATTATGTTGGTGTGCCCATGGATTCTTCTTGGGACATGAAAAGTGTGCCCTTGCAGAAAAAAAGGTTGAGAAACACTGCCCTAATACACTAACACTCACCTCTGTCACCCTCCCTATGCTTCCCTCCGAGCAGCCCTATAGCTCCCATCCCATGGCCCAGTGTGCTCCTAGGCTGCTCAAAACAGCCCCGTTTCACCGCAGTAAATGTCACCTGAGTTACACTCCCACCGCTCTCCACAGACAGCCCTTTATTCACCGGCCCTTTTTATAAGGGCCCCTGCTCGCATTTCATGTTTTCTCTTTTTTATTACGTGCCAAGGAAGCCGTTTTCCTCCCCTTACTCATTTCTGGCCATATGATAACACTCATACTTTTTTTTTCACGTGAATGCCAGTTTTTCCCTTTTTTCCTGCATTGTGTTTTGTTTTTCCCCTTTTTCCAACCTTTCAGCTCGTTCTCCCTTTTCACTTTTTCAGCGTCTCTCTCTCGGAGAAAATGCCCGTGTTTGTTATAGGGTTTGTGTTACCGGAAACGGAGAATTACGCTCCACCCTAGCTAGTACCGCTGCCTACTGTAGGTGCTGACGGTTCTCACTAATCTAAAATGTAAGCCATCCGCTAATTTCTGGCTTCTATAAAGCCATATTCAGGAAACGGAGCATGAACGCCCAGGGGCGTCACCAGGGGGGGGGGGGGGGGGGGGGAGTGGGACTGAGTTACTAGGGCCCAAGGTGGAGGGGCCTTCATTATTTTATGCTTTAACTATTGAAAAATAGCAGATATACAAGCTCACAGCGCTGCGAGCTTGTAGATCTGATATGTATTTTTTTAAGCGAACATTTGTAGCTCAAATTTTGGAACTAAATATTTTGAGATGGGGGGTCCGTGGGCCAAATACATATCATCTTGGGGGTTGACATGAAAAAGTTTGAGCACCACTGACATGGAAACACGGGTTTCTTGCACACATTTTCATCATTTTTCAAAAATAGCAGATCTACAAGCTCACAGCGCGGCACTCGGTGCCGCGCTGTGAGCTCGTTAGGGGGTTTAACGATATAGTAACTGAATCGAAAAATCGATTTTAATTAGCAATGATCTACTTATTCTACTATATCGTTTGCAAAAGAAAAATATCGTACCGTTTTGGCTTTGTATCGTATCGTATCGTTTTAAAATGCGGTAATCGTTATCGAATCGTTTTGCAATGCAAATAATTGATTGTATGGAAACTATTGCCTGTTTAAAACCAGACTGCACTCAACACCCCTGGACGAAGTGTGTGATAGAGTCTGGTTTATTAACCAGGCAATGGAAACTAAGTATTTGTGCCTTGTATTTGGCAATTTTAAGAGGGAAAATGAAAAAGAGGGGTCTAATTACCTTTCCATTCCATATCGCTACTCTTGGTCTATCGATAAATGTGTGTAATCTCTGTGTTCATGTCAAGGTGCAGGTTTGTCCGTATGTGTTGAAATATAATGTCCACGTATTTGCTAGAGAATCACAGCGTTTACTTCCATAATAATAGATTTTTTAATACGTTTTACAAAGATTTCATGTCCTTGCTAAACAGTTACTATATCGATTTTAAATCATTGAATCGAATCGTATCGTATCGCCATGAATGAACCAATATCGTCCATGTATCGTATCGACAACCATGTATTGTGACGCGTATCGTATCGCTGTTAAAATGTATCGTTACACCCCTGGAGCTTGTATATCTGCTATTTTTCAATAGAACTAACATTCATGGGGGGCCCGCGGTGAATCCTTGTACCCATGGGGCCCAGCATTTGGTGTGACGCCCCTGCCGCAGGTCCACTCACACTGCCATAAGATGAAACTGTAGACTACTGTGCTGAGCAAGGAGGGGCACATACCACATTTTTTTATGTAGTTTTTAACCGAGTCTCAAAGGTTGTTGTACTTTTTACACGATCATGCCCAGGGGTGTCACACCAAATTCTGGGCCCTGGCTACAAGGATTCACTCACATTTTGTGCTTAAACTATTGAAAAATAGCAGATCTACAAGCTCACAGCGCGGCACCGAGTGCCGCGCTGCGAGCTTGTAGATCTGCAATTTTTTTTTAATCGTGAAAATGTGTGCAAGTCTTTGAATATTTCAAATCCTTCTAGGTTTTTTGAAAAACATGTTTCTATGTCAGTGGTGCTCAAACCTTTTCATGTGAAGGACCCCCCAAAATCATATGTATTTGGCCACGGACCCCCATCTCAAAATATGTAGTTCCAGGGACCCCCCAGAATCAAAATTTGAGTTACAAATGTTCACTTCAAAAATACATATATTCAAAGATTTGCACACATTTTCACGACTTTTCAAAAATAGCAGATCTACAAGCTCGCAGCGCGGCACTCGGTGCCGCGCTGTGAGCTTGTAGATCTGCTATTTTTCAATAGCTAAATAATGAAGGCCCCATCCACCTTGGGCCCTAGTAACTCAGTCCCACTTCCCCCCCCAGTGTGACGCCCCTGATCATGCCATCACCCACAGCGGTGTCGCTAAGACTAATGACGACCACCTTTTATGTCGTAGTCACGGTCATTGAACTTAATGAGCATAACAATATAAAAGAGTACAGCCCACAGTCGTGGCGTTTTAAAGTGTGAGGCTACACTTTTATACCTTTAGGCTTGTTTTCGTTGGCACCTCTCACCACTATACAGGTGTGCGTTTCTCCTATTTGGATTGGACAGATCTTGTCGTCTCCTTTGAATTTCAGGAAGACGTGAAATCCAGACAGCTTTTTTTTTTTTTTTACTCTAGGGCATCCATGGAAATAAAGTTTTCATCCACAGCACCACCGGATGACAGTTATTTTTTGGAACCTTACATGATTTATGTCATACCACTGTATGTAAATTATGTAAATCTTTCCCACTTAGATACAGTGGGTCACGAGGAAAACTAGAGAGAAAATCAGTTTCCATTAGGACAGATTGAAAATGATACTTTTGAAAAAAAAAGAAAAGAAAAAAACCATTTAGATGGGAGGGGGAGCATTCACCAAAAACCGCAGCTCTACAAGCTACGAGCATCAGAAGTAGAGCAGAACTTGGGCTTGTAGATCTGCATTTTTTTGGCAAAGAGATTTTGGTTGAAGATGGAAAAAGAGCTCACCAAGTACAGAGCAACTCAGGTCCATTGTACTAACTGTAGAGGGTCTAAAAGTGGTTAAACTGAAGTGATATTGACGAATAGCATATATTATCAGTATTCCGCTCTTGCGTCCAGTATTTCATAAAGCACACTACATTCAAATTGTCACATATACTGACACTTTGGGGTTTGGATAAATCACTATCCAATTTTCCCATGATGCAAGGTCAACTATATTAAGATACTTTATGAATGTTGGCCGAGGGGAGTTTTGAACCGATAGTGATGACAGCAAGATTAATGTACTTCTCCGTGGCTCTCTCTCTCTCTCTCTCTCTCTCTCTCTCTCTCTCTCTCTCTCTCTCTCTCTCTCTCTCTGCCTCCACAAGGCAGGTCCACGTTGTCCAATGTAAAGGAGAACGGTGCTTCTTCAAGCGTAGCGTAGGAATGTACAGTACAGCGTATGTAGTCCTCAGAAGAATGTGCCAGGGCCAGGGACGTGCAGAGAATGTTAGAGAGGCAGGGGCTGACATTTCTAAAAGGGCCTTTTGGTGTAAATATCTAGAATAGCAGACCTCCAAGCTTACAACGCGTCGCAGCACGGCGCGTTGTGAGCTATTTCCGATACTTGATACCACACAGAACTAAGCATAATCAAGTGAATACTGGAGATGTGGCGTAACGGCATGGATTTCTACACAGAGAGGGCAATTCTGTCAACATAAGATGCTGCATTCAAGTTCAGGATAGTTTGGACAAGGCAATTCTCTTGAATGCTGCCTTCAGGTATTGCATGGAAAGAGGGCGTTTGCGTTTCTTTCACCTATAGTAAAAACTGCATTCATGGTCTGGAGAGAGGGCACTTTTTACAGACGGATAAAAGGGCAGGGGCTCAAGCCCCCTTTGATGTCTATGTGTGCACGTGCCTGGCCAGGGCTTTTCATTTAAAATGAAGAGCTCGACTTAAACTTCCACAATTTGAATCGAGGTAACCGGATTACAGAGATTAATGAGGCAAACGGATCTCACTTTTCTTCCAAAAGCGTTGGAGTGTGTTCCTGTATATGCCAGGCGGACGCAGTGATGAGAGGGGTCCCTCCGAACTCCTCGCTGTCAGATTTCAGCAGCTCCATCAATCTTCCGCAAACGGCAATAACCCATTCCGTTCTAGAATTATTTAATGCTTTAACTATTGAAAAATAGCAGATATTCAAGCTCATGGCAGTGCCGCGCTGCGAGCTTGTAGATCTGCTATTTTTGAAAAGTCGTGAAAATGTGTGCAAATCTTTGAATATTATGTCTTTTTAACATTTGTAACTAAAGTTTTGCTTCTGTGTGGTCCCTGGAACAACATATTTTGAGATGGAGGTCCGCGGTCAAATACATGTCATTTTGGGGGTCCTTGACATGAAAAGGTTTGAGAACCACCGTCATAGAAACATGCGTTAAAAAAAAAAGAAAAAAAGCTTAGAAGGATTTAGAAGACACTTATAGAATCGGGTCAAAATCGGGTCAAAACTCTAATTTTCGCGATTTTTCAAAATCGCGAAAATTTTTCAATAGTTAAAGCATAAAATAATAACACGTAATAATGCGTACCCGGTCTAAATGGAATAAAAGAGCCAGTGTGGAGGCTTACAAGTGGGGCTGTCTGAACCCATCACATGCCAGCCAGGGGGCAAATGGTCAGTTTGGGTAAGAGGAAACCTCGCTTGGCACGGCACAGGTCCCTGCCAGGGACTGCCAATACAAGCTATGGCGGGGGTAGACCGTGCGTACGTAGACCCTGCATGCCCGCCTTGACAAACTGCACTCTCAATCTGCTGCCTGCTCACACTGTCTGCCAGAGGAGCATTCCGCAGACTGCCAAGACTTATGGCAAACTGAGGATCGTTTTATGGAAACCATGGATTTTCCTCCTCAGGAAAAAACTGTGCTCTTTGGTGTTATTCTTTCTTGCTCTATAAATGTTATGTGATCATGATGTATGAAAAAAAAATCCAGTTCAGTTTAAGTGTCAGTGATATATCTATTTTGAGACGTCCAAAGTTCACAAATGTAAAATTTAATTTCATTCTTTTTTTTCTCCAGAAAATATACATTCTTCTTGTGTTTTACAAGCAGGTGGTTTATTATCTTTCTGTGTTTTTTATGAGAGATTCACATTTTTTTCTCCTCAGAAGTTTTACTCTGCATGTCAGTAGCACTGTGTATTTCAGTCTCCATGTTTCCTGACACCTGATCGGGCAATAACGGAAAAACCTCTCCAATTTTGCAATTTTACAATATTTACCTTTACCATAACCGTTACAGCAGAAGGACATGAAATACTAGAAGACTGAAATTGGGCTGGGAGATATATTGCATAATTCACCCGCTCCAAACCAAACACTGTGACGATGATGAAAAAAAAATGACCTTTGTGGTTGTGGTTTCTCTTTAATCTAACACGTACTCACATGTCACCTCACATTTTCTGCTCTCTCACAAAACAGGAGTGCAACACAGTTTGTGGAGGGTAACTAAGCGCATTTACTCAAGTACTGTACTTGTTATCAGGAACGTGCAGAGTATGTTAGAGAGGCAGGGGCTGAAATTTCTAAAAGGGCCTTTTGGTGAAAATCTCGAAATTAGCCGACCTCCAAGCTCACAATGATGCTTGATTTCTACACAGAGAGGGCAATTCTTTCAACATGAACTACTGCATTCAGGTTCAGGAGAGTTTGGACAAGGCAATTCTCTCGATTGCTGCCTTCAGGTATGGCATGGAAAGAGGGCATTTGCATTTCTTTCACTATAGTAAAAACTGTATTCAAGGGCAGGGACTCAAGCCCCCTTTGATGTCTATGTGTGCACGTGCCTGCTTGTTATGAATTATGACCTTTTTATCTGCTTGACCCGGTACATACATGGGGAGCATCACTCATCTGCGTAAGCATAATTGACACCCTTGATACGATGACCATCAACTACACACACTTGGACCATAATGTCCAACCGACCGGCTTCATCGGAAATGGTGTGCTTGCATTTTCCTAAGAGATACGTTATATACACACACACACACACACACACACACACACACACACACACACACACACACACACACACACACACACACACACACACACACACACACACACACACACACACACACACACACATACTGTACACACATACACATAATGCAGATTATGTCCATACTGGCTTTTCCAAGATATCGACATATATGGCCATTAATGTATTCATTTTCCCCATTGACTTGAACGGGGAAAATTCAAATGGTAAGACAGAATTCATTTGCAAGTGTGACTTGCGTCACGGCAACCAAACTTGCAATTTAACAGAATTGCATCTTTCTATCTCTGTTCTGTCCATGTCTCATATGTTTTGGTCACATCATGTGTCGATTATACTCTATTTTATTCTCTAACTGTGTAATAAACTTTAGAACTTGCCGTGTGACAATGCCTGGTGTCATCTTGTTCTGCACGCATGTGACTCTTAGTTAGAGGGACTCTTAAAGGATACATTTACATGTTACGCTCCCTTTCGTCAGTTCATCAATGAACTATGAGGTTGGTCAACAAACAGAAGTACAATTTTGAGATACGTTTACTTTACTTGAGCATTTTCCGTTTTGAATGATTCTGTACTCTACTACATATCAGAACAAAATATTGCACTTTTTATTCCACTACTAGAATATGTAAAAACCTTAGTTGCAAGTTGCTTTGCAGATTTAGATTATTATTAATAAGCTTACAAAGCTTTGAATCGTCAAGCGTTGTGAGCTGGTAGACCTGCTTTTTTAGTACTTTTACACAAGTAAAGTTTTTAATGCAGGATTTTAGCTTGCAGCAAGCGTGTTTCTACACTGCTATTGGTACTTTAAAGGAGTAGTTCACCCCCAAAATTACCTTTTTTTCTATTGATTACACTCCCCATGGAGACTTCATGTTCAATAATAAGTTCAATCATTTTTTTTTCTATTTGTCGCATTCCTTTTTTTCCTTTAAATAATTTTTATCCCACGGTTTTGCAACCCATTTTCTCACCCAGTTCCAACTACCTAACCTGTAGTCCTGGTTTCCGCTCTCCCCCTGCCACGCCAGGGGAATTGGGGAGCACCTGGCTGGCTAGGGGGAGGTAGTATAGAAACCAGGACTACTGCATGTTTTTGTGAGGGCATCTACCCTAGGAGACACGGGGAGAACATGCAAACTCCACACAGAAAGGCCCTATCGCATTCCTAAGACAAAAATGTTGATTATAGTAAATTGACCCCCATTAATTCCAGATGGGGACCCAAAAGCATCTGGGTCTCCATCTGGAATCAATGGGAGAACATTTATTGTAATCAAATTATTGTCTTAGGAAAGTGATTAAAAAACAATAAATATTATAGAACTCAAGTCTCCATGGCGTAAGTAATCGATAGAAATAAAAGTCATTTTGGGGGTGAACTACTCCTTTAAAGAAAATGTGTGTACCGGTACGGGACACATCTTCCGCCAACTGGTTCGTCGTACATCCAACAGGGTTCCCGCGGTCATGAAATTCCTGGAAATATTTTGAAATTAGATTTTTTTTTTCCAGTACTGGAAAAGTTTTGAAATGTATCAAGGGTCCTGGAAGGTCCTGGAAAAATATCTATGCATTGTCTTTGGTTATGGATTTTGTTAATACCTCTGAAATGACAAATTAAACATGGGCCAAATTGTCAAATATTAGAGACAGAAATTGTGAAAATAGCCGATCTACATGCTCACAACAAGCATGTAGATCTGCTATTTTCACAATAGAACCGTGTTATACAAAATTCCTCAACTCTTAGTGCTCGTCAGGGTGCCGGGTCCCCAGTAAAAACATGATCATGTCGGGGGTCACGGCCTGAAAACACTACACTACCTGTCTTTGGGCATTGCACATAGGAGTAAGCGACCTGTTATTGAGCTGAATTATTGTTATATAGTCCTGGAAATTGGGTTAAATATTCTGGAAAAGTTTTGGAAATGAATTGGTAAAAATGTGTGGGAACCCCGATCCAGTCATCTCTACTCAAAGAGCCTGCTGTGGCAGGCGGAGCAGTAGGGCTTCTGTTTCTCCTCCTTGAAGACCCCCTGGCTGAGCTGGCGCAGACAGAAGGCGCACACAAAGTGCTCGGGGTGAAACTTGCGGTCCATGGCGGAGATGCAGCGGCCCGTGATGGGCTCGCCGCAGCTCCCACACAGCGTGCCTTGGCGGGTGTGGAAGTGCAGGGAGCAGAGGGGCCGGCCGTTCATCTCCATGAAACAACCGTCAGTGAAGGGCTTCAGGCAGTCCTGGGTTGGGGGGGCAGAGAAGAGCAGAGAGAGAATGACATCTGAATACAGGAATGTGTGCGTGCCAGTACCTTGTACTCTTCAGTAGTTGTGTACGACATAGAAAAAGTAACATGGATAAAGAAAAGAAAAACACAAACTAAATTAGGCAAAAGGCTAAGAATGATTGTTACATTTGCAATTTTGAAAATAAATATATTGTTTAAAAAAGAAATGTGCTAATGATCTAACAGTGGTTCCCAAACCTTTCAGCTTGTGAACCAAAAGAGAAATTAGATGTTTGCCCGGGACCCAAGCTAGTGAAAACATTTGTCTTCTAATTTATAGCATTTCTTAGATTCTTAATTTTTTTAAGTAATGAAATTAGTTGATTTTCTTTTAAATGTTTTGAAATAATAATAATTAAAAACAAATATTTGGAAAACAAAAATGATGGGACCCATAAAGATTTATGATCTGCAGTACTTATCCCAGAATGAAAGCCTCATGTTTTGCGCTAATGATTTGTGCTAATTGCTTTAAAAGCATGGAATATGATATTATCTTTTATTTTGTTTTGTCTTCATCATGGGATATCTACTAAACAGTAAGGAAATAAAACGCTCGCACACTACGATGATATGACAAGTGCTTTTATTGCTCCAAGTGAAAAGTGTGACGTTTCGAGCACAAAGCTCTTCTTCAGACTAAAGTGTGAATCAGAAGGAGCACCAATCGTATAAACAATATCTGCTAAACAGAACAGAAAAGAATCGAACTGAATAGAATGATGGGGAGAAAGACAGGGGTGAACGAGTGCAAAGCCATATACAGACAGTACAGAAGGAGAGGAGGGGATTACTCCATAATGGGGGAAAGATAATCTGGGTTTTGTTTGTCGTGATCAAAGGAAGAAATAGTGTCATCATGATCAAATGAAGAAATAATGTCATCACGATCAAACGAAGACAGAGTGAAGACAATTCTCTGATCTTCACCAAAGCCTGATTTATACTTAGTCGTATAACAGAGTACAAATAAGGCGTAACATTAATAACACTGACACAGATCTCTCTTCGGTGCAGGAGAAGTGGAAGTGTTCACACTCTATCTAGACAACTTTGACAGGTGCTGGGAACGAAAGCGCATTCTGAGAACTTCAGAGACGCATAGCCTAGTACTCTCTCTGCAAATATAAACTGCTGTGTTCGTTTTTGCAACGTCTTGAAGCCCCAACAGCTTCATCATCAGCCACAAGGTTTCCTCGTTTCCCTGTGTCAGATTTCCCTCCGGCTTGTGGTCAAGACATTATAAATAAAGAGGGGGCATTGTGTGGGTGTCCCGCTCAGTTCTTCCTCAGCTTGTACCCGAGCCAGGCCTGTGTGTGTGTGCGTGTGTGTGTGTGTGTGTGTGTGTGTGTGCGTGTGTGTGTGTGTGTGTGTGTGTGTGTGTGTGTGTGTGTGTGTGTGTGTGTGTGTGTGTGTGTATGTGTGTGTGTGTGTGTGTGTGTGTGTGTGTGTGGTCTGAGGTAAGAGACTCACTGCACAGACGAAGCACTCTGCGTGCCAGGTTCCGTTGGCTGCGTTCAGGTAATTCTCCCTCACCGGGTCGCCGCAGCCAGAGCACTTTGGAGCGAACAGCAGATAGAAGTCCTTGTTACAGTATGGCTTGCCGTCCTTCTCCAGGAAGCCTGGCATAGGAAGAACACAGACACGCCCCATAGATGACTGACGGGCTAGCTGATTGACTGACTTATTGATTGATTGATTGATTGATTGTTGGATTGATTGAAAAAAATCCATAAACTAATTAACACATTAAACGCCCACGTGGTGCCCATGCGCCAATCTCTTTGATGTTTACGTGTGCCCACGACGCGTTGTACAGTAAACTATACTGTACTGTAGCTACTGTACTTGGCTACCGCGGTGATGAAACAAACTCCATTTCCCAAAATGCAGCGCGAAATTACGTCACCCGGACGTGCTGTCTGTCTCGTTGACTTCCTGTTTAGCCACAAATGCTGTTTTCTCCGGATTCTTTTCCTTTTTTCTTTTTTTCTCAAAACGGCGGCCTCTTCTATCGGCCGTAACACAAACACTGTGGCTTAGAATTGATCAAAAACGGTCCTGACTGAAAGAAAAGATTTTCGAAATAAACAGGACATGCTTGGATTACATTTACTCGGATTACTTTTCTCGCCAGTACTTCAAAGGTAGGTAAAATGGCGGGTTGCCATGGGCACCAGCAAATTAAAAGTTGAATAATTCTGGGCACCGCTGTGTTAATTGAAAAAAAATAAAAATAAAAAAACGTTTAAGAAGCTCGCTGTGAAGCTTGTACAGTAGATCTGTAGATTGCTGCCGGTGGGGGCAATAGGTGTTGACCTCTGAACAGCTGTCAATAAATGTCAATAAATCAATAGAGACCAAATCAAACTACAATGTAATTGTTGATTATTGCTACAGTGGACCTACAGCATAATAATCAACTGCCATTGTACTTTTCATCCATACATTACTCATACTACAGTATTATTAGACATTATTGTTACTCACCCTATACTTTTACATTACTGATATTACAGCACTACTCTCACTAAAACATCTGTAGAGTCTACATAGTTTGGAATACATTCATAAAACTTTGCCTATCAATTGATGACACCTTGGTGGAGAATTTCTCTATTCACTATATATGTTTTCAATGAGGTCTTGAGGTCTTTTTCAATCATCTTTTCCTAGGTAAGTGATCACAGCAGGACAATTTGGCAAGAGAAATGTGATGTTTAACACTGCATTTGTGAATTTTCAGGGGTTAGCTGACATTTGGTGGGTCAAAGAGTAGCCACAATCATTGTAGTTTTGTGTCCACAACTGTTTCAATTTGGGCACACATTTTAGGCAGATTCTTCCCCTGGACCCCCCTGGGGCTTAAGAGGATATATGTCATAGAGCAGGGTTCCCCAATTAGTTTTCCCCAAGGGCCGAACTATGTCTAGGGTACCAAGCCGAGGGCCACAACATTGCAGGGAGCGACGGTGGCGTTCCCACTACTCCAGCGACAGTTTTCGTCGTTGTCGGGTGAAAATCTTGTATGTCCAACACCGTTTGTTTTGAATTTATCATTTTAAAAATGATTTAAACTAGTGAAAACAGCCGATCTACAAGCACACAACGCCTCGCGGTGCGAGGCGTTGTGTGCTTGTAGATCTGCTGTTTTCACTACTTTTGTACGGCGGCCTTGTATGATTTGCGAAAGAACGTACAAATTTGGAAATACGAGATTTCCACCCGACAACGACGATATACTAGTGTTGTTGCAGCTCTTATACCACCATTATTACTGGGGTTGGTGGGGGCCAGACAGTAGCCCCCCGCGGGCCGCAAATGGCCTGCGGGCCGCCTATTAGGGAACCCTGTCATAGAGAGTAAAAAGTTGTCACCTTCAGGTCCAAAGCGGTCTCCACAGTGAGCACAGAAGAAGTGGTCAGGGTGCCAGCTCTGGTCCAGTGCAGTTAGGATGTTCTGTTTAGAGAGTCAGAGAGACGGGTTAGCCATTTTCTTTTCTTATATATTTTTATCCCACGGTTTTTGCAACCCATTTTCTCAAACAGTACCAACTACCTAACCTGTAGTCCTGGTTTCCGCTCTCCCCCTGCCACGCCAGGGGAATTGGGGAGCACCTGGCTGGCTAGGGGGAGGTATTATAGCAACCAGCCCTACTGCATGTTTTTGTGAGGGCATCTACCCTAGGAGACACGGGGAGAACATGCAAACTCCACACAGAAAGGCCCTATCGCCAACCCCACCTAGAGTGTGGGTGCTGATGACGCGAAGGCCACAGCGTCCCCCGGCGGGAAGCGAACCCAGGACCTTCTAGCTGTGAGGCGAAGCACTAAACACTGTGCCACCGTGCCCCCTCAGCCATAGAAATATAAAGTGGTTTTGTATTTGTCCCTGTTATCTCAGCGCCCTACTTTGAGGATCACTAATCTTTTATTATGCAAACAAATGGAGATGAGAACCAAATAAGGCAATTCAAATGCGACACTGAATTGGCTGATGATTCGTTCAAGCCAGCCGGCGACTTCGACCGTACCTCAGAAACCCATGACAAAAAATAACAACCTAGTATCTAGATTAGAATATGTCTGAAAGGATAATTCATAGATGAACTGACAAAAGGGAGCTTAAAATGTTCATCTATCTTTTTATAACTCTGAGAGTGTACACACGTGTGTGTACATTTCAACACTCAGATGAATACAGTAGTGTAAAGTAACTAAGTAGCTACATTCTCAACCGTGCACAAAAGGTAAGGAGAATTGACTTGAGAATCTCCCCTTTAATAATACCAATTGGTATTGTGTGTTATATCATTTTTATCATTGATTGGTCACCAGAATGAGCAACACAGCCAAACGTGTGGGTAGCGCCGACCCAAAATGTGTCAAAATGGCCTGTAATACTGTTCTGTTGGTATTCACCTTTGTTGCTTGGAGCATTGAAGATTGCACTCTCCCACAGTAATAAGGAAAAGAAAAAACACATATTGGCCATGTTTTTGTCAGGGATAATTTTACACTCAGTGTCAGGAACCTCAGTAGCGTGTGGAAGATCCGTACGCAGCCACAACAGCTTTGGCACCTCCTCCTCATGCTGGTCACCAACCTAGACACATTCTGCTGTGGGATGGCATCCCATTCCTCAACCAGGATTTGTTGTTCTGTTGGTCACTCACGCACGTCACAGCTCGCCCAAGCCTATCCCACAAGTGTTCAATTGGGTTGAGGTCTGGACTCATGGCAGGCCATTCCATCCTCTCCACTTCCAAATTCTGGAGGTACTCTCTGATGATCCTGGCTCTGTGGGGGCGAGAGGTTTGTCATCCTGGAGGATAGAGTTAGGTCCCAAATTCTGGCAGAACCCATGCTCAGGTGCTGGGCACACACCTGTGACTGGCACACACCTGTGACTGGCATACACCTGTGACTGGCATACACCTGTGACTGGCACACACCTTGCCTGGTTAATAAACCAGACCGAACACAACAACACCCCCTGGCGGTAGTGGTGTTGTAGTAGTACGGTCTGGCATCCATTGAGATTCTATTTCCTCAACCAGCTTCAAGGGTTGGCCAATCAGGGTTGTATGCTTGGGGCACATGGTTTCTGTAGGCTTGGGGCAAGTGGTTTGGGGCAAACCCCAGAAATGAAAACTCTTCCTGAAATCCCAGACTCTCTTCCCAAAACGAAGTTTGTGATAGAGGCTGGCAACGCCAGGCAAGCACACACCTATGACTGGCACACACCTGTGACTGGCACACACCTGTGACTGGCACACACCTGTGACTGGCACACGCCTGCCAGTACTTGAAGCCCAAAATGAGAGTGAATCAATGCAAGCGGAACAGCATTACAGGCCATTTTGGCAAATTGTTGGTCGGCGCTACCCACACGTTTGGCTGTGTTGCTCATTCCACGAATGCCAGATGCTTACAAGCTGTACCTCGTTGTAAAGGTGAATAATCAATGATAAAAATGATATAAAACCGAAGTCAATTCTCCTTACTTTACCTTACGTGTACGTACGGTTTTACGGTATTTTTTACTTTACTGGAGTATGTCCAATTTTCGGTACTTTTGCTTATATTCCACTAAGCAGAGGCAAATATACTTTTACAATTATTTGAAAACTTTCGTTACAAGTAACCTTATAGATTTTGATTATCATTACAAAACATACATTACCCATTAAGTTGTGGGAGATCTACAATCTCACAATGTGTCGCATTGTAGATCTGCTATTTTCAACGTTTATTTTATTTTATGTTTTTTAAATCTTTTTCACACCTCTGGATGAATGGTGAGGATGTGACAGTGCCGTCAGCAGGGACGTGCTGGCCATTGGGAAAAGCGGGACAACTCCCGAACGGCCGGTTCATTCCCGGCCAGTCCATGCCGGCCATTAGGAAAAAATGTAAAATAAAATGTCGGCCTTTGTTCCATTTAGGGGGCTGGGCGGCCAACAAAGTAAATCGTCACTGTCGGGCAGAAACCTTGTATCTCCAAGTTTCAAATGTGTACATTTTTTCACAAAGCAAAGCCCTGCTTCATCATACAAGGCCATCGCACAAAAGTAGTGAAAACAGCAGATCTACAAGCACACAACGCCTCGCGTTGCGAGGCGTTGTGTGCTTGTAGATCGGCTGTTTTCACTAGTTTAAATCATTTTTAAAATGATAAATACAAAACAAACGGTTTTGGACATACAAGGTTTCCACCCGACAACGACGAAATATAACTCATGTACAGTAATTGGCCCACTGGCTTGTCACTTGTCATGATCTGAAATGGCAAATCTTTGAGTAGCAGCAGCAGCGCTATAGAGAGAGATCTCTCTCTATAGCGCACAATGAGGGCCTCTCCAACTCTTTTTCCCAGGCTGAATCAGGGGCCCAGCACGTCCCTGGCCGTCAGGTTACCAACCTGCAGGATGGGTCCCTTGCAGTAGGCACAGCGAGGAGAGAACAGCCCGTGGTAGTCTTTCTCACAGTAGGCTCGCCCGTCTCTCTCAAAGAAGCCCCCGGTGCCCAGCTCCGTCTCACACTGGGTACACACAAAGTGTTCAGGGTGCCACGTCGACCCCAGGGCTGTGATCATCTATACACATGCAGAGGACAGACAGTACAGGGACAGAGCAATGGGATGTTTAATAATGTAATGTACATTAAGGAGATGCAGATTCATTAACCACTTAAACCTTATATACATTGTTGTACGTCAAATAGCAAAAATAAAAATAAAAGCTGATCTACAGGCACACAAGACGCTGCAGTGGCATGTGTTGTGAGCTTGTAGATACAGATTCATCCTAAAAAAAAAGTAATATTGTGTAAAAAAGAATTGCAGATGCCATAGCACCCCAAATCATAACTGACTGCGGAAACTTCCCACTGGACTTAAAGCAACTCTTATTTCAGAAGGTTGACATTTCTCTATTATAAATCCCTGTTTTGAGTGTAATATTGTAATTTCTCTATTATAAATCCTTGTTTTGAGTGTAATATTGTAATATTTCTTTTTATATTCATGACCTGTATGCCATAACATTTCAGCATTTTAACAAAACACAATATTCCATTTTTTTTAAGATGCATCTGTATGTTATTTGTGTTGAATGTTCACCAAAATGTTCATCTATTTTCGCAGAATGTTTAAATCCATGTTTGCTGATGAATGTTCACCTATTATGGCCAGAACAGAAAAGGGATGCTAGGGTACATGTGGTTAGGAGGTTTAGAACAGTATTATGTTTCCGTCCCGTATTACCTTTCCAGTGATGAGCTTTCTACAGGAGGCGCAGTGGCCCTTGGCCACAGTGTGAACGCCGATCTTGGCCAAGTCAGAGCTCAGGCCTCCCAGAAGATCATCTATAGTGTCCGTCTTCCTGCTGGGGGTCGCCGGTCCCGTCACGTTGGTGCCCGCTCTAGGGCTGTCGTGGTCTCGAAGTCCACCGCTGGTTTTCTTCTTCACAGACAGCTTTGGAGCCAGTGGTGGTGGGGCTGAGGAAGATGGTGGAGTCTAAAAGATAATTAGATATTACCTTTTAAAAATGTGTATTAATTTGTGTTACTGTTCACCCATTAGAACAGGGAAAGCATCTGCGTAATTTTTTGAAAATGTCCTGGAAAATGTATTACTCAGCCTCTGTAGCGGCTAGAAACAAAATTCCAAGACTATTTGATAGCTTACACCTTTGGCTTTCATAGAAAATGTTCAGGAAAAACGTACAAATATTTTTTTTCAAAAGTTACTGTACTACATACTGCACATGTACTGTAATACACAAAAATGTGTTCCCCGACTGAGGGGTAAACACACTTTAATGTGTACCCATCCAGGTTAACTAACTGGTGTGATTTCTTTGCGACACTATGGATTTCAATTGCAAAATTTTGATAAGAGGAAAACAAGGAATGTAATAGTAACAGTGGACAGAGTCGTTTGCTTTCCCTGCCAATGCTGCTGGTTACTCGGTTTAGCTATGTTTGATCTGCTGTGAGAAGTCAAACCAACAAATCAAACAACAAAAAAGTTGGCAATGTTATATTGTAATGGAAATAAAACTCAAAGCACCAAATAGCGCACTGCAGAGTCATGTGGTGTGCCATGCCCTCCAAAGTGATCCTGTTGTGGGTAATATTTTGACAAAGACATGTTTGATGGTGACTATTCCGCCCAACAGGCACTCCTCAGGGACATTCAATCTACATACATCTACTTATCACGCCATGCCATGGGTGGATTGGCAATTTGGAGCAAAGAGAGAATTCATGGTGAGCTGATTAATGATTAATACTGGTATTAAGGGCTCATAATAAAGAACGTTTATTACCTGAGTGTCAGCTGATTCCTGCCAAGCCCTTTCTTATCAGCAAAATACAAGGGACAAGGTTCAGTGTGGCTTTGTCTTTATGGTCTTCATGAACCAACCAGAAAGGAGCTCTCAACTCATGTGACCTCTGAGGAAATTAAACCAACCTAAACTCAATCTGTTTGTCAGACAGACAGACAGACAGACAGACAGACAGACAGACAGACAGACAGACAGACAGACAGACAGACAGACAAACAGTCGTACTAAAATGGCGTGGCAGGGAGTTGAAGTGGACCAGGAACAGTTAATGTGTTGTTCTATCTGTCTGGACCTACTGGAGGACCCAGTGACCGTTCCCTGTGGACACAGATACTGCAGGAGTTGTATCGAGGGATTCTGGGAGCAGGATGATCAGAGAGCGAGGTTTAGCTGTCCACAGTGCAGAGACAATTTCAGAGATTTTCACACTCTGAAAAACACTATGTTGACTGATTTGGTGGAGAGCCTGAAGAGGACAGGACTCCAAGATGTTCCTCCTGGTCACTGCTATGCTGAACCTGGAGAGGTGGCCTGTGATGTCTGCACCGGGATAAGTCTGAAAGCTGTGAAGACTTGTCTTCAGTGTCTGGTCTCTTACTGTGACGCTCACCTCCAGCCTCACTATAAATCTCGTGCCTTTAAGAAACACAAGCTGGTCAAACCCGTCAGTGAGCTTCAGGAGAAGTTCTGCACCCGTCACAACAAGGTGAGAGAGCTTTTCTGTCGCACTGATCGGCAGTTAATCTGCTCTCTGTGCTCCGTGGAAGAACACAAAGGTCACAATATGATCTCAGCTGCCGCAGAACGGACCGAGAGACAGAAGGAGCTCTATGCGAGTCAGCAAAACATCCAGCAGAGAATCCAGGAGAGAGAGAAAGACCTGAGGCTTTACCAGGAAGTGGAGTCCATCAACCGCTGTGCTGACAGAGCAGTGGAGGACTGCGACGCCATCTTTAAGGAGATGATCTCTTCCATGGAGAGAAGACGATCTGAGGTGAGGCAGCAGATCAGAGAGCAGCAGAGACGTCAAGTGAGTCGCGCTGAAGAACTGAGGAGGCGTGTGGAGCAGCAGGTCTCTGAACTGAGGAGGAGGCATGCTGAGCTGGAGCAGCTCTCCCTCACAGAGGATCACATCCATTTTCTACAGCGTCACAGGGATCTCTCAAGGATCAGTGAATCTACACACCCAGTCAGCAGCGACGTCCGTCCTCTGATACACTTTGACGACGTGACTGCGGCCGTGTCCAAAATGAGAGACAAAATAGAACACGTTCTTACAGAGGAACGTACAAAGACAAACGTCTCAGAGACACTGAACAGAGTGGATGTTTCATTGGTGTCAACACCACCAGAACCCAAGACCAGAGCTGAGTTCTTACAATATTCACGTCCGCTCACGCTGGATCCAAACACAGCTCATCAACTCCTGTCTCTGTCTAAAGGGAACAGAAAAGTAACACGGATGAGCAATCAATCATACCCTGATCACCCAGAGAGATTCATTAACGTGCAGCAGGTTCTGAGCAAAGAGGCTCTGACTGGACGCTCTTACTGGGAGGTAGAGTGGAGCGGAGGCTTTGTCGGTGGTGTTTTTATAGCAGTCTCGTATAAAGACATCAGCAGAGCGGGTGAACAATGTGTATTTGGATACAACGATAAATCGTGGTCTTTAGAGTGTACGGATGGTTATACTTTCAGACACAGACGTATTAAAACTGACATCCCAATGCGTGTGTCGTCCAGAGTAGGAGTGTACGTGGACCACGGTGCTGGTACTCTGTCATTTTACCGTGTGTCTGACACCAAGACCTTGACTCTCCTTCACACGGTCCAGACCACCTTCACACACAACCTCCATGCTGGCCTTTGGCCTCTGTTACCTTTAAACACTGCAGAGTTGTGTGACCTCAAGTAGAGGTATATATGGACTCAGTGGTTTTCAACGTGTGGGTCCAAATTATTTTTTTTGGGGGGGGGGGGTCCCCAGATGATGATGAACTTAATGTGCAACATTGTTTTCTCACTCAACAGTAAACAAACCAACATAACGTTTAAGTGACCTCTAAAATGACAAATTAAATATTGGCCAAATTGTCAAATATTAGAGGCAGAAATTGTGAAAATAGCAGATCTACATGCTCACAACGCCTCGCGTTATGAGGCGTTGTGAGCATGTAGATCTGCTATCTTCACAATAGAACCGTGTTATACAAAATGTAATGCCTCAACTCTTAGTACTCGTTAGGGTGGGGGGGGGGGGGGGGCGGGGGGGGGGTCCCCATATGATTATTTTGGGGGTCATGGGCTGAAAAGGTTAAGAACCACTGAAATAGATCACACTTTTGGTGTATCTCTGAGTCCAGAATCATTATTTTGTATTTTCTTTTCTCTTTGCCTGCTTTGTGAACTTGTAGATAAGCTATTTTTTCTATGCATTTTATGATGATGTATATAGGGGCTTAAAGTGGTTAATAATATATTTTAATACGTTGTTGTCCTCTTGCATTTTATGGATTTTATATTCCATGTGAAATATAGATTTACTTTTTCTATGTCATATTCTCTGATCAAACCTGTTGGAATTAATAATGATAATATTAGTAGAATAAATGATAATGTAAGAGTGTATGTGTGTATTAATTAATTTGTCTTTATATCTGTCACTGGACGACAGAGTCAGTGTGTGTGTGTGTGTGTGTGTGTGTGTGTGTGTGTGTGTGTGTGTGTGTGTGTGTGTGTGTGTGTGTGTGTGTGTGTGTGTGTGTGCGTGTGTGTGTATCTCAAATCTTTGCTTCTGGGGGTCCCTGGAGGGGGGGGGGGGTCAAATACATATAATTTTGGGGGTCCTTGACATGCCATAGTTTGGGAAACACTGATTAACATTTAAAAGATTTAGAAGGATTTAGAAGACATTTGTAGAATGTATAGAAAATGTGTGTGTGTGTGTGTGTGTGTGTGTGTGTGTGTGTGTGTGTGTGTGTGTGTGTGTGTGTGTGTGTGTGTGTGTGTGTGTATATATATATATATATAAATATAATGAATGAATGAATTAATTGAGATTCAAATTATATATATATATAATTTAAACCTCAATTAATTATATATATATATATATATATATATATATATATATAATTTAAATCTCTACCTCCCAAAACACAGCATACTTTAAATATGACAAGGCTGCCCTCTGCTGTTACATAATTATTGTGCATCTCAAAGATGCTTGGCAAAGTAGCAATTTAAGTCACAGCTCATCATAGTATAAGGCAGAGGTCTTCAACAGGGGGTCGGGGACCCCTAGGGGGTCCTCAGAGTCACTACAGGGGGTCCTCCAAATCTTTGTGTGATGGAAACTTTGTTTCCTCCTTTTTTTATATTAACCACTTGAACCTCGCGCTGCGAGGCGTTGTGAGCTTGTAGATCGGCTATTTTTAGCAAATAGCTTTGGTGTAATGGGGAAAAAGAACACACTAAGTACGGAGTGAAAGGTCAAGTTTATTAAGTATTGACGGTTCAAGTGGTTGCATATCAGAAAACACAAATTGATATGAATCCAAAATACACTGATGATTGTGCTGTCAAAGGATGAAACTATATGGAATCTATGAAATGGTTGTGGAGGTCCCTGCTTCGTCTCTCTCTCAACTAAGGAGTCCTTGGCCTGAAAACATTGAAGACCCCTGGTATAATTAAGGGACAATAGAACATTAAATGGAACTCATTCTCAACTTCATTGATATCACAACAGTTACACATCCGGTCTTCCTCTATAATCCCCTGGTAACGGCCTCAAAGTTCAATTCATTGTTTGTTTGTTTGATTGATTGATTGATTGAATACTGGGGTCTTCAACAGGTGGTCCGTGGACCACTGGTGGTCCGTGAAGGTATTCCAAGTGGTCCCTGACCAGGCCTGGAATTTCGTCATTTTAGGGGCAAGGCCACTTGGCCTTTGATGTTGTGTATTTTTTTAGGCCACAAAAGGCCAGGGCAGGAAGTGGTGTCTACGTGACAAGAAAGAAAGACTGGTGTCTAGATGACAAGAAAGACTAGACACTGGTGTCTACATATTGACAAGAAAGAAAGAGACACTGGTATCTACGTATTGACAAGAGAGAAAGAGACACTGGTGTCTACGTATTGACAAGAGAGAAAGAGACACTGGTGTCTACATATTGACAAGAGAGAAAGAGACACTGGTGTCTACATATTGACAAGAGAGAAAGAGACACTGGTGTCTACATATTGACAAGAGAGAAAGAGACACTGGTGTCTACATATTGACAAGAGAGAAAGAGACACTGGTGTCTACGTATTGACAAGAGAGAAAGAGACACTGGTGTCTACATATTGACAAGAGAGAAAGAGACACTGGTGTCTACGTATTGACAAGAGAGAAAGAGACACTGGTGTCTACGTATTGACAAGAGAGAAAGAGACACTGGTGTCTACGTATTGACAAGAGAGAAAGAGACACTGGTGTCTACATATTGACAAGAGAGAAAGAGACACTGGTGTCTACATATTGACAAGAAAGAAAGACACTGGTATCTACATATTGACAAGAAAGAAAGACACTGGTATCTACATAATTTGACAAGAAAGAAAGAGACACTGGTGTCTACATTAGGGTTGCCACCCGTTCCGTATAATACGGAATCGTTCCGTATTGGACAATTAAAACATGCGTTCCGTATTGAACCAATACGGAACGCGGTTTGTTCCATATTTAACCAAATGCCCCATAAAGGTCTGTCACACAAACCTCAACACAGAATTTAACAATAATGGATGAAATAAAACACAGGAAAAGACAGCAAAAGGAGGGAGAGGCACGAAGGACCTTCTGTGAGGCGGCTCGCAGTCGCTGCGGCTGTGGTGCGCTCTACGCTCTGCCTATAGTGGGGTTCCGTGTACATGTAATTTTTGGGTTTCATTTTAAATTTGTGTTAAAGTTTATTTTTCACTTCCAATTTGTAGATTATGATCTATAGAACAATTTTGGTTCGAGTGTCAAGACAGTAGATTGTAGACAGTAGACACTTTATAAAATAGGCTATGCTCAGGTTTAGGCTAGTGAAGCCTATTCAGCCTAAAGTAAAAATGTTCAATGTTCATAAAATAGGCTATGCTCAGGTTTAGGCTAGTGAAGCCTATTCAGCCTAAAGTAAAAATGTTCAATGTTCATTGCTAATAAAGCACTTTAAACTAGGCTATGCTCAGGTTCAGGCTAGTGAAGCCTATTCAGCCTAAAGTAAAAAATGTTTAATCTTCGTTGCTAATAAAGCACTTTAAACTTTAAGTATATGACTTAATGGTTTCTTGACTACCTTCTCTTTACTGACCACCAAGTGACCCAAGAGCCAGGTTCAAATCATTCATACATTGCTTTATTTCATACAAAATTAACTTATTCATATTTTAGAAACAATTGGCCACTTCAAACTGCAAAACAATATAGGTTATACCATGTTGTGTGGTATAGTTATAACTATTCTATGCATTTCATGGGTTTGGGACTGCATTTTTTCGCCGGCCGGCGGCTGTGCCACGCGCACGGAACGCACGCACCGCATGCCCGGAAGAGGTGTTCCTTATTTCAATTTCTGAAAGGTGGCAACCCTAGTCTACATATTGACAAGAGAGAAAGAGACACTGGTATCTACATATTGACAAGAGAGAAAGAGACACTGGTGTTTACATATTGACAAGAAAGAGACACTGGTGTCTACAAGATGACACAAAAGAGAAAGATGAGAACGCATTTAGCAGATGCTTTTAAACCAAAGCAACTTACAATAAGCAGGTAATACACATCACTATAATAAGCAAGATAATATGTCAGTACATCAACATCAATATAACAAATGCATAGGAATATCAATCTAGAAAAAACAATAACATAGGCAGACCACACACCTAATCAGTAAAAATGCTATCTAGCTTCATGTATGGTCATTGAGGGAAGGGGGAGTGTTACAGTAGTGCTATGGGTTTAGGTGGAGTCTGAAGAGGTGACTCTTCAGTCCACGGCGGAAGCTATAGGGAGTGAGTCTGTACAGCCAGCTGTACATTAAAGCCACTGTGGCCTCAGGGCATGACAATTTTTCTGGGGAGCACAAGGCCAAATACTGAGGGCCAACTCTGGCAGTGCACTAAATGACCTGGTGACCTATGATGACGAGGAGGTGAAGACATTCAATAGAAAAGGGAAGTGTACTGGATTGCCTCATCATTACTAGGAAATAATGGCATGTGTCCAGTGGTGTGTACTCTAGAATTCCTTTGAGGTCATACAATAATTCATGGGTTTTCAACCACCAGGTGTGTGTGCGTGGTCCATATGTAAAGTCCAAAAAATAATCAGACTTTGTCTTTTTGTATCTAACGTTTTGGCTCCTCACACATTTCAGAAGCAAAAACAAACAGTTACACTAACCTCAGTAAAACTATGCCTAAACCTAAACCTAACCATAACCTCAGTAAGACTATGCCTAAACCTAACCCTACAAAAAAAAAAAAAACATTCCATTCCCATTGAAATGCATTGGCAGAATCTGTCCTCATAGGTAGAAAGTGCAGTGTGACTGTGCCCTTAAAGGGCCAGTTCACCCCTGGGACAACCAGATCTTATTTTATTGTTGTTTGGGGCACGATCAACACAATCCTGAGTTATTTTTTGTGTTCAATCTGTGTTTTGAGATATTTTAGTATTTCAGCATGCTACAACTGGCCATATGATGCTTTGTAGCATGATATTGCATCATCTCTTGCCTCATATGATGCAAAATGCATCATATGACGAGTTGTAGCATGCTGAAATACTAAAATATCTAAAAGCACAGATTGAACACAAAAAATAACTCAGGATTGTGTTGATCGTGTCCCAAACAACAATAAAATAAGATCTAGTTGTCCCAGGGGTGAACCGGTCCTTTAAGGCTGAGAATTGTGAGTTGTAGCTATAAGCATTTTGGGCAGCGGTGGAAAAAGTACTCACATTCTTAAGTTAAAAGTATCAATATTGCAATGTAGAAATAGTCTGATACGAGTAAACATCCAGAGTAAAAGTACAAAAGTATTGGTATCAAAACGTGCTTAAAGTACCAAAAGTAGAAAGTTCTCATTATGCCGAATGTCCCATTTCACAGTTTTCAAATGTATAAAAGTATTACAATCTTTTGAAATAGGCCTATCTATCTTGAGGTTGTACATCGGCTATTTTCAAGTGGTCAAAATGTATATAGGGCAGAAGTGATTAATGTATGTTTTGTAAAAATAATCCAAATCTATAAAGTAACTAGTAACTAAAGTTTTAAAATAATTGTAGTGGACTAAAAAGTACAATATTTGCTTCTGAGATGTATTAGTGGAGTAGAAGTTCAAGTATTGTAAAATGAAACACTCCAGTAAAGTGAAAGTACCTCGAAATGTACTTTTACTTACATACTGTGTACAGTTATCTTCTGTACTCACTAGTGGTCCCATACAGTTAGGGATGGGATGATGACATTTCATATCACGATTATTGTGACCAAAATAACTGCGATTTACGATATTAACGCGATAATCAAAATATACTTTAAAAACCTTAAAATGGCTCAAAACGCAGCGCGTTGTGAGCTTGTAGATCGGCTATTTTTGGCAAAGAGATTCCGGAAAGAGTGAGAAAAAAAATACTTTATCAAGTACGTTCTTCACAGGTCCGTTTTAACAATTACAGAGGGTACCAGTTAAGTGGTACCAGATATGCAGCTCAGCAAAGGTGAACTAATCCCATCTCCACGATGCGATTACCGTGAGCAGGGCAGGAATTTCATGGAGGCCATGAAGGCCATGGCCGTTGTTGCCCCTCAGTTTGGCCTTGTGCCCATCAAACCAATGGCATGACCTGAGGCCACAGTGGCCTTAGTGCCCCAGCTGACTGCACCACTTTCTCCTCTGTCTCTTTCTTGTCAATATGTAGACACCAGTGTCTCTTTCTTGTCAATATGTAGACAGTATACACCTTACACCGGTGTCTCTTTCTTGTCATGTAGACAACAGAGTCTTTTGTGGAGATTCTGAAATATTAACTCCCCGAGTCCCCATCTTTAAACCAATCCAGTGACTTTGATTGGTGCATGCCAGGGCTGAGCATGGATCAGATTGTAAATACCATCATTGATCTATTTCACTGCAGATTAGGTTATGATCCCTAACCCTTAAATTCAACAAATTCTTTGAATAGAATAAAATCTTGTTTTATTCTATGGCCTTCCTGCCCTGGCATTTGGCCTTTGTGCCCTAAAAAAATGGTCATCACCAAAGGCCAAGTGGCCTTGCCCCTAAAATGACGAATGTCTTTTTATAACGATTAGGGATGGGTATCGTTCACCTTTGAATCGATACCTTTTTCAATTCCTGGGAATCGATACGATACCCTTTTCGATACAATTTTCGATACTTTTTATTTAAGTTTAACTGCTCTACCGCAGAGCTAGGTGATGATGATGATCACACAGTGTGGCGGAGCGGAGAGTATAGACGTTGGATAATCATCATAATAATAAACATTATAGGCTATTGTCGGCTATTTTCCACAGTAATGAGTGTAGCCTACTAAAGCAGTCATTAAAGGAGTAGTTCACCCCCAAAATGACTTTTTTTCTGTTACAGATGCGACCGGCCAGGGGTGCGTTCCAGAGTATCGAAACGAGGTATCGTTAGTTTTTTTTTTTTTAATTCAAATGTTTTTTTTATTTTTTCTTCTTAATACAAAAAGTGGTAATGGGTGGTACAGTGCAGCACAACAACAGGTACAAATATATATACAGTCAGTCCAAGATAATACAAAAATAAAAATACAAAGGAAATAAAAGTAGGAACCTCTTCACATCTTCAAATAAGTGTCATATATGTTAGAAAACTATCCCATATCTCTTTCATCTTTCCCATACCATTCACTCTTCCCAGCATGTACTCATACGATGTGATTTTGATCATCTCCTCGTTCCACTCTTTAAAAACAGGAGTTCTTGGGGTTTTCCAGTTCCGCAGCAGGATTCTGGCTGCTGTGACCAGTCCAACCTTTACTATTACAAAAGCTTTTTTATTTAACCCAGGGACCACTGTCCTGTCTCCTAAAAGACAGAGCAGTGGTAGTGGGGGTATGGTAAATCCCAACCATTTTGACAGGTAATCAAGAATTGTACACCAGAAAGGATACACCATGCGACATTCCCAAATCATATGGACATACGTGCCAACTTCTTCTTTACACTTCCAACATGTATTACTCTCTGCAATTCCCATTTTCTGTAATCTAGTTGGTGTGTAGTAATATCTATGAATTATTTTATATTGAATAAATTTTCCCCTTGCTTCTCTGATCCCTTGTCCTGCATTTGCTATAAGTCCTTTCCAATGTTCATCTTCAATATCCACACCCAGATCCCTTTGCCATATCAGTTTGAGACTGTCACATGTATCACCCAACTGTTGTTTTGACATTTTATAAAATACGGAGGCGGTATGAGCTTCGTGTGGTAGTTTTAAATAATCAAGCAATGGGTTTTCACCAGCATCAAAAGTACTGCCCAGACAATGTCTCATTTGGAAATATTTCCAAAATGTACCATCATTCCCAAGTTTATATTTCGCTCTCAGATCTGAGCAAGTTATAAAGTTCCCATTGTCAAATAGGTCACTGATATTATTAATCCCGGCTGTCTGCCATTTTTTCCAAAATACCTTTGTCTTCCCAATACATATTTTAGGGTTATTCCAGAGTGAAGAGTATGGTTGTTTATACTGTGACATCTTGTGTGCTTTATGAATCTTAGCCCATACATTCTTTGAATGTGACATTATAGGGTTCGGATTGGGTTCATTGCTCGCTGCCTGTGACAGAACATCAATTGGACGAAATGGTGAAGCCAGGCTTCTCTCTATGATTACCCAGTCCAAGTCAGAGTCCAACCCACTAAAGTGTTTAGACAATTTAGCCATTTCGAAGGAGATATTGTATGTCCTCATGTCTGGTAGGGCAAGGCCCCCTCTATCTCTAGGCATCCACATTTTACTCAGTTTGATTCTCGGTTTTTTCTTTTCCCAAAGAAAGTCCCTAATGATTTTATCATACTCTTTATAGATCCTGTCAGGGATATTCAAAGGGAGCATTGCTGAAATATAGTTAAACTGAGGTGCAACCACCATTTTGATAACATTCACTTTACCCCAGAGAGACAGTTTCAAAGTGCTCCACTTTTCCAGATTGTTTTTTATCTTCGTAAGTAATGGCTCATAATTTAATGCAATAATTTTGTCCAAATCTGAGGTAAGTCTAACTCCCAGGTATTTCATTCCAATAGGAACCCATCTGAAACCAAACTGAGTCACCATGTGTGAATGACATGATCTGGATATTGGCATAGCCTCAGATTTACTCCAGTTAATCTTATACCCAGACAGCTCAGAATATGTCTGAATAGTATCCATCAGGGGAGGTAGGGAGTTAGCAGGGTCCCTTATCAGTAATAAAATATCGTCCGCGTAAAGCATCAGTTTATGCTCTTTCCCCCCTCCCTCCACCCCTTTTATCGCTGTATTGGCTCTGATCATGGCTGCCAGTGGTTCGAGAAATATCGTGAATAGCAAAGGAGATAAACTGCAGCCTTGTCTGAGAGACCTAGTTATGTTAAAGTATGGAGATATGAATCCATTTGTGATAACTGCAGCTTTAGGATTTTTATATAAAATATTAAACCAAGTCCTGAAACCTTCGCCAAAACCAAAACGTGACATTGCGGCCGACATGAAGCCCCAGTCTGACCTGTCAAAGGCCTTCTCAGCATCCAGTGAAAGGGCGGCGACAGGGGCGTCGCCCGCCGCATGACGCCACGTGAGATGAATTAGCCTCCTTAAATTGTCGCTAGAAGTCCTAAATTTGATGAAGCCAACCTGTTCACCTAGGACGGGGGTCAGCAACCCGCGGCTCTAGAGCCGCATGCGGCTCTTTAGCACCACCATAGTGGCTCCCTGGAGCTTTTTTCAAAAATGTATTAAGGGAAAAATATATATTTTTTGTTTTAATATGGTTTCTGCATGAGGACAAACATGACACAAACATTCTTAACGCTTTTCAATGCTGTAAAAATGTGTAGAAATAATATTAAATGTAATGCTCATTGTGTATTTGTAGCCTACTTAGTCATTTTGACAGTAGGCTAATATAGTTAATATAGACTTTTAATATATTGTCACTGTCGGGCAGAAACCTTGTTTCAAATTTGTCTCTTTATTTTTTCTCGCAAAGTTAAGTCCTGCTTCATCATACAAGACTGACGCACAAAAGTAATGAAAACAGCAGATCTACAAGCACCGCGAGGCGTTGTGTGCTTGTAGATCGGCTGTTTTCACTAGTTTAGTTCATTTTGTAAATGATAAATACAAAACGCAGTTTTGGACATAGAAGGTGTCCACCCGACAACGACAATATATAAGACTTTTATAATTTTTTTGCGGCTCCAGACACATTTGTTTGGGGTTTTTTTGGTCCAATATGGCTCTTTCAACATTTTGGGTTGCCGACCCCTGACCTAGGATAATGTCTGGTAACACTTTGTCCAGACGTAGTGCTAGTATTTTAGTCAACAGCTTGCAATCTACATTAATTAAGCTTAAAGGCCTGTAATTCGATGGGTCTGTGGTGTCCCTGTCCTTTTTGGGGATCAGTGTTATTAAAGCTTCATTGAAAGTGCCTGGTAACGTTCCCAGTTCAAATGCTTCTGTATATACTTTAGTCAAAATGGGAGCCAAAATATCTATAAATTTTTTAAAGTACTCGATAGGGAAGCCATCGTTGCCAGGTGACTTCCCCATTTTCATCGCTGCAATAGCATTCCTGACCTCTTTCTCATTAATCGGTGCATCCAGAAATTCAGCCTGTTGTGGGGTCATTTCGGGCAGATCTATCCTGGAGAGAAAATCTTCTAACTCCCCCTGCTCGTAATTAGAGGTAGACGTGTATAACTCTTCATAAAATTGTTGAAATACCTTGTTAATTTCTTTAGATGATGAAACTATTTCATTCCCCTTTTTAATTGCAGGAATAACACTATTATTATCTTTTTGCTTTAATTGTCGGGCCAGAAGTTTGCCAGTCTTCTCTCCCCCCTCATAAAAATTGGTCCTCAGTCTAAATAATGCATATTCTGTTTTCTTATTATATATCTCGTTCAATTGGAATTTGCATTTGCATAATTCCCGATACACCTCTTCCGTATAATGTTCTGCCAAATTTTTCGGTATCGTTAGTTTTTACGTGAACCGATACCCGATAGTATCGACGTCATGCAATCGATACCATTAAAAGTATCACAGACGATACCCATCCCTAATAACGATAAAGGATAATAAGGATCATTGTCCCATCCCTACATCCAGTCATGCTCTGTACTCACTAGTGGTCCTCTACTGTGATCCTGTGGTGATCCCAGGGCCAACATGTCGTCTAGGATGGAATCCAGGTCCTTATTGAGGTCTAAGGAGGCTTCCACAGGTGCTGGCAACTCACTAACGGAAAACAAATGTTTGTTTAGTCCAAATGTTTCATACCATGCTAATGACACATCATATCGTCGCTGTCGGGCAGAAACCTCATATCTCCAAGTTTCAAATTTGTAATTCTTTTCGCAAAGCAAAGCCCTGCTTCACCATACAAGGCCCGCACAAAAGTAGTGAAACCAACAGATCTACAAGCACAGTGCGAGGCGTTGTATGCTTGTAGATCGGTTGTTTTCACTATTTTAAATCATTTTTAAGATGATAAATACAAAATAAACAGTTTTGGACATACGACGATATAGTTTTATACCCAGATACACACTATGCAGAAAAACTTGCTTATTGCAGTATCTATGCGAAAATAGTGCGTTGTGACTTGTGAGCTTGTAGATGTGCTATTTCCGCCATTTTATAAAACGTTTGGAAAATCAGCTATAATGATCTGACCACAATAGGGACACCAGGTTGAAATGGTTAATAATAACTGTACTTTTAACAAAGAACAGAATTACCAGGGGTTGACACTAACGTCTCAGAGGCCCTTGACCATCGAGCAAGTACAGGTCATGTTCTACTTGCCCAAAGGTCATGCCCACTTGCCCGAAAAAGTTAATTGTCCATTATAAAATGATAGGTAAGATTTTAATTACCGCTCAATTTAACAGTGATTTCTTCACTTTCTGGGGCTGTGCAATAAAACATGTCATACTGTACCTCAATCCAAATCCCTACATAGCAGCTATGATTGAATATTTCTATGGTTTCACACTTGTTATTTGATTTTTTTTATGTTTAGACAGTTATCTTGTGTTGTGTTTATAGATGGTTGTGTCCCCTCTCAAATGAGCACTTTCCCGGTCGGGCAACCTGAAAGCAAACTCCTCCTGCCCGAAAGTTTTATTTACCTGGTGGGGGCAGGTGGGCAAGCTTTAGTGTCAATGCCTGAATACAGCTGTATATGAATTAAAAATGTACATGCACAGTACAATATTTGTAGTTTACACACATGGTGCTTAGGTTTAGCAGCTAGTAGAGCACATGTTGAAACAAAGCTTGTGGCTCACCTGTACACATTGGGGGACTTGGAACGAACTCTTTCCTTAGCAGCAAGTGCAGAATAACCTGAAGCCAGCAGCAACTGTTGAAAAACAACACACAGCATCACTACATAAATCTGGACTTGAACCAGAATCAAGTTCAGATTTAAACTTTTTATGCCACGCTTATGATTTGCAGCCAGCTTAGAACAAAACTAATAATTACAGCAAAGATTCAAGATCAAGATTAATTTATTTGGTCCCGAAGGAAATTTGTCTTGGACATGCAGGCTGCTACATAACATACAACAGGACAAGACAGACAGAAAGTAAATTACAACGGATAGTGCACAACACACAGTGCTGACATACAGGTCAAGTGCATACATTACATTACATTACATTACACTAGAGTCATCACACCCTACTAACGGCCTGAGTTTAGCAGAGTAACGGATATGGGAATGAATGAGTATTTGTATCTGTTCAGATGTCTTTTCTTGTTTTTAACTGGGACTCTATAACGTCTATACCCGAGGGTAGCAGTTCGTATTCTGAATGCAGAACATGACATATTATTATAACCACTATAAAACAAAGCACTGCATTCACCACACACCGGATCAACATTCAAACAAAAATCACTGCGGTTAATGGTTTCTGGTGAGTTACTATGACAACCTGCACAATCCATGTTTTGGTTGAGACATTCACTTCCTCTGAAGCAAGGTTTTTTCCCCACTGTTTTCGCTGATTATGAGATTATTACTTCTAAAGAACCTAGGCTTCTTAAGAACAAACACGATTTGCATTATAACATAATAATAGTAGTGGCAGTGAGGTGAAGAACAAATGTTATCCATAGGAGATCATGAGATCGTTAGGTCTGTCACAATTATTACATAATCGTCTAATCGTGATTATTTGACATAATCGTGATTATTTTTCATAATCGTCATAATCGTTTTCATGTTGAAAAATTTTCATATATTTTTAAGAAATTCAAAAATAGTGGAAATAGCAGATCTACAAGCTCACAACGTGTCGCATCGCGACGTGTTGTGAGCTTGTAGATCGGCTATTTCCACTATCAAAGTTATTTTTTAAGTAGTAAGTTGTCAAATATGTCAGTAATTTCTTAGTATATTTAGGTTATGTGTCATATCTACCAGGTGCAACTTCAAAGCCTAAAAGCCAAACAGAAATGTAATTATCAACGTCAAAAACACAATTAAATCGTTAATCGCCAATTATTTGCGTGACAATTAATCGTCATGTAAAATGTCATATCGTGACAGCCCTAGAGATCGTCACCTGTGATTAATAGCTCATGTCTTGTAGTTATTTTCGGTGGGCGACACGATAAGAATACAATTAAATCCTGTGACCTTGCAGTCATTCTCCAACCTGTTTCTATTGCCCAGACACAGACTACGGATCTAGGCAGCCCCGTATAGTAGAACATTACATAAAACCTATTTAAAACAGAACCACATTTATACCAGAGACAGCTTATCACCATATGGTTTACATACTGTACATTATGAGGGACAAGGGATTCTATTTGGCTCATGTTGTCCTATCAAACCACTATAAAACATTATAACACAGAACTACAGACAAAGCACACAGACAATCAGACAGGACTGACTTTGTCAGCCTTCTGATTGGTCCCTGACTGGCCAACCAGAAAAATCATTCTCTTTTGCTACCGGGGGCGGAGTTATGCAGTGGGACAAAGTCCACATTCTTCCATTAATATTAATGGCGAGAGTGTAGTTTTAAATTGATATTTATTTATATATTTATTTGATTTTTTGCTTTGTCATGATAAATAGGAACATTTTGGAACAAAATGGAATGAATACACAGTGAATATTTGTTGAAATAATGAGGCTATGAAAAACCTTTTTTTTCCCATTCACTTCCATTATAAAAATTGTCTTCCCTGGCTTTTTTGTCCCACCTAGTGACAGAGCGACATAGGGTGGGACTTGACAAAGAGTGAATTGTATCTTGCATACTGTAACATCCATTCAGACAGTGGACAACTTGATACTGTGTAGTTCAGTGTTTCCCAACTTTTCTCTGCCAGGGCACACTTTTCACAGCCAATAGATCCCAGGGCACACAGATATACGGTGTGTGGCTATTTTCAAAATGTTTGCCTCTTTCTTAGATTTTTACAATTTGGCCAATGTTTGATTACGTTGTTGATTTGTTGATTACTTTTGATGCAGTAATGGTCTTTTTTCTTTTCTTTCTTGAGGTATTAAAAAGGTTTTAAAATAGTGTCTGACCAATATATCTGCAACTGATATATCGGGCACCGATATGCCCTTATTTGGTCGTATCGGATCATATCGTATCGGTGAAATGTCTCCCCGATAGAAAAATAGTAATAATTCTTCAAATATCAGCACGACATGTGTGATGAATGCTTGTAACAAGCCTGGCTTGTCCTCAGAGTCATTATACCACACACTCAGACAGGCAGTTGGTCATACTATACATGTCTCTGAGTCAATCTCTTTTTCTCAGACACCTTGACTGACGAGTAAACAATAAAGTTAAGTCTTTAATAAAGACATTGGTTTAAAACAACAGCTGGCTGTAGTACTACTGTCACTGTACCTTTGCATAATCATATTGGGGCAAAATCTGTGCACAAATCCACACAGAAAAAGGCCTGTCTTCATTATGCATACATATATCGGCTGCATATCGGTTATCGGTGACTGTCCCCTCTCTCAAATCGGTTATCGTATCTGACACAAAAAATGCATATCAGTCGGACACTATTTGAAAAGTCCTTAAATTGTGACTTCACTGTCAAATTTCAAAGGGAACACCAAAGCATCTCAAAGGGCCCACCAAAGGTCCGCGGCACAGTGGTTGAGAAACACTGGTGTAGTGAGTAACATGTATGATAATCACGTTTTATGTGGTGAGGAGCGAGTGACCACGTGCTGAGGTCCATGCAATGAACAACAGTAATTGTGCAACTATAGCATCATGCCATTTTGATTTAACCCATTAAGACACTGAGGCCGATTCTACAAGATCAGACGTCCCCCCCCCCCCCCCCAACACCTTCCAAGCCCCGGCAGAACCCCCTGAACCCCGGTACTGCCGTGCAATCAGCGTTTTATTTATAAACATGTTTTAAAAAAGCAAAGCACGAAATCATAACAACACAATCGGATCGCTCCGTGCAAGCCAGCAAACGGATTTTTTTTTGTTGGCCAACCTTATTTTGATGGTCTAGAAGGCAGATCTCCTCCGGTCATTAACATGGAGCGATACGGGGAAAACAGCGATAATAAACAGCACCCAAAAATACAATCCGTCTTCTGTGCACGCACATCGATCTAATCCAATGCAATCCATTCATTCTGAAGGCTTGATTTCGTCTGTCGTCTGATGGAAAAAGACGAGAGGGTGCGCTAGCCAGCCTGCTCCATACAGATAACAAGGGGCCGTAATGGCCGCTCATGGACCCAGTGGCAGAGCCAGCCGATGACGTCATCACGTTTCTGACGTGATCCCATTGCACAAGGTCTCTTAAAGAGACAGAGCACGGCCGGCAACTGTATTTTTCAAAAAATTATGATTAATTTCATAAATTACGGGAAAGTACGGGAATAGACGATCGGCTAATTGGTGGTCGAGGCAAGTACGGGCAAGTGCGGACGGCTTTGAAGGTGTTAAGACACTGAGGCCGATTCTACAAGATCAGA
Organism: Nannobrachium achirus; assembly: GCF_963921795.1. NCBI lineage: Eukaryota > Metazoa > Chordata > Actinopteri > Myctophiformes > Myctophidae > Nannobrachium > Nannobrachium achirus. The sequence goes on along the minus strand of NC_137810.1, from coordinate 58,992,308 downwards.
CGTCCCCCCCCCCCCCCCCCCCCCCCCAAAGGTTTAAAGGTATAAAGGTTGTCTTCCGCTTGGAATGTCCATATTACCGGTACTTGATACAGATGAATAAATGAATGATTAATAATATAATAATTTGGGGAATAGCTGACAGCACAATTCCTGTAACAGTTTCCGGTAATCCGGTATAGTTTTGTCCTCACCTCTCCAGTGGAGAACGTGTTCTCAGGGACATTCTCAGGACCTGGTGACTGCTGGTGTATGGCCAACTCCTCCAGCAATAGATCTAGGATGGGACACGTGATGTTCATATAAATCATATTTATAAAAATCACACCCGTGTGAACAGAGCGGTGGAGGCTGCATGTGTGTGTGTGTGTGTGTGTGTGTGTGTGTGTGTATGTGCACGTGCGTGCGCGCGTGCGTGCGTGTGTGTGTGTGTGTGTGTGCGCGTGCATGCGTGCGTGTGTGAGTGAGAGTGGGAGTGTGAGTGTGCCTGGCCTGAACAACAGCGCCCCTCTTTTAACATGTGTGGTCATTAAAGGTATTGCAGGCTACATACAGACTCAGGCTACATACAGACACGCACGCACGCACGCATACACGCATACACACACACACAGCCACGTATAGGAGACGGTGTGACCACCGCTCAAAAATCATATCAATCATTGTACATGCTTGTTGAACACATTCACACAAGAAGCATACAAACGTGTGTGTGCAGACAGATATCAGCACATAATGTGGGGCTGCGACAGTTTATCTTATCAGTTTATCTATCGGTTGAATCACTCGTAAAAAATAACTGATAATGGATCATTTTACAAAGTCATTGTCTGGTCTATGCCTGGAGACTCCTGTCTCCTAAAAAGTAGATACAAAAGTAATTGAAAGAATAATCACAATAAGAATAGAATCGAGAGTTGCAGCCTTACACATGTGTGTGCTCACACACAGTACTGTACACACATACACACACAGACACACGTTCTGCACCATTATCACTGATCCTGTTGTCAGATTTCTGATATTTGGAGTCATTGATTAGGATTAATATCTATACATCTCCTCCTAGTATTGGCATCAAAATGTACTTAAAGAACCAAAGAAAAAGTACTCCATATACAGAATGTCCCACTTCACAAGTTTTCAAATATATAAAATGTATACAAATATTTTGATAGTAGCAGATCTACACGCTCACAACGCGTCGCACCATGACGCATTGTGAGCGTGTAGATCGGCTATTTTCAAAATAGCCGTAGTACATGTAGGTTGTATATAGGGCTGAAGTGGTTAATGCATCAAAATAACTAGTAACTAGTCAAATAAAGTAACTAGTAACTACAATTGTCAAATCATTGTAATGCAATAAAAGTATAATATTTGCCTCTGAGATGTAGAGTGGCGTAGAAGCGAAACTACTGAAACTTGTAAATAGGAAATACTCCAGTAAAGAAAAGATTCCTCGGAATTCTACTTAAGTACAGTACTTGTCTTGAGTAAATGTACTAAGTTACTTTACACCACTAGTACAGTGTACAGTGTAAGGTTCTTCTGAGGTTGAGGTTTGTTCAGGAAGGCAGCTTCCTCAGGAAGTTAAACACATTGCGTAAATGAAACTTCTCCAACAGTTACAAGGCTCAGTATATTAACTAGTACTGTTGAAATAATGTCATTTATAAGCATAATATCATTTATCTCTGCCCTGGATAGCACCTTTCCAGGGCAGAGACGCAGACGCCACAAGTGCCTCACAGAGGAAATAAGACACACAAGCATGACATACAGTAGGCTACATAAAATGCAATAAAAGCTGAAATAAGTAGAACATTAAAAATGACACACGAGTAGCAAAAATATTTAGCCACTCATGTTTGTAAGATCTGTGATTTATTTTTTAATTTCTTTAAATGATGTTAAAGATTTTGAAACATTTTCACTTTCAAATAATAATGAAGTAACACCCACTACATTGAAATACAGCTTGCTTTCTTCCTTTGTCATAATGTAATTATACATCACAGGGAAAGAATAGAAAGTTAGAGCTTCTAAAGGAAAAATCATTTGTAAAATTACTGTAATTGTGTACTTTTAAGTCCTTTATACATATGTCCTAATTTCACCACTGAGTTTTGTTTAATTCTTTAACTTGTACTGAAATTCCATTCAGTTTTTATCTCTCATATTTACACTAAACCCATTGATAACTATTGTCATGTCCAAACAGCAATGCAAAGCACGAGAGATAATACGCTCACTTACCTAACTCGTCCATGTCTGTTCTGTCACTGAGCCAGCATGAGCATGTGTCTCTGTGTGTGTGTGTGTGTGTGTGTGTGTGTGTGTGTGTGTGTGTGTGTGTGTGTGTGTGTGTGTGTGTGTGTGTGTGTGTGTGTGTGTGTGGTGGCAGTAGTTAATGTAACAACTTGCGTCTACAGATCGACACTGTCACTTCCTCTGACGTAAGCGTACGTGTTTTCACTGATAACGTGGATTGCAAATCGCTTCTTAACAACCCCACAAAAAGTCACATATAAAAACAATAATGTTAATGGTAGTGAGGTGAAAAAACAGATTTTAGTGGAATATAGGAAATAGCACGGAGGAGAGCCTCATAAATGTTTGCTTTGAAGTTTGATACACAATTTTTCATTTGCAAATCATTTGTGTGATAGATACATTCATGTAAACAGAATAAATAGGTCAAGAGACTTAATTTTACATCCATAAAAACATATTGGTGGCCCTCGAGTCCTGTGTGACTGTCCCACCCACCTGCTACAACTTGTTTTAATTAATACAACATACAGTAGGCCCTATAGAATTTTGACTGATAAACCTGTTAAAAAGCCTATCAAAGGAACCTACTGTATAGCAAGTTCAGACTTTTGGGCATGACATGCGAATTCTCCGTATCACATGTGTCTCAGATAGGCTGAGGAAGAGCAAGCCTACTGGTTGCTGCTCGTAATAAGAAGTGTTACTTCATGTTCATGTGCTATTTTTGGATCGGCACCCATCATCACTCTTTTGAGATTAGGACATCAGTTCCCTTGTTACTTTTCTTGAAAGTGTTTAAAAGAATGTGACTAATTTAGAATTTTTCAACACATTATCTTCTCTTCTGGCACAAAGCATTTTCAGATGGGTGTCCGCGCCGCGGTGAAATACATATCAATTTAGGTGTCCTTGGCGCGAAAAGGTTTGAGAATTGCTGCTGTAGGCTAAATAAATGGTTGGCTCTATGTGTGCAGATGCCTGGAGAGAATGATGGGGATGATTGCAGGGTGCTGTGTGGTTACATGATATGGCTTTCAAACATAGGCCTATATCCCCTTCCCCAACATCAAAGTTAAAGGAGTAGTTCACCCCCAAAATGACTTTTTGGGGGGATTACTCACTCCATGGAGACTTGAGTTCAATTTCTTTTTTCCCGAAGCCAATAATTTGAGGAAACTCTTTGTAGGCCCATTGATTGTTTCTAGATAGGGACCCAAATGCATTTGGGTCTCCATCCAGAGTCAATGGGGGTACATTTAGGCTATTATAATCAAATTATTGGCTTAGGAATGAGACAAAAACTAAAAATAAATATTATTGAACTCAAGTCTCCATTGGGTGAGTAATCAATAGAAAACAAGTCATTTTGGGGGTGAACTACCGCTTAAAGTTGGGGTTCAAAAAAAGAAAGAAATTGAGAGATGAGAAGAAAAAAAAGAGTGAAAACAGTTAACTGTGTCATTGCAGTATAGAGCCCTGCACGGGTCCAATTTTGACAACCCGCGCCCACCCCGTCCGTCATTAATCAGATCCGTGGACCGCCCGTTACCCGTCATTATTTAAAAATCAAAACCAGACCCGCCCCGCCCGTCAAAAAATGGACCCGTCGCCCGCCCCGCTACCCGTGATTACATGCAGTAAATGAAATAGCCTAAAGACAGTAGGCCTAACTCAATTTGAAAGTGGTTTATTTGTTTTACTTTCTCCTTTTCTTTTTTAAACTCAGGACAGGTAGACTTCAACAGGCTTCAACAAATATTTAGGAGGAGGAGGAGGATTAACACTTCTGATTTGGTTCTCAAAACGTGAACAAATACACTTTTGATACATTCTTCAATCAATTAAACAATCGAGTGCTGCGCGCTCCGCGCTGTGCGCCGTGCATACAAATATAAACATAAAATAGGCTTAACAACACAACAAGGCAAGCCACTCAATTCTTTTCCCCCAACACAACATAAATAACAACTTACATTTTTAAGAAAATATTGTCCACTCCACTCCACAACAAACTTGAGTCCAAACAAAGTAACTGAATGAAAAGCTAAACGTGGTCGCTACTTTTTTTTCTTTTTTTTTCTTTAATTAACATAGCCCGCTTGCTACTCACTCAGTCTCAGCTCTCAGACAGTACAAGACATTTATTCCTTCTTCTTGATGGCAAGGTTGCTATGTAGGAACAGAATGTCATCCACGGTATCAGGGTTAAGGCTTGTTCTGCGCTCCTGAATAACGAATCCAGCCGTTGAGAAGTCTCTCTCGCTGGCTGCGCTGGATGCCGGGATGCACAGAATATTTCTAGCGATGAGTGACAGGTTGGGGAAGTCGGAGGTATGCTCCTTCCACCAGGACAAAAGATCAAAGTCATCCTTGCCCTTGAGTGCCTTCTTGTATTCTATGTATTCCGCGACTTCATCCTCAGGCTGGACGTTTTCATCGCTGCTATCCTCCACGTCTGATAAATCGTGACGGGGTCGTTTAGCGGGTGGTGCTGTGGCAGCAGCGGCCTGAGCCAGCCGGCCCGGCCCCGGTCCCTGTGGGCTTGCTCTTTTCTCCTTCAGTTCTAGAGGATATTAAAGAAAATAATATTAAAATCAATACTATTTTAAGAAGCTAAAGGACAAAGAAAAGAAAACAAGGATCCATATCACATTACATTTAAGAGTTGCACTGAAAGCTGAATAGTTTAGTGGGCCAAGGTTAGGCCTCTAATGTCAGGAATTACTATTATTATTATTATTATTGTATATTAATTAGGCTTATAATAAAGTTACTTTTATTATAGGCCTAATTATGTTTAGACTTGCCTTGAACAAAAGCTGAATAGTTTAGTGGCTCAAACTTTAGGCCTATAATGGTAGGAAATATCTAAATATATAATTAGGCCTATAATAAAGTTACTTTAAGTCACTTTATTATAGGCCTACATTAATAATAATTATTATTACAATAATAAGTCATTTTATTAAAGGCCCAATTATATATTAGACTTGCCTTGAACAAGACGTCGTGCCTCCCCATGAACAGCCATAATGTCAGCCTGGTTAGGCAGCAGCTTCAGGCTTTTCAGTTTGGGATGGAGGAACAGAGCCATCTTATGCAGGAGATGCAGATCCAGTTTCTCCTTCAGGATTGCAAGGCTTTTTTTCTTGAGTGAACCCAGTGCCATGCTGTCAGAGGTAGCTGGTTGCAGGTGACCAGTCAGGCGCTCCAGCCACACAGCGGTCAGGTGAAGTGTGGGGGTTTTGGAGGCCTCTAGGGCCTTGGTGGCGTCTCGAAATCGTTCCAGAAATGAAACCAAGTCACTCAGAATGTCAAAGCTGATGTCATTCAGACGGCGTTCTTCTCCTCGCTCAGCCAGAATAGCACGTACATCTTCATACTGACTGTGGATGGACTCCAGCATTGTGTGGAGGGAATTCCAGCGTGTTTCCACAGATGCTTTCAGTGTTACCTTTAGGCGATTCTGGAGGTTGGTCTGCTTAACCCTCTAAGGCCCACAGTTGTAATATTACAACGTTTGTATTTTATCCAAAAAAAGGTTTAAATCATTTTATTTTAGCTCCCCCTACCACCTAAACACCACCATTGGATTCTATTGTTTAGTATTACAATGCCATTGGTCACAATATTTGCATATAAATACCCCCCACAGGGGCTGACATTCACACCTGCCACACCCGCTGAAATTCCAGAGTTTTGACGAACAACATCTCACTTTTTCATGGAAGCTATACCTCACAAAAACATAAGTAAAATGCCTGTACTATTTTTTTTTGGTGATCATTAGAATGTCTAGAACATGTACATATGTTATTATTGTGAAAAATATCCCCCATATGTAAATTAGAGCATGATTTATGATTTTTGATTTATGGCTATAAAATCTTACAAAAACATTTTTTTGAAAAAAACATTACATTTTCCTCTTAATAGGACTCCTACAACACCATCTGATTTTTTTCAATTTTTTATTTCAAGTATTTCTTAATGCGGGCCTTAGAGGGTTAAAGTAAGTTACAAGGGACTTGGCAGAATCAATAACAGCAGACACTTCTTCATGAAAGAGGTCATCATCAGCTTTTTTCCCAAGGGTGGTGTGCAGCACAGTGCTCAAGATGTGTGCGGCGCAACTAAGCCTCGTAACATTGCGCAGTGCTGCCACTATGTTTGAGCCTCTGTCAGTCACGTAGACCAGCTTGTAGTAGAACTCATCCAGATTGTACTTGCGTAGTGCATCTTGAATAGCTGGCCTCAGATTCTCTCCCGTTTTGCGCAAAGCACTATCCCATTCAGCAGTGCAAAGCACACGTTCGACCAGCTCCCACTTCGCATTGATGTAATGGAAAGTGACACCGAGATATCCAATTTTTTTGTAGTCATCGGTCCACATGTCCAACGTAACAGCACCG
>NC_137810.1:58853122-58980622 GCF_963921795.1 Nannobrachium achirus | reverse complement strand
AAATGTATGCGCTGTGGTGAGTCACTCCATGCTAATGTTTCACATAAATGCTACATACAACCGTTGAAACTGGATGAGGAACCTGATAATAGATATATATATTATGACTTTGAGACAAGATATCATGAGGGCGAGCACGAAGCAAACTTTGTTGCTGCTAAATGTTTTGCTGAAGACGATATATGAAGTCATTCTGGTACCGACTGTGTAAAGAAATGTATTGACCAGTACAGGAAGCCTTTTTACAAGAGCAGTACATTTATTGCACATAATGCTGCTGGATTTGATAATTATATCATACTAAAAGAGTTAGTCAAACAGAAAGTGCAAGTGAATATCATAATGCAGGGTGCTAGGATTACTTATATATACGATAAAGGCTATAAGCAAAGATGGTTGGATTCATACAGTTTTATTCCAATGCGTTTAATACCCCCAGTGCATTGGGTTTTAAGGATGATCTGGGGAAAGGCTACTTTCCACATAGATTCAATACAGTGGAAAACGAGAACTATGTAGGATCTTACCCTGATAAATCCTACTATGGGTACAGTGAACCCACTAGTGAACAGGAAACTTTCATGGCCTGGTATGACCTTGTCAAAGGTAAAAGGTTTAATTTTCAGCTGCAGCTAGAACTTTATGGGAAAAATGATGTTAAAGTCTTGCATAGAGCCTGCGAAATCTATCGTGATACATTCATGGCATGTACAAAAGTAGATCCTTTTAAACACATCACATTAGCAGCTAGCTGTATGGCAGTTTATAAAACATTATTTCTCCCCAAGGACACTGTAGCGTTGACATATAACAGAGCTTATATTAGTCAGAATAAAGCATTCTCTGATGTGTCCATTGAGTGGCTTGAATACGTAAGACAATCGGAGAAATTGGATATTCAACACGCATTGCGAGGTGGTGAATATCAGGTGGGACCATTTTTTCTAGAGAGATCTAGTATATCGATAAATATCAATACTGAAAAAATCCATTCGGTACAATACGACTTTTCCGTAGTATCGGTAGTATCGATACTACGTTTTACAGTTCGGTACGGCCATGAAAGCTGGAGCGTTCCCGAGCTGTGGCAGCTTATTTTCTCTTTCTTTTATTTAACTCTCGACAACAACAGGTCCGCTCGCTCAAATACATTACTCCATCTCATTACAGTTCATCTGAACAAAAACAACGATGCGAGCTGAACGGGGCTATAGTGTTCCGTCTATCTCTCTCTCTCTCTCTCTCCCCGTCCGTCCGTCCGTCCGTCCGTCCCTCCCTCCCTCGTCCCTCCACACACACTCTGACTCTCACACAACGAACAGCAGCTAGTGGTGGCTGTGTGAGTCTAGTCGAAAACAGCTAATCTACAAGGCATACAAACTCACATCATGCTAAAGAATGGCCAGATTAATGCACACGCTTTACGTGCTGAAGGACAGGGCACCATGCTATTCCTGCAAAAGTGCTGAAATCTATAGCAAAGGCTGCTGAAGAAGCGCTAAAAATGTCCGTGAAGCGTCTATTTTATTTTCCGTGCTTAGCGTCTATTTTCCGTGTCATCAACAGTGCTTTTCTGATGTTTCCTCCCTGTTGGTAGCCAGCCACACATATCCACAATATTGCACTACATAAATGCATGTAATCATGAGCAGCATGTGTGTCCACTGCAGCCTGCTTGTTTAGCGTCCTGTGCTAAGCTAAACACATCTCTGAATCTGATCGGTTTTGTTTTTGAGAGAGAAACAAGCAACCAGGGGGGTTGCTTGTTGATACTGATGCCAGAAAGGATTGCCAAGCCAATTTCACCAGCATATTAATAACAATAATAAGGGTAATAATAATAGTTAAATAATAATAATAATACATATTATAACAATAATATATTAATTCATGAATCTATATATTTTTTCATTAATTTTTGGGGACGGATTACATTCATTTGGGGACGGTTAAATTTGAAGTTTGGGACAGTCCTGGGACGTTGGTGAAAAAAGTTAGTCTGGACTCTGGAGCCCTGGCCTTTACAGTGTGACAATCTGAGGCTTTTGAATATGCACACTACCTCAATATTTACTTTACAATTGCAATGCATGCCATGCACTCACTGTTACTGTGAAAGAAAAATATTACTGTGAAAGAAAGTGTAGTTATTTCTTCCAGACAGTTGATAGTTCATTTTTTTATTTGTGTATTTTTCTTTAAATAAAAATATTTTCTTTGCACTAAATTCTCCGTGGTTGCGTGGTATCGAAAATGGTATCGAGTATCGAAATTTTTCAAAATATCGTATCGAAGTTGAAAATCCAGTATCGTGACAACACTACTAGGAATAAGAAGACACTGCAGCTTAAGAACACCACAGTTCATAAACGTGTTCGCATTGTCTACAATAAACGCCGTGTGTTCGAGGACTATTCAACGCTTCCTTATGGCTACTGATAGGGGTATTTTTAGAGAGGCCGAGGGATTCCAGGGGCAGCTTCAACATCCTTTCAGCATGTTAATTGCTGGGCCATCAAATTGTGGGAAAACCTTTTTTGTAAAGAATATAATTGAGCAAGCTGATAAGATTATTTCTGCTAAAGTAGATAACATTGTATATATTTATGCTTGTTGGCAGCCAATCTATGATGAGTTATTGAAAATAAGGTCTATAAACTTCATACAGGGTATACCAGATTCTTTATGTGACGATACACTCCTGCCAAGTAATGTACATAATTTATTGGTGATCGATGATGTGATGGATTCAGCATGCCAGCACCCTGAGATTCAAAATGTTTTCACAAAATATGTACATCACAGGAATCTGAGTTGTATATATTTAGTACAAAATCTATTTGTTCAAGGAAAAGCGAGTAGAACTATAAGTTTGAATGCTAGTTATTTGATTTTATTCAAAACAGTTTGTGATAAGAGTCAGATAATGTCTTTAGCTAAACAAATGTTTCCATATAACACCCATTATATGATGCAATCATATAATGATGCTACAGTAAACGGATATGGTTATTTGCTTGTAGATCTTAAACAGACCACACCTGATTGCTTCCGTCTCAGAACAGATATATTATCAGACACTCCTGTAGTTTATATACCTAGATAATCAGTGGTATAACATGTCTACACTCATTCATAGAAATCTAGCCCTGCTGGAGAGACTATATAAAGCAAGACCCTCTGTTAGACGTACTATTTTGAAGAATGCTAACACAGATTTTTTGAATGCTTATGTGAAATCTCACTCAATATTCTAAGGGGAAAAATTCCATTAACAGCAAAACAGTATGCCATGTTGAAGAAGAGAAAAGTACATGTGAGATTGATCGCTGATAAGCGGGTTAACTTTACCAAAAAGAAGAAGATTATTAACCAGAGAGGACACGGATTTCTATTACCACTACTAGGCGCTGCTATACCTTTTATTTCAAGCCTATTTTCCAGAGGATAACTTTTGATATGGATCACGTGCAAAAGATGTATCTAGTGCCTCAACACCAGCTTGATAATTTAAAGAATCTATCATCATCATCATCATTACCATCACCTCAGGAATCTATTAGGCAAACGGCTGAAAATGATTTAGATAGAAATATAGCAGTTGTACTTAATTCACCTGATTTGGATTTGGATGAAAAGGCTAAACGATACTCTAGTGTTTTACAGAGATATTTATCTATGGTTAGACAGAAAGCATCTGAGAAAGCTATGCTCACATTATCACTACCATGCCATCTTGTTGAAACTTTGACAAACTCACCACTTTGGATGTCTGTTGGTGTGACACCTTTTCATTAAAAAAAGCTTAAGTTATTTGAAGTTTTGGTCATATTTCCATGTAGATCTAGGTTGCTTTGTTATAGCTAGCATGCTGTTAGCATGCTAATGTGTACATAGTAGCCCTAAGGTAAACCTAAATGCAGAAAACGTAATATGGTGTGACACTTAATCATAATGGTGTGACATGTCTGCTTGTCACGCCATATGACTTGATTGTCACACCATATGATTTATACTGTATTTAACTACACATATAACAATAAATAACAAAGTTCCATGTTTCTTTTGTACATTTAAACATTTGTTTTAAACATTTTTACATAAAATGTAATTTAGCTTCATTCAGTGATACTTCAAATTCATCAGACAGAGCAGAAACCCCTTCACAGAAACCTTAACATATTGTTTCAATCTAAACAATATTTTCTCTTTGTCTTAAACTATACATTCCATTTTCTTTTGTCAGCTGGAAAATGACAAGTGCTGAGAGAACGAGAAAGTACAGGGAGAAACTAAACAATGACCCAGCAAGGAGAGAGGAGCCAAAGGGGCGAGACTGCATTTTCTACGAAGAGCAGGAGGTTGTCTGTGGCATAGCAGAACCGCAACAAGGCAGCCGGTTTGCTACCCTCACCAAATACGACTGGCTGATGTACAATACAGTCTAAATGTATAATCTAATCTGATCTAATACTTTTGTACTTTCACTCACTGGACTGGACAGTGGACAGTGTTAAGGTAGGACCCGAGACAAAACTAGCGAAAATAGCTGATCTACAAGCTCTCAACACGTTGTGCTGCGAGAGCTTGTAGATCAGCTATTTTCGAAGTTGCGCAACCCAGCACTCTTTAGCTAGTGGAGATGTGGTGTAATGTCATGATTCCTAATTACATTTGTTCAACACAAAATGATGTGTTCAAGTTCAGGAGACTTCGGAAAAAAGCAATTTACCTGAATGCTGAGTTCTGTTTCCACTAATTGGTGTTAATAAAATGTTGCCTTGGCTCCAAGTGTGGCTATGCGCCTTATTGTCTCTTTAGGATCCTTCTGCCGTGGGCCGGCAGAAGACTTAGGTGTGCGTAGCATTCCTGTGCACATCCTCATCATCCATCTACTACTACAATTCTTTCTTATCCCATGTTAAAGCCCTACAATAATATCCTGTTCAGAAATATTAAGGCCATGTTATCCTGGGTAATTGTTTAATCAATCAGTAAAGTTCAGTACTCACTAATAGGTAGGTTAAAACACAGTTTGCTTTGACACATGAAGATATGATCATACGGTGTGACACTAAATCATTTGGTGTGACATTCCAAATAGTGAAAAATCATACCTACATACAAATATTTGTGTAATTTTAGAGAAAGTTTTGACAGAATACATTTAAAATATGTTGTAAGATCATGAACATGGGCCTCACACAGAGTGTCGATTATGAAAGAAATATACAGATATAATTAATTTTCAAAAAACTATAGTGGATCACTGGTTAGTTATGATAAAGGACTTTGATAAAGTGAGTAACTTAAGAAAGATGTACTCCATTTTCATTTTATGAACAATTATTTTCATGTCACACCATATGACGATTTTAGGCACAAGTACAACAAACTGCTAAATAAAGTCTGATTCCAATAAAATATCTAAAATGTATTTCCATAAGGTTGAGAGTGAGTAGAACAAAAGTAAATAACTTTTATGCCTGCAATTTAAAGTTTTTTTAAAAACACATTTTTTGGGGCGTCACGTTACTGACCCACACGCAGACCGCTGCTCTGCTCAGAGCCACCCAGGACAGGGTAGGCCCTGGCCAAGGACAGGAGCTGGCTGTGTATCATTATTGTATGCTTTAACTATTGAAAAACAGGCAGATATACAAGCTCACAGCGTGGCGCTGTGAGCTTGTATATCTGCTATTTTTTACTGGTTAAAGCATTCAATAATCAGAATGGGGGGGGGGGGGGGGGGGCCCAGGTAGTAGAATGGGGGGGGGGAACCCAGGTAGTAGTTGTAAATAGCCTCAAACTCTAGGCTCTGACCATTACTGTAGTCCCAGTTCCCAAAGTATAGCTTAACCGTTTTCCTGTTTGTTTTCATTTGACAATTGTTTTGTTAACCCCTTAGCTTTGTTTGAATGGATCCTTCATTAGGTTTCCAGATCAGAATGTAAGCCATGGTAAAATCATCATGAACAGGAAACCTTATGCATTAAATAAGCACATAGCTCATTGGTTTGACTCTGGCCGTGTGTGTTGTATTTATTTTTCGTCAGGTTGAAACATATATTTTTTTAACAGTCTTATTTTAATTTTATTCTTTTCAATACAGGAAAGAAGAAAGCGGGCAGAGGAAAGGCGTAAAATGGCCCTTGAGCTTTACGAGGAAAGGCGTCAAATGGTAAGTTATTATCTACAAGAGCCTTTTTCTTCACTTCTCCCTATTGGTAATGTAACAGTGTCATCTTTGTGTATAGGCCATTAAGGAACGAAAGCAGCGCCTGAATGAGCGTGCAGAGCCAGTCGATGGAATGGCACTAAAAGTCCATTATTCTGATGCTACTGAAAGGAAGGGCAAATTTGACTTATCGGAGCCTATTCAGGTAATAGCATACTATCATATACTGAGCATACTATGATTGACCTTTTTTGATTACAACAATTGTGTACACTGACTATATACACATGTCTATACATTGTTTATACTATTCTTGATCAAAAATTTCACTAGCTGGTATCCAAGAATTAAACTTATCATCCCAACCCACTTCACTAGAGCCATCTTGCAACCACTCTGTTTTTTAGTTCTCAATATTTTTTTCTATTTTAAACACTTTCTGTTCATCTATAATAACTTTCTGGAGTTCCTTTTCATAAAATGTACCCTGTATATCTTCGCCTGTTGTATCCTGTAGTCGGTATACAGTAGGACTTCTAGGTACGCACTCAATTATTTTAAAGAATTCATCTGAGAATGTTTGTTTGTACCCTTTACTAAACACTCCGCGGTATTTTGAGATACGTACAGTATCGCCTACATTAAATTTATATTTGACAATGGGTCTATCCTTGGATTTATACAAATTGATAAATACAATCTGTTCATTGTTCTTATTACCTTTAGCAGGTGGCATCTTAATAGATCTGTGGTATGCGCCATTGTATGCACTGACTAACTGTTGCAGTACAGGTATATATTTTCTAGAATTGACAGATGTCAAGTATCTCCACATTCTCGTTTTAAGGGTCCTGTGATGGAATAATAAAAAAATGTAAATGTTACATTTAGCATCACCTATACACCATTCACTTTGAACTAAATTATAAAAATATATGAACCTTAAATATAGTTTACCTGTTAAAACGTTCTACTATACTAGCCTTCGTCTCATTATTTGTTGAAAAATGTCTTATTCCATGATCACTCATCAATTTTTGAAAGGTTTTATTGTAAAATTCGCCCCCAGAATCAGATTGTAGAAGTTGTGGGACTCTTCCTTCACTCAAGATATCTTTAAAGGCTTCTGTGACACTAGTGCCAGTTTTACTATGGAGTGGCCTCACCCATGCATATTTGGAAAACACATCTATACATGTTAGAAGGTAGCGTATACCCTCATTTTCTTTTGAATATTCTCCCATTTCAACCAGATCTACTTGAAATTGTTTGTCTATACCACTAACATATACCCTATTTCTCTGAAAACGTTTTGCAGCGGGGGCATGTAAGGTATAAACATCCTGTCTCTCTAACCAATTTTTAACATCAGCTATTTTAGGGGTGGTACCCTCAGATGTTTTAACTGCAGTAACCAATCTTTCCACGCCACCAAACCCCCCAGGGTTTCCAGCATCATAATACATCTTCTGTAGAGCTCCTTCCATTATAACACCACATACACAAGTGAACATATTGTATAAACATTCATAGTTTTTATTTATACAATCACTAGAAACATATACCATTAACAATTTACATAATGGTGTATAAGGTTTTGTATATTTATTAAGCACAGCATTCATGGGTGATACAAATCTGGTATGAGTTGATTTCTCAACACTATTAGCCGTAACCATTAGATTACACTATCAGTTGTGTAGGCAGAACAATCTGTACTCCATATGTTAGAACATTGTATTACTGTGGGCTGGATCTTATATCTTAAAACACTCTCTCTTATTTCTCTCAACTTATCTATAATGTGTGGCTCGGATTGCCATTCAGAGACAATCGCATCTGCAGCGCCCAGGATTCTAAGCTCTGACACCGTTTTGCCACGTAGTTCTTTCAGTGCGTAGTCTAGAGCGGTGGTCAATGATGGTTTAAACAACTTGACACATATATCATTGTAGCACCTCTCAAAATGATATGCATCTGGCTCATCCAGACATGTGTGTTGACGCTGGCTCGGATGGTTAACGCTGCAGCCATAACATACGGCCTTTAATTCACTCACAATCACAGCCTCAGCACACCATCCTAATACATATCGTAGTGTGGCAATGTCCTCAGGATCCAGACGGGCATCAGAAGACAGTGAAACAGATACACCTTCCGCCTCTTCTTCTTCTTCTTTATTCTTTACAGAGGGTGTCTCATTGATGATATCCATAGTATAAGGTTCGGTGAAATTATGATATTCATGCGTCTGACCAAATTCTCTTATCCAAGTGATAATAGTGTCATCCTCTATATTAGATCGGGTTAGGGTTAGGGTTAGGGTTCCGAATCCTTGGTTCCTCTGGTTCAATTATGGTTCAATCTGGTAGAAATGCAAGCCGGTTCGCAAGAACGAACCAAGGTTCCAAGAAAGTTGAAACGCCCCAGTCGCACCACTGTATAACAAATAGAATTTTAGTTTCATACATATTGGGATCTGTGTGCTCTAAAGACAGCTCTATGGGGCCGTCAGGTTTGTGGATTTTTAGTATCCTACCTTCAGGGGAGAGTCGATGATGAAAATAAATGAACCCATTATTAGTTTTGTTAATTCTATCCCCTTCAGTCATATATTCTCTATTCTTAATTGAATTATTCCAAATCAAATCATCGCGGGATCGGTAGAGTACCGTTCTCTCTTTATTCAGTTCTACACGAACCCAATTACGGAAAATAGCCCTCAAACATGCATTGTGAGATCTATGCTTGTGTTGATACCAATACAATCCAAACTCCCATTTCTCAGAGTAACAACCCCATCCTTATATTTAAAATCGTACACACACCTATCAGTGCCATCATAGACAATATGCAGTTCAGACTCATTACTCATAGCATGTGTAACACACTCTGTTTGGTGCACCCCATCTTCATTAGTGTGCATAGTTGTACCACTCGTACCTTCAGCACTGTTAGAAGCCATGGTTGTTTGAATCAGCGCTCCGAGAACCTCTGAATATATAAAAGAAGTGAACCCTTCCACGCTGTCACCTCCCCACCTGTTACACATGCACGCACGCACGCACGCACGCACGCACACACAACCCCCCTGTCAATCACAGCTGAGCTGACTGTATGCCCACACGGCATACAACAGCTGTCAAAGAACCGGTTCTGGTTCTTTGTCCCGCCTATGGGATGAACCAGAGGTGTGCTTTTCCACCGAGAACCGGAGTTGGTTCCGAACTGTAAAAGTTGGTTCTGAACGGGAACCACAGAATCCTTGGTTCCTCTGGTTCAATTATGGTTCAATCTGGTAGAAATGCAAGCCGGTTCGCAAGAACGAACCAAGGTTCCAAGAAAGTTGAACCGGCACTGGTTCTGGAACCTAGGTTCTTTTGGTGGAAAAGGCCCCCAAGAGCCTCCAAAGGCTCCAATATATACAAAACGGCGCTGCCAGGATTCTGATGCGAGTGCGAAAATACGACCATATTATCCTCCGTTCACTTCACTGGCTCCCCATTCCTTCAGGACCCAATACAAGATGGTTTCCCTCCTCACACACCAGTGCATCTATGGAAATGCCCCTCCCTAACTCAAAGAACTTCTCAAACCAAAACCGGTCACTCGAAGCCTCCGCTCCTCCAACACTAACCTTCTCCTCGTCCCCGACACCAACCTCCGCACCATGGGAGACGGGCCTTCAGTTTTACAGCCAAGACTGTGGAACTCCCTCCCGGAGCACCTGAGAGCACCACAGTCCACTGATGTTTTTAAAAACGGACTAAAAACCTACCTTTTTAACAAAGCATTTTCTTATTATTACTGGGCCTTGTCTTTTTATTGTTCTTGCCCTGTGTTGCTGAGTTTTAGCCTTGACCCGTTTTAGTATAACAAATGTGATTGTCTGCCTACGTGCTGTTTTTATGCCTTGCATTTAACCCTGTAGCACTTTGAGATTCTTTTGAATGTAAAGTGTGTTATAGATAAAAATGCATTATTAATATTATTATTATTGTAAATCACTCTGGATTAAGAGCGTCTGCTAAATGCTTAAAATGTAAATTGGAACATTGTCCTGTCTGTTGAATGAATAAAACTAACACCACCCTGGCTCAGGGCATCATGAGTCATATTATTTTGCACAAGCAAACAAAGTCTTTGGAACACACATATTTTAATTAATAATACAAACTTTATTATAGCAATTATTTTATTGTCTTTGTCATCATGATGTGACATTACACACCCTTGGGCTTGGGTTGGGTTTTATAGCCGAGAATAAAGTGACTGCGTTTAAATTAACCAGTGGTTAGCATGAGTATCTCCAGTGTATAACAGACAGACTGAAAGGGGCTTCAGTCAATCCTTTGAAGTCGAAGAGGCTCAGTGTTCAAAAAAGGTTGAGAAGCCCTTTTAAGTCTTCTTAGAACATTGGTGTGTGTGTGTGTGTGTGTGTGTGTGTGTGTGTGTGTGTGTGTGTGTGTGTGTGTGTGTGTGTGTGTGTGTGTGTGTGTGTGTGTGTGTGTGTGTGTGTGTGTGTGTGTGCGTGCGTGCGTACCGGTGTGGTATTACTATACTTTTCTCTCCAAATAAGCCTCCCAATATCCGATTGATTTCAATGAAGCAGCTACAGTAGATGGTCACCTGGCTCAGCTGTTTAGACAAGGCCTGTCACTGTCAGAATGATTACATAATGGCCTAAAACAGGGGTTCCCAAACCTTTTTGGCTCAGGGCACCCCTATAAATATTTCTTTCATCCGAGGCACCCCTACATTATATTCATAATTGTCACTCCCAGCACCTTATATCTATGGCATATTTTAGCGATTATGTTGCGAGGAAAACGTTGAGATAATTGCCATTTTGGTTAGAACTGACTGAAAATAACTTTGTACTTCAAGTTTAAAATGACACTAAATATATATTTTTAAGTGTCCAAATAAATTCCAAATATTATCAAATTAACTAGCGGCACCCCTGGACTGCCATCACGTCACCCACTTTGAAAACCCCTGGCCTAAAACATGGGTCTTCAACAGGGGGTCCGGGACCCCTAGCGGGTCCTCAGAGTTACTACAGGGGGTCCACTAAATCTTTGCGTGGTAGAAAGTGTTTTTCTCCTTTTTTATATTAACCACTTGAACCCTAGTGTCCATATTCTGAGAACTTTAGCCAAAGAGCTTTGGTGTAGAGGGGGAAAAGAGCAGACTAAGTACAGAGTGAAAGGTCAAGTTTATTAAGTGGTTTAAGTGGTTAAAATGTCTGAAAACAGAGGGTGCGTTCGGAAATGCGCACTCAACGCACTGGTGTGCCATGTTGTCGTTCGTTTATTCGGTGCACTTGGTGCGTTGTCATACGGAAATCCAGTGCGCGGCGCACCGGTGTGCTGAGTGCACGCACCGACCGACCCTACTCAGAAGATGGGGTTTGACTGTGTGTTGCGTCGGTGCTGTGTTTTGATTGGTTGGTTTTCATGACGGTGTCTCGCACTTCTCATCTGTGAACAATGGCGTAGGAAATGATAACAAAATTCACCATTTGCTGCTTTATTGGTCCTTTGGGCTTTATTGTTACACACGCATCAATGTGTAAACTAACAGCAGTAGGCAATATTATGAATTAAATTACCTATCAATAGCAACGTTACGTTAGCAACTGCTGCTTTTAAGAAAGTTTTCCGACTGAAAAAGCACACAGCTGCCTCTTAACTGGTTGTTCGTAAATAAGCTACACTGAATGCACTCTCAACGTCACCGCCCACTGCACTCACTACACTGAGCACACACCCGGTGCGCATTTCCGAACACACCCAGAAATGTACATACACTGATGATTGTGCTGTCAATCGATGAAACTATATGGAATCTCTGAAAAGGTTTTGGGTCCATGCTTAATCTCTCTCACAACTAAGGGGTCCTTGGCCAGAAAAAAACGTTGAAGACCCCTGGCCTAAAAGAAAAACTTTTTTGTATGAAAATGAATCATCACATCGTAAAATGCCATGATCGGGACAGAACTATACTTTAGACGTGTTTGAGGAATAAAACAAACTGACGTTGACCACAGTTCCTCTGGGCATTGTTTGATTATGCTGCAAAATATTGATATTGGCATATCATTTTATACTTTGTTTGGCATAATATGATGTGTAATGTTTATCTATGCAAACACTGTGTGTACACACACACACACGCACACACACGCGATATTTGCAACCCCCTCCCTCCATAAACACCCGAGGCAGTTAGTACAGTATATTCCAGAAGCTCGGGCAGATGGACTTCACAGTTCACATTACAGACATCACTGACAAGGTTCTTCTCATCTCTGAGGACTTCCCCCAAACTACTGAAGGTGAGCTCAATACTGACTAGATCAGGGGTTTTCAAAGTGGGTGACGGGGCACCCTGGGGTGCCGCGATGGCAGTCAGACTGTCACGCAAAACTAGTGAAAACAGCCGATCTACAAGCACACAACGATGTGAGGCGTTGTGTGCTTGTAGATCTGCTGTTTTCACTAGTTTAGTACATTTTATAGATGATAAATACAAAACTAATGGTTTTGGACATACAAGGTTTCCACCCGACAACGACGATATGCTATAAATAAAAGGTGCTGGGAGAGAAAATTATAATGTAGGGGTGCCTCGGATTAAAAGAATATTTATGCATTTATGCTCAGGACCCAGGTGTGACTCTTTTGGAGGACCAATCAGGTAGTAAGTATCTGGTTGAGTTTAGCAATGCTGAGCTTTGAATAAACAATGTGTTAAACCAAACAATTGTATAGTGTGTCATTTGTAATCTGACTTAATATGGTGAATATGCATGATGATGAATGCCTGAAACAAACATTTGAACACACAAATAGTGCACATACTGAGTATTCGAAATGTTTGTGACCACATGTCAAACAAGAAATGGTGAGAAATAATTTAACAAGTTAAAAGTGGGAAAGCCAGTCTTGGTCTTTACCACAAGTACCTGAGACGAAAAACAGTCTAAGTCCATATTTTAACATTTTTAATGTAGATATTATTTTGATTTACCAGACTGTAAACCCCAAACTAGAAGTTTTTAATCTGTTAAATTCTTAATGCACTCCCCCTCATTTTGTTGAATTATATATTTTTTCATTAACTCATTTATATTAGGAATTAAAAGACATAATACTTATGGAAAGAGGAAAACAGTATAATGCCTCATTCACACTACAGATATATAGTTGAACGTTTTGCTTGGTAATTCAATGTAATCTCAATGGAAACCAGCTTTAAAGATGCAGGAGATGCTCAGAACAAAGCTTTGAAAGCTTTAAAGCTGGTTTCCATTGAGATTACATTGAATTACCAAGCTAAACGTTCAACTATATATCTGTAGTGTGAATGAGGCATTAGTCCGTACAAGCAATATTCAGCAGACAAAGGGAGCAGATAACATTAAAAAAGACCATTGAACAAAATAAGGGGGGAGTGCATTAACAATTTAACAGATTACAAATGACTAGTGTGTGCATGGTTTACAGTCTGGTAAATCAAAAAATGAGCTTTTGTTTTACATTCTCACAGAAAATGAAGATCGCGATCCTTCTTTTCGCTGTGTTGGCCGTTGCAGCAGTGCAAAATGCGAAAGCTGCGGATGAGCCAGGTAACTATTTACATAAGGTGTAATTTTATGTGATGTAAATATCAAACCATTTCACTGTAACTTAACACCTAGCCTCGTTTGTATGTTTTTTAAGACATTTAATCACTTAAAGTGACGGTGACCATACTTTGTAAACTTGACCTATCACTCGGTACTTGCTCTTTTTTTTACCTCCACACCCAACCTATTTGCCGAAAATAGCCGATCTACAAACTTGTAGATCTGCTATTTTAGGGACGCGAGGGTTCAAGTTGTTAATCTAAAAGAATTATCCTAGTATCACACAAAGATTTGGCAGCCCCCCTTGTAGTAGCTCTGAGGACCCCCTGGGGGTCCCGGGCCACCTGTTGAAGACCCCTGATCTACACTGTAAACGAAACTCTGCTTCTTCTTCTTCTGCTGCTGTAGCTGCTGGAAAGGCAGCAGACCTGCCTGCGGCTGGAGAAGATGTGGGAGAGACCCAGGAGCATGAGGGACCGGCGGTTCCTCCTTTAATCTTTTGTGCCCAACATCCCGTAATATGTGCTGCCGCAGCCTGCAGGCATGGTTTCAGCCTCGGCCCCCACCCCACCGGTGTTTATTATTATTATTATTACTATTATTATTAATTACACTGTGCACTGCTTTTGGAGTTCTTACATTATATAAATTATATATATATATATATATATATATACACTAAGGCTGGGACTTTAACCGATTAATTGCGATTAATTAATTACCGAAAATTAACGCGATTAAAAAAATAACGCATTTTAATCGCACTTAGTTTTTGCACCACAGAACCTTCAGTACAAAACTGTGTAGCAGATTTTCATCGATTTCATAGGTAGATTCATATAGTCCGGCTGCCAGCTTAGCATTTATGCTAAGTTGGTATCATAGGTATGATATTTGGTATATCGTTTTTTTTTATTGGCCTAAAATGTTGTCTATCCACAAGTTTCCGCGGGAGTTTACTGGAGACTATCAGGACCAAACTTCCGGGTTTAACAGCAGACATACAAGCTCACGTCGCGTCGCAGATGCAACCCGTTGTGAGCTTGTAAATCGGCGGCGGAACCTCGGTGCAGACGTTTGCGCAATGCACTATGGGGCGTAGGAAACTCGTGGATATATATATGTTCATGAAACCACCTGCTGACGGCCTGTCAGCATTGAGCAATGTATTTTATAGGGGGTAAAAGTTTGGGCCCATCACTTACTATACACTATACTATAAAGGGAAAAAATACATGCTTTAAGTAGCATGTGAGGGGTCAAACTAGGGGCTCATAATTATTCTGAATCCATTGCAAGCATTGGTTTGGCATGAAAAACTTTCTTTGGCCTAAAAACAGACGCACAAAAATATGATTTTGTGATGAGTCATCACTTTTGACAGTTTTGTCGGGG
The DNA here is from genome assembly GCF_963921795.1 of Nannobrachium achirus. Taxonomy (NCBI): domain Eukaryota; kingdom Metazoa; phylum Chordata; class Actinopteri; order Myctophiformes; family Myctophidae; genus Nannobrachium; species Nannobrachium achirus. The sequence goes on along the minus strand of NC_137810.1, from coordinate 58,965,416 downwards.
CTGAGGTGGGGTATGGAATGTGGTATATCGTTTTTTTTATTGGCCTAAAATATTGTCTATATACATACAGTCATGAATCCACCTGCTGACCGCCTATCAGCATTTAGCTATTTCTTTTATGGGGGTAAAAGTGTGGGGCCCATTCATTTACTATACACTATACTATAAAAGGAAAGAAATACCCCAAACAATCTGCTTTAAGTAGCATGTGAGGGCCTGAGGGGTCAAACTAGGGGTTTATAATTATTCTGAATCCATTGCAAGCATTGGTTTGGCATGAAAAACATTCCTTGGCCTAAAAGCAGACAAACAAAAATATGGTTTAGTGATGAGTCATCACTTTTCACAATTTCGTGGGGGGCTTTTTAAGCCCAAGGAAGGTTTTTCATGCAAAACAAATGCTTGCAATGGATTCAGAATAATTATAAACCCCTAGTTTGACCCCTCACATGCTACTTAAAGCTATACTGTGTATGTTTTTCGGCCGTTTTTCGCCGCGGACCGGCATTCAGACCACTGCATCCGCCTTGCCTCGCCGAGACCTATCCATAGAGGTCTTTCGTGTCCCTCTACGAGCCTCGGTTGGGGAGTTACATGCTAAACTCCTAGCCCAGTGTAAACACTGCAGTGTACTTCCTGAAGAGCTCAGCAGTGTATGATCTGGGCTTTGATTGGTCGGTAGGGAGACACGTGTACAGAATGATGCATATGCCACCAGGGCTCAGTAGAACACATATAAAGAAAAGGCTTTGGGAGCTGAAATTAACAGAGTGGGGGTTCTAAAACTTTAGCGATTTAATAGTTAGGACAATTTTAAGATATGTTTTATAAAAAAAGTTACATAGTATAACTTTAAAGCAGATTTTTTGGGGGTATTTTTTTCCTTTATGGTATAGTGTAAGTGATGGGCCCAAACTTTTACCCCCTATAAAAGAAATTGCTCAATGCTGACAGGCCGAACATATATATAGACAACATTTTAGGCCAATAAAAGAAACTATATACCAAATATCATACCTATGACACCAACTTAGCATAAATGCTAAGCTGGCAGCCGGACTAATAGACGTGTTTGAAAGCACTGTCATCAGTCGATGTTGGATTCGTGTTAATGTGTTTTTTCAGACATTTAATCACTTAAATTGTCGATGCTTTGTAAACTTGACCTATCACTCGGTACTTGCTCATTTTTTTTACCTCCACACCCAACCTATTTGCCGAAAATAGCCGATCTACAAGCTTCTTATGCTGCTGTAGCTGCTGGAAAGGCAGCAGACTTGCCTGCGGCTGGAGAAGATGTGGGAGAGACCCAGGCGCATGAGGGACCGATGGTTCCTCCTTTAATCTTTTGTGCCAAACATCCCGCAATATGTACTGCCGCAGCTCGCACCCTCGGCCCCCACCCCACAGGTATTTATTATTATTATTATTATTATTAATTACACTGTGCACTGCTTTTGGAGTTCTTACATTATATTATATATATATATATATATATATATATATTAGTGGTGTCCAACGATTAAATATTTTAATCGCGATTAATCGCATGATTTATGTAGTTAATCGCACGATTAATCGCAAATAAGTCATCAGCTTTTATCAGGTCACAATGTAACTTTGAGGGATAACTTTCAAGTCTTTTGTGGCCCTATTAACTTGGGAGTGTAAATATTTGCTGGATTTATGCAAAAGTATGTTAATCTTTTATTCTAAATCAATTAAAAACCTGAATAAATCATAACGGTATTGCATTAAACAGACTTCAGCTGGGTATAAGGATCTGCTAAATGATTACTGTTATGTCCACCTTTATGCTTTAATTATACTTTGTATTTTTTGTTACATCAACAGGGATGGACCTTGTAGCCAATATAGCCGATATTGTAGTAATGTTTGTAAATATGCGATTAATTGCGATTAAAATAATTAATCGCGATTAACATAGCGGTGAGTTAATTGCGATTAATTTAGTTAACTCGGACAGCACTAATATATATATATATATATATAGGGCTGGGACTTTAAGTGATTAATTGCGATTAATTAATTACAGAAAATTAACACGATTAAAACAATAGAAAATTAACACGATTAAAACAATTAACGCATTTTAATCGCACTTAGTTTTTGCACCACAGAACCTTCAGTTTCGGGCATACCGTTCATAGCAATGCACCAACCAAGAAGAGACAACAAACGCAAAGGGAGAAGTAGCCGATCAGAGCGCTTCGCTTGGCCCAGTTGATTCACTCGTACAACAAAATGTGTTTTACTTGGGAAAAAAATTGCTTCTCAGGTCAAATATTAATGTGCGATTAAAATAAGATTAATTGTGATTAATTAATCACAGAGCCTGTAATTAATTAGATTATATGTTTTAATCGCATCCCAGCCCTAATATATATATATATATATATATATATAGATATATATATATATATATATATATATATATATATATTAAGGCTGTGACTTTAACTGATTAATTGCGATTAATTAATTACAGAAAATTAACGCGATAAAAAAAATTAACGCATTTTAATCGCACTTAGTTTTTGCACCACATAACCTTCAGTTTCGGGCATACCGATCATAGTGATGCACCAACCAAGAAGAGAAAACAAACGCAAAGCGAGAAGTAGCCGATCAGAGCGCTTTGCTTGGCCCAGTGGATGCGAAATTTAGATTTAAAAAACTCACTTGTTGATTCACTCGTACAACAAAATGTGTTTTACTTGAAAGAAAATGCTTCTCAGGTCAAATATTGATGTGCGATTAAAATGCGATTAATTGCGATTAATTAATCACAGAGCCTGTAATTAATTCGATTAAAAATTTTAATCGCATCCCAGCCCTAATATATATATATATATATATATATATATATATATATATATATATATATATACATTTTATTTTTTTTCCTTTCCTTTCCTTTCTTTTCTTTTTTTTTTTTTTTTTTTACATAATTATATATAGTTTTGCCTCGGTCTCCGGTTTACTAACACAGAACTCTCCATGAGTTCAATACTTCATGGAGTCATCGACCGAAAGATGTTGTGCTTCTCCAGTTTGGCACCTTGCATATTGACTTGTGTTGAGGATAAAGATGTAATTGTTGAGGATACAGATTTGACCCATGCACACAGCACCTGACAAAGGCAAATCAACAAAACCAGGGGTGGACAAAGTACTCCGGTATTTGGGTCACTAACGGTCAAACATTACCCAACTTAATGTGAATGTTTTTTATTAAAATGTGTACTTGAGTTAAAGCACTCGAGTACTCAAGTGTTCACAAGTACAAACGACAAATTATGCCTTATTGCCGTATGAATGCCTTTTTGTATTGAAGACATGTTCCAAAGAATATTCAAAGAGGTTCCAAGGGTAGTCCAATATGCTAAAAATGGTAGTCCAAGGGCATTCTAATAATATACAGCAACGATATAGCCTTTATTAATCTACGCCAGGGGTCTTCAACGTTTTCAGACCAAGGACCCCTTAGCCGAGAGACAGATGAAGCAGGGACCCCCCTCTACGTACAAAACTGTGTAGCAGATGTTGGATTCGCGTTAATGTGTTTTTCAGACATGTAATCACTTAAATTGTCGATGCTTTGTAAACTTGACCTATCACTCGGTACTTGCTCTTTTTTTTACCTCCACACCCAACCTATTTGCCGAAAATAGCCGATCTACAAGCTCTCAACGCCTCACGCTGCGAGGCGTTGAGAGCTTGTAGATCTGCTATTTTAGGGACGCGAGGGTTCAAGTTGTTAATCTAAAACAATTATCCTAGTATCACACAAAGATTTGGCGGCCCCCCCTGTAGTAGCTCTGAGGACCCCCTGGGGGTCCCGGGCCCCCTGTTGAAGACCCCTGATCTACACTGTAAACAAAACTCTGCTTCTTCTTCTTCTTCTTCTTATGCTGCTGTAGCTGCTGGAAAGGCAGCAGACCTCCCCGCGGCTGGAGAGGATGTGGGAGAGACCCAGGAGCATGAGGGACCGGTGCTTCCTCCTTTAATCTTTTGTTTCAAACATCCCGCATTATGTGCTGGCGCAGCCCGCAGCCTTGGTTTCAGCCTCGGCCCCCACCCCCGCCCCCACCCCACCGGTGTTTATTATTATTATTATTAATTACACTGTGCATTGCTTTTGGAGTTCTTACATTATATATATATATATATATATATATATATATATATATATCCACAAGTTTCCGCAGGAGTTTACTGGAGACTATCGGGACCAAACTTCCGGGTTTAACAGCAGACATACAAGCTCACGTCGCGTCGCAGATGCAACCCGTTGTGAGCTTGTAAATCGGCGCCGGAAGCTCGTTACAGACGTCTGCGCAATGCACTATGGGGCGTTGGAAACTCGTGGATAAAGGCTGGGACTTTAACTGATTAATTGCGATTAATTAATTACAGAAAATTAACACGATTTTAATTGCACTTAGTTTTTGCACCACAGAACCTTCAGTTTCGGGCATACCGTTCATAGCAATGCACCAACCAAGAAGAGACAACAAACGCAAAGGGAGAAGTAGCCGATCAGAGCGCTTTGCTTGGCCCAGTGGATGCGTTGATTCACTCGTACAACAAAATGTGTTTTACTTGGGAAAAAAAATGCTTCTCAGGTCAAATATCGATGTGCGGTTAAAATGCGATTAATTGTAATTAATAATCACAGAGCATGTAATTAATTCGATTATATGTTTTAATCGCATCCCAGCCCTAATATATATATATATATTATGGCTGGGACTTTAACTGATTAATTGTGATTAATTAATTACAGAAAATTAACGCGATTAAAAAAATTAACGCATTTTAATCGCACTTAGTTTTTGCACCACAGAACCTTCAGTTTCGGGCATACCGATCATAGCGATGCACCAACCAATAAGAGACAACAAACGCAAAGGGAGAAGTAGCCGATCAGAGCGCTTTGCTTGGCCCAGTGGATGCGAAATTTTGTTTTAAAAAACTCACTTGTTGATTCACTCGTACAACAAAATGTGTTTTACTTGAAAAAAAGCTTCTCAGGTCAAATATCGATGTGCGATTAATTGCGATTAATTAATCACAGAGACTGTAATTAATTAGATTAAAAATTGTAATCGCATCCGCATCCCAGTTACTTGCACTCCTATACTATCCAAACCTCCACCGGCTGTCAGTCAGTCCGTCAGTCAGTCTGTCAGTCACACGTCACATGTCACACTTTTGCCCTGCTCATATCTCCGCAACCGTTGCCCCGATCCATGCCAAATTTTGCACACACACTCCTTACCTGCCAAACTACAACCTCCAAGGACCCCCCTGAGGGACCCCCAGGTGTAAAAAATGACCAAATGTGCAAAAATGACCAAATGACCAGCCCAACGGGGCTGCTCACAGGGAATTCCCGGGGACCACCGTCTCCTGGTGCTCCAGAACGGATGCAAAAGTGGTGACGCCCCCAGTGGAGGACCCCCTCCACTGCAGCTCACATAAAATGCCGTAACTCGGGCTAGGAGCGTCCGGGAGAGCCGGGGGCCGGTACCTATTCGTCCGCCAAGGCGGCGCGGAGACCCCACCCCTCATTTCTCACATGGCCCTCTTCTAGCGCCACCTTCAGGCTGATTTTTAAAACACATTTTTGGCCACTGCTCCTACAATTTTTGCCCTAAAATCACGCAAATCGCTACACAGTATGTCTACACTCATCTCATCAACATGAATCTGTCCCATATAGCGCCACCTTCAGGCCGATTTTTAAAAACACATTTTTGGACACTGCTCCTACAGAGTTTGCCCTAAAATCACGAAAATCGCTACACAGTATGTCTACACTCATGTCATCAACATGGATCTGTCCCATATAGCGCCACCATCAGGCCGATTTTTTCAAACACATTTTTGGACACTGCTCCTACAGATTTTGCCCTAAAATCACGCAAATCGGTACACAGTATGTCTACACTCATCTATACTATAATTTTGCGAATGTCTGTCTGAGTGAGTGTGTGTCTGTCTGTCTGAGTGTCTGTCACAGCGTTTCTCCTCAGTGGCTGGAGCAATTGATCTGAAATCGCATCACCATTAGCATATGAACACACCTGACATAACTGTGAAGCCCGTTTGTCACTTTCACAAATCATATGCTGTATATTAGCATTTTTATGGTGTAACTACTATCTATTCTGCATCTAGCATGAGGCATATCTATTCTGCATCTAGCATGGGGCAACATGTTTAACCAGCTCTGTGTGTGTGTGCGTGTGCGTGTGCGTGTGCGTGTGTGTGTGTGTGTGTGTGTGTGGGTGGGTGGGGGGGGGGGGGTGTTGGCTGGCCCTCTTTCAGATGTTGTCATGTAGATCGGTACACAGTATCTCTGTAGCCTTTAAACGAAACGGGTATTTCTTACATTGATGCTCCTACATATTATCATGCAAGCACCAGAAAGTTACTTTCCATCCCTCATATACTGTGTGTACAGTGCACACCCCATAACCCACACACTGCACATCATTTCGGAGCTCATATCTTTGAACGGGTAAGGACTAGTCTCATCAACATGGATCTGTCCCATTTAGCGCCACCTGCAGGCCGACTTTTTTAAAACACATTTTTGGACACTGCTCCTACAGATTTTGCCCTAAAATCACGCACAGTATCTCTACAGTCATGTAATCAAAACGCATCTGTCCCATCTAACGCCACCATCAGGAAGATTTTGGAAAAACACATTTTTGCCCTATTTGTGGAGATAAGCGACCAACGGTCGCTTATCTCCCGATTAGGGAGTCTTACTGGTATATATATATATATATATATATATATATATATTCTCCTTTCCTTTCTTTATTTAATTTTTTTACATAGTTATAGTTTTGCCTCGGTCTCCGGTTTACTAACACAGAACTCTCCATGAGTTCAATACTTCATGGAGTCATCGACCGAAAGATGTTGTGCTTCTCCAGTCTCGCACCTTGCATATTGACTTGTGTTGAGGATAAAGATACAGATTTGACCCATGCACACAGCACCTGACAAAGGCAAATCAACAAAACCGGTGGTGGACAAAGTACTCCAGTATTTGGGTAAAAGTATAGATATAGAAGTATAGAAGTATAGTATAGAACGGTCAAACATTACCCAACTTAATGTGAATGTTTTTTTATTAAAATGTGTACTTGAGTTAAAGCACTGGAGTACTCAAGTGTTCACAATTACAAACGACACATTTTGCCTTATTGCCGTATGAATGCCTTTTTGTATTTGTGTTCCAAAGAATATTCAAAGAGGTTCTAAGGGTAGTCCAATATGCTAAAAATGGTAGTCCAAGGGCATTCTAATAATATACAGCAACGATATAGCATTTATTAATCTACGCCAGGGGTCTTCAATGTTTTCAGACCAAGGACCCCTTAGCTGAGAGACAGATGAAGCAGGGACCCCCCTCTACGTACAAAACTGTGTTGCAGATTGTCATTGATTTCATATTATGTAGATTCATAGACGTGTTTGACAGCACTGTCATCAGTCATCATGTTGGATTCGTGTTAATGTGTTTTTTCAGACATTTAATCACTTAAATTGTCGATGCTTTGTAAACTTGACCCATCACTCGGTACTTGCTCTTTTTTTTACCTCCACACCCAACCTATTTGCCGAAAATAGCCGATCTACAAGCTCTCAACGCCTCGCAGCGCGAGGCGTTGAGAGCTTGTAGATGTGCTATTTTAGGGACGTGAGGGTTCAAGTTGTTAATCTAAAAGAATTATCCTAGTATCACACAAAGATTTGGCGGACCCCCTGTAGTAGCTCTGAGGACCCCCTGGGGGTCCCGGGCCCCCTGTTGAAGACCCCTGATCTACACTGTAAACAAAACTCTTCTTCTTCTTCTGCTGCTGTAGCTGCTGGAAAGGCAGCAGACCTCCCCGCGGCTGGAGAGGATCATGAGGCAGAGGATCCTGTTGTAACCTTTTGTTACAACTATCCCGCATTATGTAAAGCCGCAGCCAAGCAACTTAGCGGGTAGCCCCTACGAGAAGAACACCCGTTAGGGTAGTTCAGGTGAGGACAGACAGAAAGTCACCAAGCCTCTTTGTTATTGTTAGACCTAAACGGTCCATTATAAAAAAATGAAAATTCCCGTAGCCTAGTATACATTTGAGAATACAATATTTTGACGCAGCAGAAAACGGCATACACTTTTGAATAATAATTATTGCAACCGTCAGGTCGCAGTTACAAAACCTCTTTTTTTGTCAGTCAGTCATGTCACGCGTCACGTCACACTTTTGAGACGTGAGTTTACCATAGAGTTATGGAGTTTACAGAATCACTGTAGCCTACCAAGCCCCCAGAACCCAGGGCTAGATTTGAAGCAACCCCGATGGTGGCCAAAGTTGGAACTGCAGCCTAAACGCGCATTTTGGCCCCGGCCCCTCCACTCCAGACAATCCTTCCTCTGAGCGGAGAGCAGCGTGACGTCATTTGTGGTCTCTAATAGAGACCAATTTCCCCCAGAATGCACCTGGATTAGCTACATGCTAGCACGTAGCCGTTGCTTCAAAACGCCACTGAGCACTTGCATTGAAATGATAGTGGGGGCGGGGCCGGTCCGCTCTCTATTGTTTATATACTCTATGTAGCCTACACGATCCTGACTACCCGTCTCTCTCTTCTGGTTTGTTCACACACAGTGGCGTCAGTTCAGAAAAAGCTAAGGTATGGCAACATGACTGGTGTTGCCATACCTTAGCAACAGGCATGATATATTTATTTTAAGAAGTACATATAATATATAATTATATATACCTATAATATAATTATAATACCTTGTTAAAGTGACCATTTTGTTACATTTTGCATTTGTAGTTATTTTACTGTAATTTACCAACATAATAACCAGTACAGATAGACAAAGAGACATTTATGGATTTACATTTAGAACTAACTTTTATCTTCCCCCCCTGGACCCAGGGTAAGGCAGCTGCATACCCCTGCCATACCCAATTGACGCCCCTGTTCACACAGCTGTGTGAAAAGTACGGAGCCTGGTAACCTGACAGGGCACAGATCTAAAAGATCAGAACGCGTCGCGGATGTGACGTGTTGTGAGCTTGTAGATCTGCTCCTTTCAAAGCCAGACACCCAGACCCGCTGTGCTGTACGGGGAAGTATCACTCGGGCAGTCAGGCTGTGGAGAGGCGACTTTTGGGAAGACAATTGCAATATTTTGGCTTATCGCCGAACCTTAATTAATAGATACGGGGGTGCGGTAATTGGGAAGACGGTTACCGCGATAACAAAATGTCGATACCGACCCAGCCCTTGACGGTCGCTTATCTCCCGATTAGGGAGTCTTACTGGTAATAATTATAATTTGCATTTAGTTCTGCTTCGTATTAATGTGTTCATTCCTCCCACAGCTTCAGAGGGAAATTGTCGACTCATCATTGTCAGTAATCCAAGACAGTGTTTCTTCATGATTTGGTCGACATTTCTGTGACATCAAATAAAAGGCAAAGCATTCAACTTGTAGCCTGTCTCCTTTTTTGGGCTGAAAATAATAGTAATAACAAAGGAAACGCAAACCTGGTTCATGATCAATAATCATAGCAAAATAAATTATTCATTCTGAAATGGGACATTCTGCATAATGAGTACATTTAATTTTTATTATGACCTTTATTGAAAGGATAACCCCTTGAGATGTATCATCTCATTTTCGAGAGGGTCCCCAATGCAACAAGTATAGCCGTGCATATTTAAGACATTTGACATTAACAGACAAAACAAAACAAAAGCTCTCCCGAAACTAGCCACTCCCACCCCACCTAATCACCCACAGAATAACAGACATGCATTAATGTATCCATGAAAGCTAAATGAAAAAAAAACTACTTTTACTGTATTTCATGCTTTGGGCATTTCCTTTTAACAAACACTGTGGGTATTGGCTATACCTTTTATTCAAGTACACATGAGGCTGGGTTGCCTGCCCAGGACTGTGTCCATAGACATACATGTAGTAGGTGAAGACGCCTCGCTGGCCAGTCAACACCACCCCCATATGATGTAGAGAAGCTTGCCATAATTCCACTGCAAGAAACTTGCCTGAGTTGAAAGAAGTGCCTAAAACGTTTTTTTCTTTATATATCTTTCTGTGTTAATGATCTGAGGTGTTTTGGAATATGAAAACCCACATGTTCCTTTTCTATTTAACCACATATCCTACTGCAAGGGTCTTCCATAGGGGGTCCGAGACCCCCAGGGGGTCCTCAGAGTTACTACAGGGGGTCCTCCAAATATTTGAGTGATAGAATGTTTTTCTCCGTTTTTATATTAACCACTTGAACCCTAGTGTCCATATTCTGAGAACTTTAGCCAAAAATAGCCGATCTACAAGCTTACAACGCCTTGCGCTGCGAGCTTGTAGATCTGCTATTTTCAGCAAAGAGATTTTGTAGAGGGGAAAAAGAGCAGACTAGTACAGAGTGAAAGGTCAACTTTATTAAGTATTGAAGGTTTAAGTGGTTAAATATCTGTAAACACAAATTGACATGAATTCAAAATACACTGACAATCGTGCTGCCAAGCAATGAAACTACTATGAACAGGTTGTGGGGGTCCCTGCTTCTTCTCTGTCTCAACTAAGGGGTCCTTGGCCTGAAAACGTTGAAGACCCCTGGTCTACATTATTTGTTGCATTTTGTGAGAAACGGACCACTCCTGCAAACTATGAAAGCCAATCGTATGCAATATAAGAAATCTGGCAGACACGTATTGTTGACATAACTACAGAGATGATGTGTAGGAGTAATATAGCAAATATTTGCCTCATGGTGGCGCTAAACCAGGACAATGTGTATACTTTTGAAATTTGGAGGTTCTTCCGTGGCCTACTAGGAGTAAACTTGTGGCATTAAGAGCAAATGTGCCCCTCCCGCAAATTCTGAAAGCCAGGCGTAGTCAAACAAAATGCAATTAGAACATTCAGACTCTCTCATTGCTACTGACTAGAGACAATGTTTAACAATTTCCAGCCAGGAGAGCAAAGAGCACAGTGACAGCAATGTGTACACCTTCATCCTCTGTGAAAACTGAAAACCATAAGAATAAGAACACTGCAACCTACATTATTACAGATAACTACAACAATGAGTCAAAACAGAGAGGAAATATGAAATGATAATAATTATTGACTGCAGAAGAAGCAACACCAGAACGGGTACACATTATTGTGTATCATTATTTTATGCTTTAACTGTTGAAAAATAGCAGATATACAAGCTCACAGCGCGGCACCGAGTGCCGCGCTGCGAGCTTGTAGATCTCCTATTTTTGAAAAATCGTAAAAATTCGAATTTTGACCCGATTCTATAAGTGTCTTTTGAATCCTTCTAAGACTTTTTGAAAAACCTATGTTTCTATGTCAGCAATCTGGCCAGCCATCGTCAAAGAAAAGGTCCTTTTCACTTAACTGGAGCTCAGTTAGTCTGTTCTTGAGAGACTACTATGTCAGTGGTTCTCAAACCTTTTCATGTGAAGAACCCCCAAAATGATATTTATTTGGCCACGGACCCCCCATCTCAAAATATTTAGTTCCAGGGACCCCTGGAACCCCTGGAGTTACAAACGTTCGCTTTGAAAATACATATTCAAAGATTTGCACACATTTTTACGACTCTTTCAAAAATAGCAGATCTACAAGCTTGCAGCGCGGCACTCGGTGCCGCGCTGTGAGCTTGTATATCTGCTATTTTTCACTGGTTAAAGCATTCAATAATTCTACGCCTAAATGGGTTAAATGAAGGAAAAGCTCAGAGTATGATTTTGAATGTACTCTGAGAGGCTATTCATCAGCAACGTCTTATGGGCTGTCGTGTCCACAAGATTTCAGCAGATCGAAACAGATGAAAAGTAGAAGAAACTTGATAAACCAGTGGTTTGTGTGTCTCACAGTGTGTTTTCTTAGATAAACACCCAGGGCCTGGGTGTATTTACACATCACATCATATTGTGCCAAGTATTAAAATATGCCAACGTCTGAATTTGCAGCATAATCAAACAATGCCCAGAGGAATTGTGGTCAACGTTTGTTTTGTTCTTCACGTCTAACTAGTTCTGTCCCGATCCTGACATTTTAATTGATGGTTAATTGTCATACAAATAATGGTGGTGAGAGCATACACGCCGCCATAGAGGGTACTTTACTTTTACTTTACTAGGAGTATTTCAAATTCTCAATACTTTTACTTCCACTACATACATTTATGACATGATGGCTATCAAGTGATGTGCAGCTTGTAGATCTGCTATTTTTAAAGGATTTGGAAACTGTTATTGTGTATACTGAGAACTTTTATGTTTAGTAGGCTACTCTTATATATTTTGGCACCAATACCTTTGTACTTTTACTCAAGTGCGTTTTTAATTCCGGACTTCTACTTGTAACACAATATGTCTACATTACAGTGTTGATACTGTACTTTTACTAAAGTAAAACATTTGAGCACTTCTTCCACCACTGGTGTGTAGGATTGGTTCTCAAAGTGGGGTCCGGGGGACCCCCAGGGGTCCTTGAGGGAATTCCACACACACACACACACACACACACACACACACACACACACACACACACGCGATATTTGCAACTCCCTCCTTCCATAAACACCCGGGGCAGTTAGTACAGTATATATTCCAGAAGCTCGGACAGATAGACTTCACATTACAGACATCACTGACAAGGTTCTTCTCAGCTCTGAGGACTTCCCCCAAACTACTGAAGGTGAGCTCAATACAACACAACGATTTTAACGATAAGAAATAATTATGTACAACAATATCATAGTAAATATCATAGTAGGCTATTTTGTTTTGTGAATTTACAATAGAGTACCTGAGACGAAAAACAGTCCATATTTTAACATTTTGAATGTAGATATTTTTTTGATTTACCAGACTAGAACTAGAAGTTTTTAATCTGTTAAATTCTTAATGCTCTCCCCCCTCATTTTGTTGAATCATATATTTTTTACTTAACTCATATATATTAGGATTTAAAGGGCCTACACCATGCTTTTAAAACTATATTTTTTGTATATGCTCAAAATTGAGTCTTAGACAGGTTTTAACCCTCAAAAAACACTTGTTTGTTCTAGCTCTACTATAATGAGGCTCTCCAGCTGCAATACCAAAACGGCCTCTGTTTGCTCAGGGGCGCATCTAGTGGGGTTTTTCCAGAAAAAGAAAAAGTTTTTTGAAAAAGAAAAAGTTTTTTAAAAAAAAAAAAGTTTTTTGAAAAAAAGTTGTTTTTTTTTTGAAAATTTTTGAAAAAAACATTTTTTTGAAGTTTTGAAAAAAAAAAATGTTTTTGAAAAAAAAATTGTTTGACTCTGCATTGCATTTTTTTGAAAAAAAAAAAGTTTTGAAAAAAAAAAATTTTTGACATTCTTTTTTTTTGACTGAAAAAAAAACAGGAATCCGTGTGACGTCACACGGATCAACTCTCAGAACAGCACTGTTCTGAGAACCTGTGGAAAGCTTTTCATCTCTGTCTTCCCAAAACCAGAGAAAGACACAATGTACAGAAATAGGACTTTGTGAGGATAGAAGGTGCCAGTGGGACCCCAAAAAAAGGTTTTAAAATAGAAAAAGTGAAAATTCATGGTGTAGGTCCTTTAAAAGACATAATACTTATTGAAAGAGGAAAAACAGTATAAGTCCGTACAAGCAATATTCAGCAGACAAAGGGAGCAGATAACATTAAAAAAAGACCACTGAACAAAATTAGGGGGGAGTGCATTAACAATTTAACAGATTACAAATGACTAGTGTGTGGTTTACAGTCTGGTAAATCAAAAAATGAGCTTTTGTTTTACATTCTCACAGAAAATGAAGATCGCGATCCTTCTTTTCGCTGTGTTGGCCGTTGCAACAGTGCAAAATGCGAAAGCTGCGGATGAGCCAGGTAACTATTTACATAAGGTGTAATTTTATGTGATGTAAATATCAAACCATTTCACTGTAACTTAACACCTAGCCGCTTTTGTATGTTTTTTAAGACATTTAATCACTTAAAGTGTCGATACTTTGTAAACTTGACCTATCACTCTGTACTTGCTCTTTTTTTTACCTCCACACCCAACCTATTTGCCGAAAATAGCCGATCTACAAGCTTGTAGATCTGCTATTTTAGGGACGCGAGGGTTCAAGTTGTTAATCTAAAACAATTATCCTAGTATCATCACACAAGAATTTGGCGGCCCCCACTGTAGTAGCTCTGAGGACCCCCTGGGGGTCCCGGACCCCATGTTGAAGACCCCTGATCTACACTGTAAACAAAACTCTGCTTCTTCTTCTTCTTCTTATGCTGCTGTAGCTGCTGGAAAGGCAGCAGACCTGCCTGGGGCTGGAGAAGATGTGGGAGAGACCCAGGAGCATGAGGGACCGGCGGTTCCTCCTTTAATCTTTTGTGCCAAACATCCCGCAATATGTGCTGCCGCAGCCCGCAGCCTTGGTTTCAGCCTCGGCCCCCACCCCGCCGGTGTTTATTATTATTATTATTATTAATTACACTGTGCACTGCTTTTGGAGTTCTTACATTATATACATTATATATATATATATATATATATATACACTAAGGCTGGGACTTTAACCGATTAATTGCGATTAATTAATTACCGAAAATTAACGCGATTTAATAACGCATTTTAATCGCACTTCGTTTTTGCACCACAGAACCTTCAGTTTCGGGCATACCGATCGTAGCGATGCACCAACCAAGAAGAGACAACAAACGCAAAGGGAGAAGTAGCCGATCAGAGCGCTTTGCTTGGCCCAGTGGATGCGAAATTTTAATTTAAAAAACTCACTCGTTGATTCACTCGTACAACAAAATGTGTTTTACTTGAAAAAAAAATGCTTCTCAGGTCAAATATCGATCGAAAATGCGATTAATTGTGATTAATTAATCACAGAGCCTGTAATTAATTCGATTATATGTTTTAATCGCATCCCAGCCCTAATATATATATATATATATATATATATATATATATATATATATATATATATTTTTTTTTTTTTCCTTTCCTTTCTTTCTTTTTCTTTTTTACATAATTATATAACACAGAACTCTCCATGAGTTCAATACTTCATGGAGTCATCGACCGAAAGATGTTGTGCTTCTCCAGTTTGGAACCTTGCATATTGACTTGCAAGGTTGAGGATAAAGATGTAATTGTTGAGGATACAGATTTGACCCATGCACACAGCACCTGACAAAGGCAAATCAACAAAACCGGTGGTGGACAAAGTACTCCAGTATTTGGGTAAAAGTATAGATACTAACGGTCAAACATTACCCAACTTATAATAATAATAATAATAACTCAGATTTATATAGCGCTTTTCTAAGTACCCAAAGACGCTTTACATGGGGGCAAGAGAAAACTAAAAAGTAAAAACAACTTTATTAGAAAACACTTTAAAACTAAAGGATAAAACCATTAAAAACAATAGAGATCAAAAAGGACAGTGGAGTGAGTTAGCTGGGGTAAGCAATGTGGAAGAGGTGGGTTTTGAGGGTGGTTTTGAAGGTTTGGAGGGTGGGGGCATCTCTGATGGTTTTGGCGAGTGCATTCCAGAGGGTTGGGGCAGCAAAAGCAAAGGCTCTATCACCCCAGGTACGGTACGTGGTCTTAGGGACTATGAGGAGATTTGCATCACCAGACCTGAGGGAGCGGGAGGGGACATAGTGATTGAGGAGGTCGGAGAGGTAGGGTGGAGCAAGATTGTTGAGTGCCTTGTAGGTGTTGAGTAAAACTTTGAAATGGATTCTTTGTTTGACCGGGAGCCAGTGGAGGTCACAGAGGACTGGTGTTATGTGGTCTCTGGAACGGGTGCTGGTGAGTAGGCGGGCAGCTGAATTTTGGACGTACTGAAGTTTATTGAGGACTTTGGAGGTGGTGCCATGGAGGATACTATTGCAATAATCAAGACGGGATGTAATGAAGGCATGGATGAGTGTTTCAGCTGCAGAGAATGATAGAGAGGGGCGGAGACGGGCAATGTTTTTGAGGTGGAAAAAGGCAGTTTTGGTGACCTGGTTAACATGGGGGAGGAATGAGAGTGTGGGGTCGAGAATGATGCCAAGGTTACGGACACGGGTGGAGGGTGTAACAATGGAGCCGTCGATGTTCAGTGAAAAGTTCTGGGTAGAGCGGGTGAGGGAGTCTGGACCAAATATGATGATTTCTGATTTGTTACAGTTTAGCTTGAGAACGTTTTGTTGCATCCATTGTTTAACATCTGTGAGGCAGGCAGTGAGTGTGGAGTGAGTGGTTGCTGTGATGGTTTTGGTGGAGAGGTATAGCTGTGTATCTTAACTTAAAGCTATACTGTGTAAGTTGCTAAACTAGTGGTCAGTAGCGGTATTGCTTTTTTGGCAGTTTTTCGCCCGGAGTCGCCGCGGACCACCGCCGCGGACCACCGGAGCGGGACCGCAAACCACCGCAACCGATACGAATCCGTAGAGGGGTATAGAACGTAATTTTCTGACCAGGATTTGGGGAGTAAGAGGCAAGAATCCTTCACCATCGTAAACACTGTTGCTGAGGGAGGCTACTTCCTGAAGAGACGGCAGACACACTGTGATTGGCCGGTAGTGTATCATGTGTGTATGATCCGCGATGTGATTGGCCAACGTATACACAACGTATACAGATGATGCAGATGATGTAATTTTGCCGCGAAATTCTACCCCCCTCACGGCTCATAGAAAACATATAAAGAGAAGGCTTTAGAAGCTGAAATTAATGGAGTGGGTGTTCTAAAACTTTAACGATTTAACAGTTAGGATAATTTTAAGATATGTTTTATAAAAAAGGTTACATGGTATAGCTTTAATGTGAATGTTTTTTATTAAAATGTGTACTTGAGTTAAAGCACTGGAGTACTCAAGTGTTCACAAGTACAAACAACACATTTTGCCTTATTGCCGTATCAATGCCTTTTTGTATTGAAGACATGTTCCAAAGAATATTCAAAGAGGTTCCAAGGGTAGTCCAATATGCTAAAAATGGTAGTCCAAGGGCATTCTAATAATATACAGCAACGATATAGCCTTTATTAATCTACGCCAGGGGTCTTCAACGTTTTCAGACCAAGGACCCCTTAGCCGAGAAACAGATGAAGCAGGGACCCCCTCTACCTACAAAACTGCGTTGCAGATTTTCATCGATTTCGTAGGTAGATTCATAGACGTGTTTGACGGCACTGTCATCAGTCGATGTTGGATTCGTGTTAATGTGTTTTTTCAGACATTTAATCACTTAAAGTGTCGACACTTTGTAAACTTGACCTATCACTCGGTACTTGCTCTTTTTTTTACCTCCACACCCAACCTATTTGCCGAAAATAGCCGATCTACAAGCTCTCAACGCCTCACGCTGCGAGGCATTGAGAGCTTGTAGATCTGCTATTTTAGGGACGCGAGGGTTCAAGTTGTTAATCTAAAACAATTATCCTAGTATCATCACACAGGGATTTGGCGGCCCCCCCTGTAGTAGCTCTGAGGACCCCCTGGGGGTCCCGGACCCCATGTTGAAGACCCCTGATCTACACTGTAAACAAAACTCTGCTTCTTCTTCTTCTTCTGCTGCTGTAGCTGCTGTAAAGGCAGCAGACCTGCCTGGGGCTGGAGAAGATGTGGGAGAGACCCAGGAGCATGAGGGACCGGCGGTTCCTCCTTTAATCTTTTGTGCCAAACATCCCGCAATATGTGCTGCCGCAGCCCGCAGCCTTGGTTTCAGCCTCGGCCCCCACCCCAACGGTGTTTATTATTATTATTATTATTAATTACACTGTGCACTGCTTTTGGAGTTCTTACATTATATACATTATATATATATATATATATACAGTATATATATATATATATAGTCCCAGCCTTAATAAATATATATATATATTAGGGATGGTCCGATCAGGTTTTTTGGAACCGATCACCGAGCACCGATCACAAAAGTTTGATCACCCGATCCCGATCAATCACCGATCCGATCAAGTTATTATTTATATTTTCTAAATGTTAATGTTTTAACTTTATTTCATTCATTCACTCATGAATTCATTTATATATTTGCCTTATAGTTATTTACCAGCATTACTATGTATTTATTATCATAGCAGTAACTAATTATTCCTTCAGCACTGTGGAAATCAATACCCCAAAATGGCCTCAAGTGGGCATACTGAACGGCTGGTTGATCAGATGCACCGATCCGATCGGATCGGTGAATTTACCTTTTGATCTAAACCACCGATTATCGCCGATCATGCTTTGATCGGCCCGATCCGATCCATTGCCGATTGATCGGTAACATCTCTAATATATATATATATATATATATATATATATATATATATATATACACACTAAGGCTGGGACTTTAACCGATTAATTGCGATTAATTAATTACCGAAAATTAACGCGATTTAATAACGCATTTTAATCGCACTTAGTTTTTGCACCACAGAACCTTCAGTTTCGGGCATACCGATCGTAGCGATGCACCAACCAAGAAGAGACAACAAACGCAAAGGGAGAAGTAGCCGATCGGAGCGCTTTGCTTGGCCCAGTGGATGCGAAATTTAAATTTAAAAAACTCACTCGTTGATTCACTTGTACAACAAAATGTGTTTTACTTGAAAAAAAAATGCTTCTCAGGTCAAATATCGATGTGCGATTAAAATGCGATTAATTGTGATTAATTAATCACAGAGCCTGTAATTAATTAGATTATATGTTTTAATCGCATCCCAGCCCTAATATATATATATATATATATTTATGTATTTATTTATTTTCCCTTTCCTTTCTTTTTTTTTTTTTTTTTTACATAATTATATATAGTTTTGCCTCGGTCTCCGGTTTACTAACACAGAACTCTCCATGAGTTCAATACTTCATGGAGTCATCGACCGAAAGATGTTGTGCTTCTCCAGTTTGGAACCTTGCATATTGAGTTGTGTTGAGGATAAAGATGTAATTGTTGAGGATACAGATTTGACCCATGCACACAGCACCTGACAAAGGCAAATCAACAAAACCGGTGGTGGACAAAGTACTCCAGTATTTGGGTAAAAGTATAGATACTAACGGTCAAACATTACCCAACTTAAAGCTATACTGTGTAAGTTGCTAAACTAGTGGTCAGTAGCGGTATTGCTTTTTTGGCAGTTTTTCGCCCGGAGTCGCCGCGGACCACCGCCGCGGACCACCGGAGCGGGGCCGCAAACCACCGCAACCGATACGAATCCGTAGAGGGGTATAGAACGTAATTTTCTGACCAGGATTTGGGGAGTAAGAGGCAAGAATCCTTCACCATCGTAAACACTGTTGCTGAGGGAGGCTACTTCCTGAAGAGACGGCAGACACGCTGTGATTGGCCGGTAGTGTATCATGTGTGTATGATCCGCGATGTGATTGGCCAACGTATACACAACGTATACAGATGATGCAGATGACGTAATTTTGCGGCGAAATTCTACCCCCTCACGGCTCATAGAAAACATATAAAGAGAAGGCTTTAGAAGCTGAAATTAATGGAGTGGGTGTTCTAAAACTTTAGCGATTTAACAGTTAGGACAATTTTAAGATATGTTTTATAAAAAAGGTTACATGGTATAGCTTTAATGTGAATGTTTTTTATTAAAATGTGTACTTGAGTTAAAGCACTGGAGTACTCAAGTGTTCACAAGTACAAACAACACATTTTGCCTTATTGCCGTATCAGTGCCTTTTTTTATTGAAGACATGTTCCAAAGAATATTCAAAGAGGTTCCAAGGGTAGTCCAATATGCTAAAAATGGTAGTCCAAGGGCATTCTAATAATATACAGCAACAATATAGCCTTTATCAATCTACGCCAGGGGTCTTCAACGTTTTCAGACCAAGGACCCCTTAGCCGAGAAACAGATGAAGCAGGGACCCCCTCTACCTACAAAACTGCGTTGCAGATTTTCATCGATTTCGTAGGTAGATTCATAGACGTGTTTGACGGCACTGTCATCAGTCGATGTTGGATTCGTGTTAATGTGTTTTTTCAGACATTTAATCACTTAAAGTGTCGACACTTTGTAAACTTGACCCATCACTCGGTACTTGCTCTATTTTTTACCTCCACACCCAACCTATTTGCCGAAAATAGCCGATCTACAAGCTCTCAACGCCTCGCGCTGCGAGGCATTGAGAGCTTGTAGATCTGCTATTTTAGGGACGCGAGGGTTCAAGTTGTTAATCTAAAACAATTATCCTAGTATCATCACACAGGGATTTGGCGGCCCCCCCTGTAGTAGCTCTGAGGACCCCCTGGGGGTCCCGGACCCCATGTTGAAGACCCCTGATCTACACTGTAAACAAAACTCTGCTTCTTCTTCTTCTTATGCTGCTGTAGCTGCTGTAAAGGCAGCAGACCTGCCTGCGGCTGGAGAAGATGTGGGAGAGACCCAGGAGCATGAGGGACCGGCGGTTCCTCCTTTAATCTTTTGTGCCAAACATCCCGCAATATGTGCTGCCGCAGCCCGCAGCCTTGGTTTCAGCCTCGGCCCCCACCCCAACGGTGTTTATTATTATTATTATTATTATTAATTACACTGTGCACTGCTTTTGGAGTTCTTACATTATATACATTATATATATATATATATATATATATATATATATATATATATATATATATATATATTATATTATATATAAAGGCTGGTACTTTAACTGATTAATTGCGATTAATTAATTACAGAAAATTAACGCGATTAAAAAAATGTACGCATTTTGATCGCACTTAGTTTTTGCACCACAGAACCTTCAGTTTCGGGCATACCGTTCATAGCAATGCACCAACCAAGAAGAGACAACAAACGCAAAGGGAGAAGTAGCTGATCAGAGCGCTTTGCTTGGCCCAGTTGATTCACTCATACAACAAAATGTGTTTTGCTTCTCAGGTCAAATATTGATGTGCGATTAAAATGTGATTAATTGTGATTAATTAATCACAGAGCCTGTAATTAATTAGATTATATGTTTTAATCGCATCCCAGCTGTAATATATATATATATATATATATAATTTTTTTTCCTTTCTTTTTTTTTCTTTACATAATTATATATAGTTTTGCCTCGGTCTCCGGTTTACTAACACAGAACTCTCCATGAGTTCAATACTTCATGGAGTCATCGACCGAAAGATGTTGTGCTTCTCCAGTCTCGCACCTTGCATATTGACTTGTGTTGAGGATAATGATGTAATTGTTGAGGATACAGATTTGACCCATGCACACAGCACCTGACAAAGGCAAATCACCACAAAGTACTCCAGTATTTGGGTAAAAGTAATAGACTAACGATCAAACATTACCCAACTTAATGTGAATGTTTTTTTATTAAAATGTGTACTTGAGTTAAAGCACTAGAGTACTCAAGTGTTCACAAGTACAAATGACAAATTTTGCCTTATTGCCGTATGAATGCCTTTTTGTATTGAAGACATGTTCCAAAGAATATTCAAAGAGGTTCCAAGGGTAGTCCAATATGCTAAAAATGGTAGTCCAAGGGCATTCTAATAATATACAGCAACAATATAGCCTTTATCAATCTACGCCAGGGGTCTTCAACGTTTTCAGACCAAGGACCCCTTAGCCGAGAAACAGATGAAGCAGGGACCCCCTCTACCTACAAAACTGCGTTGCAGATTTTCATCGATTTCGTAGGTAGATTCATAGACGTGTTTGACGGCACTGTCATCAGTCGATGTTGGATTCGTGTTAATGTGTTTTTTCAGACATTTAATCACTTAAAGTGTCGACACTTTGTAAACTTGACCTATCACTCGGTACTTGCTCTATTTTTTACCTCCACACCCAACCTATTTGCCGAAAATAGCCGATCTACAAGCTCTCAACGCCTCGCGCTGCGAGGCATTGAGAGCTTGTAGATCTGCTATTTTAGGGACGCGAGGGTTCAAGTTGTTAATCTAAAACAATTATCCTAGTATCATCACACAGGGATTTGGCGGCCCCCCCTGTAGTAGCTCTGAGGACCCCCTGGGGGTCCCGGACCCCATGTTGAAGACCCCTGATCTACACTGTAAACAAAACTCTGCTTCTTCTTCTTCTTATGCTGCTGTAGCTGCTGGAAAGGCAGCAGACCTGCCTGCGGCTGGAGAGGATGTGGGAGAGACCCAGGAGCATGAGGGACCGGCGGTTCCTCCTTTAATCTTTTGTGCCAAACATCCCGCAATATGTGCTGCCGCAGCCCGCAGCCTTGGTTTCAGCCTCGGCCCCCACCCCAACGGTATTTATTATTATTATTATTATTAATTAAACTGTGCACTGCTTTTGGAGTTCTTACATTATATATATATATATATATATATATATATATATATATATATATATATATATATATATCATATATAAAGGCTGGGACTTTAACTGATTAATTGCGATTAATTAATTACAGAAAATTAACGCGATTAAAAAAAATTACGCATTTTAATCGCACTTAGTTTTTGCACCACAGAACCTTCAGTTTCGGGCATACCGTTCATAGCAATGCACCAACCAAGAAGAGACAACAAACGCAAAGGGAGAAGTAGCCGATCAGAGCGCTTTGCTTGGCCCAGTTGATTCACTCCTACAACAAAATGTGTTTTGCTTCTCAGGTCAAATATTGATGTGCGATTAAAATGCGATTAATTGTGATTAATTAATCACAGAGCCTGTAATTAATTAGATTATATGTTTTAATCGCATCCCAGCCGTAATATATATATATATATATATATATATATATATATATATATATATATATATATATATATATATATATATATATACCTGTATATATTTTTTATTTTTTTATGTTTTTATTTCCTTTCTTTTTTTTTTATTTACATAATTATATATAGTTTTGCCTCGGTCTCCGGTTTACTAACACAGAACTCTCCATGAGTTCAATACTTCATGGAGTCATCGACCGAAAGATGTTGTGCTTCTCCAGTCTCGCACCTTGCATATTGACTTGTGTTGAGGATAATGATGTAATTGTTGAGGATACAGATTTGACCCATGCACACAGCACCTGACAAAGGCAAATCACCAAAACCGGTGGTGTTTACACAAAGTACTCCAGTATTTGGGTAAAAGTATAGATACTAACAGTCAAACATTACCCAACTAAATGTGAATGTTTTTTTATTAAAATGTGTACTTGAGTTAAAGCACTAGAGTACTCAAGTGTTCACAAGTACAAATGACAAATTTTGCCTTATTGCCGTATGAATGCCTTTTTGTATTGAAGACATGTTCCAAAGAATATTCAAAGAGGTTCCAAGGGTAGTCCAATATGCTAAAAATGGTAGTCCAAGGGCATTCTAATAATATACAGCAACGATATAGCCTTTATTAATCTACGCCAGGGGTCTTCAACGTTTTCAGACCAAGGACCCCTTAGCCGAGAGACAGATGAAGCAGGACCCCCCTCTACGTACAAAACTGTCGTGTTAATGTGTTTTTTCAGACATTTAATCACTTAAATTGTCGATACTTTGTAAACTTGATCTATCACTCGGTACTTGGTCTACTCTTTTTTTTACCTGCAAACCCAACCTATTTGCCGAAAATAGCCGATCTACAAGCTCTGCTATTTTAGGGACGCGAGGGTTCAAGTTGTTAATCTAAAACAATTATCCTAGTATCACACAAAGATTTGGCGCCCCCCCCCCCCCCCCCCCCCCCTGTAGTAGCTCTGAGGACCCCCTGGGGGTCCCGGACCCCATGTTGAAGACCCCTGATCTACACTATAAACAAAACTCTGCTTCTTCTTCTTCTTCTTCTTCTTCTGCTGCTGTAGCTGCTGGAAAGGCAGCAGACCTCCCTGCGGCTGGAGAGGATGTGGGAGAGACCCAGGAGCATGAGGGACAACTTAGCGGGTAGCCCCTACGAGAAGAACACCCGTTAGGGTAGTTCAGGTGAGGACAGACAGAAAGTCACCAAGCCTCTTTGTTATTGTTAGACCTAAACGGTCCATTATAAAAAAATGAAAATTCCCGTAGTATACATTTGAGAATACAATATTTTGACGCAGCAGAAAACGGCATACACTTTTGAATAATAATTATTGCAACCGTCAGGTCGCAGTTACAAAACCTCTTTTTTTGTCAGTCAGTCATGTCACACGTCACGTCACACTTTTGCCCTACTCATCCTCTGCCACCGTTGCCCCTATCCATGCCAAACCTTGCACACACACTCCTTGGCTGCCACACCACAACCTCCACCCCTCATTTCTCACATGGCCCTCTAGCGCCACCATGAGGCAGATTCTTGCAAAACACATTTTTGGACTCTGCTCCTACAGGTTTTGCCCTAAAATCACGCAACACGGTACACAGTATCTCTAAAGTCAGAACATCAACATGGATCTGGCCCATTTCCCATATTTCCTGATTTTCCTCCTGATTGACTACCATTGCCTTCTAAAGTTTGTATATGCGACCTGACGGTCGCTTATCTCCCGATTAGGGAGTCTTACTGGTAATTATAATTTGCATTTAGTTCTGCTTCTGTATTAATGTGTTCATGCTCTCCTCCCACAGCTCCAGAGGGAAATCGTCGACTCATCATTGTCATCAGTAATTCAAGACAGTGTTTCTTCATTATTTGGTCGATCGAGGCCTCTTTGTGACCTCAAATAAAAGGCATAGCATTCAACTTGTAGCCTGTCTCCTTTTTTGGGCTGAAAATAATAATAACTAGAAGCAGTGCTCTTCCGAGCACAGGTCTCCACCAGGCTGTGCGTCCTGGTGGTGCTACTGTATAATAGGCCAATGTAAAAAGGGTGGCATATGTTCTTCACCTTAGATCTTTCATGGCAATCGGACGCTGCATGCATGATTTGAAGCATTGTGTTCCAAAAATGTGTTTTGCTAAAGTCTACCTGCTGGTGGCGCTATAACAGGCCAATGTTAAAAAGGTAGCATTTGTTCCTTGACCTAGTGGGAATATGTGTGGCAAATGTCACGGTAATCGCAAGCTGCGTTGATGATTTGAGGCATTTTGTTCAAAAACGGAGCAATCCTGCAAACTTTGGAAGCCAATATTAGCCAATCAGGATGGAATATGAAATATCAGACGGATCGGACTTGATCACATGACTATAGAGATACTGTGTACCGATTTGCATGATTTTTGGATAAAATCTCAAGGAGTAATATCCAAAAATGTGTTTTACATAAGTCGGCCCAAAGGTGGCGCTATAAAAGGCTGATGTGAAAAATGCAGGGAAAGGGTTTTTCCTTGGCCTCTAGGGAATGCGCTTACAAAGTTTGAAACTGATCGATGGAGTTATAGGTAAAACCACAAATCGGCCTGTTATAGCGCCACCATGAGGCTGATTTCAAAAAATTTAAGTGGCATTTCTTCTTCGACCTAGTGGGAACGTGTGTGCGCTATTTCATGATAATTGCACTTTGCGTTTGTGTCTATTTAGAATGAACACAACAATGACAGGATACTAAAATGATTTGTTATCCATCTTTCTTTACAATGTTCTGTTATTCCTGGGTCTTTTATGAGATATCCATTATTTGAAGGTCAGCAATGCTACTTTATAGATTATAGCTTCTTAATTGAATGGAAAATTAATGTTTCATTAAACGTATGTATCAGATCACACCGTATCGCATCGAATCGTATCGAATCCAATCGAATCGCATAAAATTCCACAAAATCGAAATCGTATTGAAATTGCACCGAATCGAATCGTATCGAATCGTTCTGTATGTAAGATGTATCGTTTCTGAATCGAATCGTAGCCCATGTATCGGATACGTATCGAATCGCCTTGTAAGGGATGGATACACACCCCTAATATATATATATGAGGTTGAACCATGAGGTAAAGTGGTTCTAAAATTGGAACGATACGGATAAGATTACGATTGACTCTAATTCTCTAATATTCTCTGTATTGTTCCAATTTTAGCCCAAAGACAGCACCCCGTTGCCAACAAAGGGCATTTTGGCATTGCATCTGAAACGGCTTGGAATTAGAGACAGACAGAACATGAAATGTCAATATCCGAGTGGTTGTTTAGGCTAAAACCTGTATAAAACCTTATTATGGACAAATATTTAAATAAAATACATATTTTGAAAAGCATGGTGTGGCCCCTTTAACAAACACTGTATGGCTACCTTTTACTCAAGAACACATGAGGCTGGGTTGCCTGCCCAGGACTGTGTCCATAGATATACATGTAGTAGGTGAAGACGCCTCGCTGGCCAGTCAACACCACCCCCATATGATGTAGAGAAGCTTTGCCATAATTCCACTGCAAGAAACTGAGTTGAAAAAAGAGCCTAAAACGACAAATGTCACAGCTTGTCCGCGTCCGTGTAGACGTGTGTATACACATTTTACAGTCTATGGGCTGGTTCCCTTGACACATCACTGTGACATCACAGGTGATATCACAGGTGAAATCACCTATGTAAAAGTCCATATACTGTATGGGTATTCCCCAGAATCTCTTTTATGCCCATATATGAAGATCCCTGATGTCACCGATATATATCACTGGCCAGATGGCCAAGACATACTTGTGTGGCTGGTTCAGATAGGGATAGGCATAAAAGTTATTGTAAGTTGTAATGTCATTGGAACCACTCAAACAGAGTCCCTTTTATGCCCTTATATGGAGATCCCTGATTTCATCAATATTAACCCCATATCTAACAGGATTTCACATGGGAATGCCCATATATGGAGGAGGACAGCCCATATCTATGCAGCTGGCTCAGACAGGGATCTCCACGTATGGGCATTAAAGGGATGTACTATATACAGTACATGGATCTCCAAGGGTAAATGGTCCGATATACATCACTGGCCAGATGGCCAAGAATTGGCGCGACCTCGTCGCATGTCTCCCTGAGGTGTCTTGTAAGATTATATGACAATTTAGCTACAATTCAGGACATATGAATAAACTAGACCAGGTCAACCTGGTTGTGCCAGACCCCCTGTCTGTCATCATAATTTATGACATCATGCCTTTTGTAGGCATGTCATCATCATGTCATCATCATATATACCCTTTATATAGAAAAGGGACAGACCGACATTTGCTTATGTAGGCCTACCCATTTCATGGGTCTGGCAAACATAAAAGTCTGTTATATAGCCACCTTGAGGCTGAGTTGAAATATATATGGTGGTAATTCTCTGTCAAGCTAGTAGGATTGTGCATGCTAACTTGATGAAACAGTGTCTACATTATTTGTTGCATTTTGTGAGAAACAGGCCACTCCTGCAAACTTTGAAAGCCAATCGTATGCAATATAAGAAATCTGGCAGACACGTATTGTAGCCTTGCGTAGCCAGGCTTACTCATCTGCGAAGGGAAAAGCCTGGTGACAATATCAGGCAGAGACTGTTCAACTTCCGCCGTGAGAATTTCACCGGAAGATTACAACGCATGGCGTAACTTCCGTTAAACACAGCACTTCCGCCACTTCCGCTAGAACCAACCGGAAGTCATATTGTGGCCAGGGTGCACGTATTGTTGACATAACTACAGAGATGATGTGTAGGAGTAATATAGCAAATATTTGCCTCAAAGCCGTGGCGCTAAACCAGGAAAATGTGTATACTTTTGAAAGGAGGATGGATTGTAGTCAAACAAAATGCAATTAGAAAAATCAGACTCTCTTATGACTACAGACTAGAGACAATGTTTACCAATTTCCAGCCAGGAGAGCAAAGAGCACAGTGACAGCAATGTGTACACCTTCATCCTCTGTGAAAACTGAAAACCACGTCGCTTATCTCCCGATTAGGGAGTCTTACTGGTAATTATAATTTGCATTTAGTTCTGCTTCTGTATTAATGTGTTCATGCTCTCCTCCCACAGCTCCAGAGGGAAATCGTCGACTCATCATTGTCATCAGTAATTCAAGACAGTGTTTCTTCATTATTTGGTCGATCGCCTCTTTGTGACCTCAAATAAAAGGCAAAGCATTCAACTTGTAGCCTGTCTCCTTTTTTGGGCTGAAAATAATAATAATAACGAAGGAAACGCAAACCTGGTTCATGATCAATAATCATAGCAAAATTAACTGGAAAGATGCAATTGGAAATTGCAAGTAGTGTGGTTGCCGTGACTATATTCTGCAGCAAGCTAACTGTCATGTGAAGCCAGACCAATCCAGTCCAATCCTCGATTGGTCCCAGGGACGTGCTGGCCATTGGGAAAAGTGGGACAACTCCCGAACGGCCGGTTCATTCCCGGGCCGGTCCAGGCCGGCCAATAGGAAAAAAATTAAAATAAAATGTCGGCCTTCGTTCCAATTTGGGGGCTGGGCGGCCAACAAAGTAAATCGTCACTGTCGGGCAGAAACCTTGTATCTCCAAATTTCAAATGTGTTATTTTTTTGCAAAGCAAAGCCCTGCTTCATCATACAAGGCCGTCGCACAAAAGTAGTGAAAACAGCAGATCTACAAGCACACAACGCCTCGCGGTGCGAGGCGTTGTGTGCTTGTAGATCGGCTGTTTTCACTAGTTTAAATCATTTTTTAAATGATAAATACAAAACAAACGGTTTTGGACATACAAGGTTTCCACCCGACAACGACAAAATATAACTCATGTAATTGGCCCACTGGCTTGTCAGTGTCACTTGTCATGATCTGAAATGACAAATCTTTCAGTGGCAGCAGCGCTATAGAGAGAGATCTCTCTCTATAGCGCGCAATGAGGGCCTCTGCAACTCTTTTAATAAGAATAAGAATACTGCAACCTACATTATTACAGATAACTACAACAATGAGTCAAAACAGAGAGGAAATATGAAATGATAATAATTATTGACAGCAGAAGAAGCAACACCTTAAATGAAGGAAAAGCTCAGAGTATGATTTTGAATGTACTAGTCTGTCAGGCTATTCATCAGCAACGTCTTATGGGCTGTCTTGTCCACCAAATTTCAGCAGATCGAAACAGATGAAAAGTAGAAGAAACTTGATAAACCAGTGGTTTGTGTCTCACACAGTGTGTTTTCTTAGATAAACACCCAGGGCCTGGGTGTATTTACACATCACATCATATTGTGCCAAGTATTAAAATATGCCAACGTCTTAATTTGCAGCATAACCAAACAATGCCCAGAGGAACAGTGGTCCACGTCAGTTTGTTTTATTCTTCAAGTCTAACTATGAGATTTTAATTGATGGTTAATTGTTGTAAATAATGGTGGTGAGAGCATACACGCCGCCATAGAGGGTACTTTACTTTTACTTTAGAGGAGTATTTCAAATTCTCAATACTTTTACTTCCACTACATTTATGACACGATGGCTATTTGAAAACAGCCGATCTACAAGCTCACAACACGTCACAAAGCGACACGTTGTGAGCTTGTAGTTCTGCTATTTTTAAAGGATTTGGAAACTGTTATTGTGTATACTGAGAACTTTTACGTTTAGTACTTAAGTATATTTTTGACACCAATACTTTTGTACTTTTACTCAAATGCATTTTTAATTCCGGATTTCTACTTGTAACACAATATGTCTACACATTACAGTGTTGATACTGTACTTTTACTAAAGTAAAACATTTGAGCACTTTTTCCACCACTGGTGTGTAGGATTGGTTCTCAAAGTGGGGTCCGGGGACCCCCAGGGGTCCTTGAGGGAGTTCCAGGGGGTGCCCAGCTAAATGATAGATAGTTATGTACCAAATAGACCCTTATGGGTCTGTACTCTGTAGTAGCTCAGAACCAAATGAACCCCGCAATTCTCCCCCACTCCTTCAGCTTCTGGCTAGGGGAAACACTGGCTTAAACGACCAGGACTACTAGTGTCTATACAGGCATCTGAGCAGACAAAAACTACAACTGCACTCTGTCGCGGTGCCAACTTGCTGCTTGTGCACAAGTAGTTGTGTGCCAGCAGAGCGTGCAATGAGGTGCGCTCACCACTGACATCACCACTGGCGATGCCACTGACATCACCACTGGCATCACCAGGAATGCTGGTCCCTCATTGGCTGTCAATGATGACGTTGCAGGAAATGCTGGTCCCTGATTGGGCTACGGGCTTATAAGCACATACACGCAGTACTGTACTTGCTCGCTCTGCTGGTGCAAGTAATGACATGCAGAGTTCTGTAAGGCTCCATTCTGGGGCCTCTGCTGTTCAGCGTCTCCATGCATGATCACACTGGCTCAGATTATGGAAAAAACAACAAGAAATATGTTACCGTAGTTTTCACCAGGACAGTGTTCTTCTGCTTGTCACTCCAGAGCACTACTGACCGGTCCCAGTCCACACCTCAGCTTCTTCTAACCAGACCCCCTGGATGAATGGATGGACGGACGGACGGACGGACGGACGGACGGACGGACGGACGGACAGACAGAGAGGCCTAGATAAGATAGATACTGCAGATGAGGTGCGGCTGCCACTGAACACATGTCAACAATTAATTCATAGTAATAGCACTTTGAACTCATGAAAAGCACGTCTGTTTAATATTGCAGTTTCTTCCATAGAGGGGCTGTGCGTGTGTCTGTAGCCTTTTTCCTCAGCGTTTTGCCATAGCAAAATGTGTGTACGTAGCATCATGTTTGTCTAGTGATGTCATATGTCGTATGTCTGATCAAATCCTAGTCTGAAGACGTTATGCAAGCACGACCACCGCTCACTTCACATTGGGTGTGATTTTTTAAGATGTGTTTTTGGGCTTTTATGCCTTTATTGATAGGACAGTAGTCTGACAGGAAACGGTTAGAGAGACGGGGAGGGAAACGCAGCAAAGGTAGTCGGGATCAGGACTCGAACCTTTCTACTGTAAATACGATTACTTATTTATTTAGTTTTTACAACCTTTTATTTCTTTTTATTTTATATGTATATATATATGTCTGTCATTTAATGTTGCATGATTTTTTTTAAAGGACCCTGTGTGGTGTGTATCCTTTTAATTGACCTTCTACCAGTGAACTGTGTCATGTACCTTTTCCTATGTAAACTTCTAATAAAGTATTCAATCAGTTCTAGTGTGCCGTCTTCATTATTGAAGAGTAGAACTAAAAGTATTGAAAAATGGAAACACTCCAGTTAAGTATTGATTGATTGATTGAAGTATTTATTAGTAGTTTGCATAGGGAAAGGTACAGTTTTATGACTGTACAGTTCACTGGTACAAGGTCAACTAAAAGGAAACTCAGGTAATTTCCATTTATTTCCATTTCCTTTTCTTTAACTCATTGCGACCAAAGATCACTGGCCAGATGGCAAAGGCATGGCCCAGATCTGTGTGGCTGGTTCAGATAGGGATCTCCATGTATGGGCATAAAATATACGTATTGTATGTATATGGATACATATTATTATTATTATTATTAATAAAGGATGAAATAAAATAGAAAGTCTGGTACGGTCATTCCCAGAAACAAAATATCTTTTATGCCCATATATGGAGATTTATGATGATCAATCCCAGGTCGAAAATGTTAATATTAAGTCCACCCACTAAGCAATTTGGGGGTTAAAAAGCGTTCAAATGACGTCTTTGCCGTAACCGGACGTCTAGCTAGATCCGGTCTGTGACGAGTTTAAATTTTAGTTTTTTCAACGTCATACATAGCCTAGACATTGTAATACCGTCATTTAAACAACTACATTTCGCCACTAGAGGCCGCCGAAAGTAGTGAAAATGATGGCAGCCAGCAGGATTTAAAAACACAATTTCTTGGTTTTGAGATCCTGTAACCTTCACGTCGTACCGCAGCTGATCGAATTTATACCGCATTTTATTGCTGTTCATATTTGACATGGGTAGCCACCCAGATTCGAACTCACAATCTTCTACATACCAGACCCAAACACTAACCGCTAGACTAGGACCACTGATACAAGTGAGGAAGTATCGTGCACTATTTGTATGTGACATATTGCCTCCCGCTGTTCGTTTTAGGTCGGTGCATTTTGCTTGACAAGGCAAACTAACTTTATATTGATACATATTATAAAACGATTTTATTTAATCATTATCATTGAATGGTGGGGTACGTGGGGATGTGGGGAGAGTCGAACAGCCGTACGTGTTTGTGTTTATATTGCTGTCAGAATGAATGTAACTCAGAGAAGTAATAGCCTATGCTGTCAGCACCACGGCATTATTTATTACACTTTTTTATTTATTACAGAATTTTTCAAAGGATTTATTGCCCAGCTTTTTATAGACGGATAAAAGACGTGCAATGACCAGAAAACTGCTCAGTGGATGCAAACTACAACTATTAAGGTAGAACCGGGAGATCTAATCATTTCAAGCTATACTGTTAGCATCCGATAATGAACAACCTGATAAAAATGTATTAAAAAAAAGATGGTCTAACACACGTTTGTCCTAAACGGTGATATATCGTTTAAATGGAAGCGTTCAGATGACGGCTACAACTTAACTAGACTATATAGTGAAATTGGCTCTTAAAATTACTTTAGTCCAATATTTGAAACCCAGGTGTGCATATTAAAGCTGTTTTTGTAATCAACAAGTATGGAATAATGGATTAAATGTAATCAGCTACAATCGGTCTATAGACAGACTAACGATAGACGGTTCAAATGAGGGCTAACCCTAGACCATAGGTCTAGATGACGGCTGGTGTTTACTGGGCATATATGTATATGGATATATATTAATAAAGGATAAAATAAATAAAATGTACATATACAGTATGGGCATTCCCAGATGATTCCCTGTTAGGGTACCCCTTATGCCCATAATGGATCAAACCCAGGCCCTAACTCACCATGGCCCTGCTTGGCTTTAATAATATAATTAACATATGTTTTATGCCCATATATGGAGATTCCTATATATTATATCAATATTAAGGACATTATTAAGGATATTATGTTATCAATATTAAGGACATATCTGGGAATGCCCATATTTGGTAATGGCATGTTTTGACATAACATTGTTGACTAGTATCATGCAGGGGTCTCTCCATATATGAGTAGCCTAACTGGTCCAATATAGGGTGTGCCAAATGTAGTTCTAAGAGCGGCCATTTCTTGGATAAACACAGCCTTCACAGGTGTTCTGATTAGACTATAGCGTTAGTTCTATGCAATCAAACAATTGAAACACCTGTGTTTTTACCCAAGAAATAATCTCGCATCACCAGGCTTTCCGCTGGGGGAAAGCCTGGTCTTCGTTTACTAAAGGGGCCGTTTGATCCGGTCGGGAGCGGAAGGGCTCCTACGTTTTTTTGTAGTCCAAAACGGACTACACTTTGGCCGGAAACAATGACCGGAAACAGTTTCAACCCAGTTAGCGCATGCGCAAGTAGTTAGCGCATGCGCAAGTACGGGTTAGAACTGTTTCCGGTCGTTGTTTCCGGCCAAAGTGTAGTCCGTTTTGGACTACAGAAAAACGTAGGAGCCCTTCCGCTCCCGACCGGATCAAAAGCCCGAAATTGGAAGCCAGCCCAGGCTACCCAAGAAATGGCCGCTAAAGGACTAAAATGACGTAGGCGCTGGCACCATAGACAAGGCTGGCACACACTATACATCACTGGCCAGATGACCCGGATGCAGTGGCGGCTCCAGACAATTTTTAATGGGGGTGCTGGAAGGGAGCTTGGCTGTTAATGGAGGTGCTAAGTAGTTATTTACGTAGGCTATACAGTATAAGAGCCTAAACAAACACAAATGTATTTATCTTTATTTTTGCTAGGCTTCAAAAGCCTATACGTACAGCCAAATATCTTGTCCTGCATTGCAAAATCCACTATTCTGTTAAACAACCAAAAAAAGAAAAAATCGAACCTCTGTTCGAAGTGGAGCTGTGTGTGTGTGTGTGTGTGTGTGTGTGTGTGTGTGTGTGTGTGTGTGTGTGTGTGTGTGTGTAGCACCTCTCTGGTCACCCAGGATCATGTGTACCGATTTTTGTGACATTTGAAGAAAATATGTAGGAAAAGGTGCAAAAAGTGTGTTTTGGAGAAAATTCAAGATGGCGGAAAATCTATCCTGGCGCAAATGGGCGTGGGCTATATGGGGACATACGTCTTGACCCAAAGAATCCAGGGAAATAAGAATTTTAATTTTCCGATCTACGGTTCAAGAGTTACGGGGCAAAACGCAAAGTGGGCCGTTATAGCGCCACCATGAGGCCGAGTGATGTAATTATTTTTGGATTCATTCTTAAAAACATTATGAATCTCCTCTCCGAGGTTTGAAACTGTAGCTCCTATGGTTTACGAGAGAAAAATACTTGAATGTGAGTTTTTGCAATTCCCATTATAAGTCAATGGGGAAAATTAATTCACTAATAAATTAATATCAATTAAACTATAGAACCTTTCTCTTAGCAAGTTACTAGCACACGATTCCCAAGTAAGCCGGTCGATTTGACATATGGCGCGAGTGTGTGGTGCAAAAACTGTGGGAGGAGTAGCGTGCCAAACTTTGAGGCTACATACAGACAGACAGACAGACAGACACGGACGGACGGCCACACACACGGCCACGTATAGGGAGCTTGTGTTCCACACAGCTCCAAAAAAGCCTAGTGTACTATTATTGACAAAGCGAATCACCGTTCAATCAGTACAATTCAAGTATCGCATCACAAGTGTTAAGTCACATTAAATAAATGGTAATACCATCAACAAAAGGTATACAGATCATTTCTGGCACATTTTATTTTCTCCTAACTTATCATGAAGGACTTCTAGTGGGCAGGAATCTTTTTTACACCAATGTCACAGATTTGAACAAAGATAAATTTATTTGATGATGTTTTGGCTGAGCATTTCTTGGGGGTGCTACGGGGGTGCTATGGGCTTCTTTGGAGGTGCTAAAGCACCTGCAAGCACCCCCCTGGCGCCGCCTATGCGGCCGGATGGCCAAGAATTGGCGCGACCTCGAGGTCGCATGTCACTCTGAGGTGTCTTACTAGCATAACAGTGAATGACAGACAGATACAAGTCTATGCAGCAGTAGATAGATATCATCAGAAAACAAAAACGGTTGTAAACAAAAACAGTTGAAACAAAAACAACAATGCAAAATAAAAAAAAGTATAAGTATTCACACAGAATTGTGTACTTACTTACAAGTTACACGTGTAGGAGCTACTTTACACTGACTCACTTTGAATGTGTAACATAAGTAGTGTGTAAGTGTGTACTGTGTAGTGATGTGATCACTACTGGTGTGCATTCACCTTCACGTACCTGGCCTGCCTGCGTGTTCTCACACCACTATGGTCGCGACCAGTGCTCATTTGCAGCAGGGGTAACTTGCGATTCAGCGCCAACTCAAAACATACACGGTGTCTCGTTCAACGCCCCTCCTGTTGGAGTCAGGATGGTTTGGTCCAGGATCTCTGACCGGAAGAGTCGGTGTTTACAGCAAGTTGATCGATCCACAACATTAGCCGTTTATCTTTAGCCTTGTTTCTGCTACCCTCCCGTGTTGTTTACAATCCGTTCCCCCGGATACTTAAGCATATAGTGGAGGTTTACTGTATGTATTGTTATTGTTTTATATGGTAACGCTGCTGCCATGATTCTCATGTTGTCAGTGAGGAAGAAGAGGGCCTGCTGACTGTACTGAGAATGGGCAGTTAGCGGCGATAGGTCAGCTTATAGCCAGCTAGAAGAGCCTACACAACTAACTGTACCCTGTGTCTGTCTGTCTGCTGTCTGCTGAACGTTGAACAGGTAAATGTGTGTTGGATGGATCTCTATTGTAGCGTCTGTTGACACGTCTTAATGACACGTCGCGTGGCGTGTGTGGAGGACTGTGCTCTGTGCTGTACTATCACTGTCTGTCCCCACCTCTGACTTGGATCAAGACAGATGTGTTTTATCGATCTAAATGGTTCCTGTGTAAATAAGTCGTAAAGCTTACTAGGATCTCCTTTTAGTTGACCTTGTACCAGTGATTTGTGCTGTCTTGAAATTGTACTTTTTTCTATTGCAAACTGCTAATAAACTCTTCAATCAATCAATCAAAAGCAGTGGTTCTCAAACTTTGACATTTGAAGGTCTCCCCTTAACATTTGGTTCCATTTGTACACTGTCAAAGTTACAGACTTGTAAGGATCAATTTAGACGCCACATAAAGGAACATAGAGAGTCCCTGAAATCCACTTTGAGAACCACTGACATATTATTTGATAGTCTTGGTCCAAGAACAAGGTTAGAACTGTGTGCTCTGTGCTGTACTATCACTGTCTGCCCCCTCCCTCTGATTTGGATCAAGAGTCAAGACAGATGTGTTTTATCGACGCTGACTTTTAAGTCAGACTCGATAAATGACATCTATGACAGTCTTGGTTGTTGGTACATATCTTTTATTATTTTTATTATTATTATTATTATTTTATTTTTGTTATTTATGATATGCCATAGTACTTACTGTGTTCTATCTGTCTGTCTTTCAATGTTATATGAGATACATAACGTGGTTCCTGTGTAAGTAAGCTGTAAAGCTTACTAGGATCTCCTTTTAGTTGACCTTGCACCAGTGAACTTAGGGCCGACTGTCATGAAACTGTACCCTTTCTTATGCAAGCTTCTAATAAAGTCTCCGATCAATCAAGGTTAGGTTAGAATGAAATAAAATGGCTGGGTTTCCGAGGTTAGGTTAGAACTGACTTAAATTTAATTTCATATGACATGATACTGATGATAGTGTTTTCCACCACAATTTAACCAAACAACATGATATCTATGGGATGCAGGAAATGTCTAAACCAAACTTAATTAAATTACACAATTAAACAGTTTGCTAGCACAGTAAGTAAAGCCTCTATCAGAGTCCAGGGTGAAGAGCTATTCACTTCACCGCGGTATAGTTTTCTAGCTATCACCTAAAAATACATAACAAAGCCTAGGTGATAGCTAGGAAACTACAACGCGATGAAGTGAATAGCTCTTCACCCTGGACTCTGATAGAGGCTTAAGCACACACTGTCATATCATGTCTTATTTTCCTGATGTCTTGATGTTTAGGCAGTGGCAGTGCTCGAAGAAGTGCTCAGATTTTGTTTTACTTAACATGCAAAAGTAGAAATACCACATGTACAAGCCAAAGACCTTGATTCCAAATTGTACTTGAGCAAATGTACAATAGTATTGGCATCAAAATAAACGTACAAGTATTGATTATGCAGAATGTCCCATTTTGGTAGTGCATCAATGTTTGTCACTTTTAATATTGCAAGCTGGTAAAAGTGGGGCTGATTTTGTGATTGTAATTATTTTGTGTTTGGGATTCTGGGAAGCATAACCTTTTAACAAAACATAATTATGTATTAGTTAGTGTATGATTTGTATGAATGCAAAAGTAAATCAGATTAATAAATCTGCAACTAAACTAAAATGATTGTTGTGGTGAAAATGGTGCGTAAGAGATTTCGGCTATCCAGCCTTCTATCCAACCTTACACTGAAGAAGGCTGGATATAGCCAAAACGTTTGTTTCTCATCCTAAGAAATATGCAGTAAAGCAAAAAAGAAGAGTAGCTCTAGCCACTGTGCGATCCATTTCCTATGCATGGTACATTTGCTATAATCACATTGTTGTCTTAGGAATACGACAAATACAAAAAATATTATTGAACTCAAGTCTCCATGGCGTGAGTAATAATCAACAGAAAGAAAAAAATCATTTTGGGGGTGAACTTGTAGATCTGTACTTTTCCCACCCCTGGATGTTTGACATAATTGCCCTGCCATGCCTTCTCTCCAGGTCCCAGCAGAGCAGCCTCCATGGGAGCCGAGAGCAGCGCGGTGCGGAGCTGCGTTCTGGAGGAGACCCTCCTGACCCTGCCTTCAGGGCTCACCATGTACTCAGCCCTCCTCCAGGACGGGAAGCCTGCGTCCGTGTTTGTTCACAAGCAAGGCAACCAAGACAAAGTCAACAAAGCTGCTAAAGTAAGCGAGTGCAGCGTAATAATGGTTTGGCACGAGAATATCGTCACTGTCAGGCAGAAACCTCGTATCTCCAAGTTTAAAATGTGTACGTTTTTTCGTAAAGTAAAGCCCTGCTTCTTCATACAAGGCCGCTGCACAAAAGTTGTGAAAACAGCAGATTTACGAGGTGTTGTGTTTTCAATAGTTTAAATCATTTTTAAAATTGATAAATACAAAAGGAGCGGTTTTGGACAAGGTTTCCACCCCGACAACGACAATATGATATGATGAGGAATGATTCTCCTCCTATCTTGGCCTTCAGTAAATCCTGGGGGCCGTCTGCTCATATCGAGTGAGAGTCCCTGGTAAACTGAATTTGCGATGCATATATACAGTACATGCTCTGTGGATCAGACATTTTTTGAAGAATATATTGAGTGTAGAGTGAAAACAGAAGGAGACCTACTAGTACTAGAGTCCTTTGAATACCATCAACAAAGTGTAGGGTTTAAGTGGTTGAGTGCATTATAGTCTTAGCCAGATACAGTGATTAGATTTCTTAAACCGCTCGAGAACCACCAACACAATAGTGAATGAAGTTACTGTGTCCATGACTGGAAATTAGTTTATGGTTGTACTTAATATCATATTTGCATGAGACTGAATAGTGTTCTAGTGTTGTTTTAATTGTATGTACCATCTATCTAGGTCGTCCTCAGACGAGCCCTCCATCGTTGTTTCCAGTCATCTCGGTTCTCCATACATCTGGCCAGCTCATTGGCCAGATGTATAGCTTGTTATATGCAAGCAACATGTCCCATCAATGTACACCAGAATTGTTGGTCTTTTGTCTTAAATATCACACTTGTACAAAAGCATTTTCTCCAAAAGACAGTAAGTTAAATGAAGTTACTGGTAATTAAGTGAATAAAATACTTAGCGTGAAGAATGGCGATCAGGTTTTGGTGATTAGCACTGACTCTGCCCTAGTGCCCTGACCGCACCAGAGCTCTCAGTACTGGAGTCACACATTAATGCGTCAGTAAAAGAGGATGTGGTTACGGGTGTTTTCATTCTGAATAGATCTTTGTAAGGCCCAAATTATCAATTGTTTCCATGTTGCCCGTCATTGATTGCAAACTAATTAAAGAGCTATGTTTATTTGTATTTTTATAAAGAATCATGAAACAAAATATCAGTGCATTGTACTTTTGATTAAAGTGCAATACGGCTACACATTATTGTGTATCATTATTTTATGCTTTAACTATTGAAAAATCGCAGATATACAAGCTCAGGTGCCGCGCTGCGAGCTTGTAGATCTGCTATTTTTGAAAAATCGTGAAAATTTGAATTTTGACTCGATTCTATAAGTGTCTTTGGTTTTTTGAAAAACCTACGTTTCTATGTCAGCAATATGGCTATAGCCATCGTCAAAGAAAAGGTCCTTTTCAGTTAACTGGAGCTCAGTTAGTCTGTTCTTGAGAGACTAGTATGTCAGTGGTTCTCAAACCTTTTCATTTGAAGGACCCCCAAAATGATATGTATTTGGCCACGAACCCCCATCTCAAAATATCTAGTTCCAGGGACCACCCAGAAGCAAAATTTGAGTTACAAACGTTCGCTTTGAAAATACATTCAAAGATTTGCACACATTTTCATGACTTTTTCAAAAATAGCAGATCTACAAGCTCGCTGTGAGCTTGTATATCTGCTATTTTTCAATAGCTAAAGCATTCAATAATTCTAGGCCTAAATGGGTTAAGAGTATCAGCGCAACATAGGTTTCAACCACATAAGTTCACAAAAGGTAACTTTCACTGGTACGACATACTGTAGTACTGCTTCCCCACTGAAGTGAACACCACATTGTGGCTTGTATGTTTTTAGTGTAAGTTCATGCCTAAAAATTGGACAATGGAGCCATGCCATTATTAGGCCCTGTCACTGTGTCTTGCTTTAATTACCCATTAAAACAATTACAGCTGTGTAATTTTAGATTTTATACGTTGGCTATTCAAAAATAGCAGACGTACAAGCCCACAGCGTGTCACTTCGTGCCACACTGCGAGCTTGTACATCTGCCATTTTAGAACATTTCTGAAAAATCTTGAAAGTGCGAGAACTACTGATATTAGAAGGCGTTTGTCGAATCGGGCTCAGGTGTTCACCATCGGGTTAAAAAAATGTAATAAAAGAATAATAAAATAAGATAAATATCTCATCCTAGAACAAAACGACGTCAACTAATGGTAATGGTGAAAGAAAGGACTAAAGGGAAGGCTCCCATAGTGCTGCCCTCTGAATCCACACTCCTCTTCCATATCCTGCAGTGCACACATAGACATCACAGGGGGCTTGAGCTCCTGCCTTTTAATCTGTCTGTAAAAAGTGCCCTCTCCAGACCATGAATGCAGTTTTTACTATGGTGAAAGAAACGCAAATGCCCTCTTTCCATGCCATACCTGAAGGCAGCATTCAAGAGAATTGCCTTGTCCAAACTCTCCTGAACTTGAATGCAGTGTCTTATGTTGAAAGAATTGCCCTCTCTGTGTAGAAATTAGAGGATGACATTTGACAGGAATTCCCGTGGGTCCCGTGGGATTCCCGCAGGACAGGAGTCAAATTTGTATTAATGCCAGGATCGGGACGGGACAGGAATGAAAATCAACAGGAGTGGGCAGGAGCGGGAATCATCCCAGACCAGTTCATCAATCGCAGAAATAAATTTCACAGGAAAGTGAGGTCTTTGAACTGCGAACATTATACAATTATACATTATATAATAATAAACATGATATCAAATATAATATGGATCAAAATAGAAAAACATCTGCACGATTTTTTTTATTTTTTTTATTGGGGAGCGGGATGTGAACGGGAGTGATTTTGACCAGGAGTGGGATGGGACCAGGAGTCATTGTACAGGAGTGGGACAGGATGGGATTTATTTTTTTACTCTGGCCCAGGATTGGGATGGGACAAGATTTTTTCTGCAGGAGTGGGACGGGACAGGAGTGAAAATCCACTCCTGTGTCATCCTCTAGTAGAAATCCATGCCGTATGTACGCCACATCTCCGGTATTCACTTGATTATGCTTAGTTCAGTGTGGTATCACGCACCGAAAATAGCCGACCTCCAAGCTCACAACGCGCCGCAGCGCGACGTGTTGTGAGCTTGGAGGTCTGCTATTTTCGATATTTCCACCAAAAGGCCCTTTTTGTAAGTTTAGGAGCCGGCTACACGGAGCTGGATATTTCTTAAGCTAGACATTTTTTGTGCTGTTGGGGCTTGCAGCCACACAAAGCTGGATATTTCGGCTGTGAAACTGGATATTTTTTAAACCGGATAAATAAGTGGAGAGATTGAAAAATATCCGATTCACTGGATCCGTGTAGACAGGGAAGAAGACTTGTGTGTGTGCTTGTTAGACCTAGATATGTTTGTCGTGTGGACCTAGATATTTTTCTATGTGGATATCTGAAAAAACGGTATATATGAAATATCCAGCTGTGGACCTAGATATTTTTCTATGTGGATATCTGAAAAACCGGGATATATGAAATATCCAGCTGTGGACCTAGATATTTTTCTATGTGGATATCTGAAAAACCGGGATATATGAAAAATCCAGCTCCGTGTAGCCATGGCCTTAATCCCCTGCCTCTCTAACATTCTCTGCACGTCCTCCCCGGCAGCACCTGAAGACCCTTCGGCACCCGTGTCTGCTGCGCTTCCTGTCCTGCTCGCTGCAGGACGGGGGCATCCACCTGGTGACGGAGCGGGTCACACCTCTGGAGCTGCTGCTGGACAGCCTCTCCCCGGAGGAGATCTGTGCAGGCATCTATGACCTGCTGCAGGCGCTGGTCTTCCTGCACGAGAGGGTGAGGAGAAGCACACACACACACACACACTAGGGCAGGGGTGACCACACTTTTTTGACGTGAGATCTACTTTTAAAATGACTAGCTCAACATGATCTACCCATCCAAAATGTTTTAGCTGAGGGGCTGAGGGGGGCTTTGGAATAGCAGCACTGGCGTTACATTTTAGACAAACACGCTTACTGTAAGGGGGAAATACTGGGGGAAATGTCTTCATCCCATTCTGTATGGAAGTGGTAGGTTTTGGTGTTCTTTGTAATGCTACTGACTCTTGAACAAAGTACCTATTGCATTGGAGGTTTGCCTACTTTAGAAGCCATGAAGGGAGCTGACAGGCCCTTCTTGATGTCATATTGACATATTCTTTTTATATTTTAATTATATATTTTTAGGGGCATGTCATGTGGTCTACCTGCACACCCTTGGTGATCTACTGGTAGATCACGATCTACCTTTTGTGCACCCCTGCACTAGGGCATTCACCAAATATTCAAATATTCAAATGTCAAAGTCACTATTCAACGTTGTTCACCAAAGTCAAATATTCGTTTTTTTTTTCAATGCCCTTGGTGGATGAATTTGTTAATGCTCTATACCAGGGGTTCTCAAACCTTTTTAGGCCGTGACCCCCAAAATACATATATCAACTGGGGACCCCCACCCTGACAAGCACTTGGAATTGTAGCTATTACATTTAATGTGACTCTGTTCCACAGATAAATATTGTGAAAATAGCAGATCTACATGCTCGCAACGCGAACGCGAGGCGTTGTGAGCATGTAGATCGGCTATTTTCACAATGTTCGCCTCTTGCTTACTTAATATTTGACAGTTTGGACTGTCCTGTCGAATATTCGACTATTCGAATACGTTGAGTTTGAATAATTCGAATACTAAAAATCACTATTCGTGAATGCCCTAGCACACACACACTGTGCAGGCATCTATGACCTGCT
Source organism: Nannobrachium achirus (assembly GCF_963921795.1). Taxonomy (NCBI): domain Eukaryota; kingdom Metazoa; phylum Chordata; class Actinopteri; order Myctophiformes; family Myctophidae; genus Nannobrachium; species Nannobrachium achirus. The sequence goes on along the minus strand of NC_137810.1, from coordinate 58,922,554 downwards.
GCAGGCTAGTGCTGGGCGATTAACCGAAAATGGATCGCGATCTCGATTCAGACTCCTATGCGATCTCATTTCTAATAAGATCGCATTACGGCGATTCTATGACATCATGATCAGGTTCCCCGCGGATCTTGAAAAGTATTGAATTTAGTTTTTTAACATTTTACTTTTTTTTTTTTCTTCTTTTCTTTTAATAAAACCAAATGGACCCTTATTTGGTTTCATTTTAAGGTAAAAAAATCGTGAGAGAATCGTGATCTAGATTCTTGTGGAGGAAAATCGAGATTCTCGTTTTAGCAAGAATCGCCACCTGGTCTTCCTGCACGAGAGGGTGAGGAGAAGCTCGCGCGCACACTAGGGATGGGACCTTATGAAAATGTCATTTCACGATTATTGTGACCAAAGAAATCGCGATTTACGATATTATCACAATAAAATATCCCCGACATCCATTATGCTGGGGCGGAACATTTGTCCAAAAAAAAAATAGCAGATCTACAACCTCACAACGCGAGCTTGTTGATCCCCTAATCTTTGGCAAAGACATTAGAGTGGGGAAAAAAAGACTGTATCAAGTACGTTATTTACAGGTCCGTTTTACCAATTTAAAGGACAACTTTAGTTTTTTACAACAAGGGTTCATATTTTAGATTGTAATTAAAGAATATAAAAGATGAGTGTTAAAATTATTTCATTTACTTCTTTCTATTGTTTTAGAGATTCTTATTTCAGTGGCTGGAGGCATGCATACAAGTGGCTAAATATGTCATTTTACACAGAATAAACCCATTCCCAAGATAAAAGGCAACCTATCATGGTTGGATGTCACTTATGGGGGCTAGAAGTGTTACTGTAAATAGCAATAAAGAAACTGCTGGCTTATTGTGTCTAAAAAGACATATTTAGCCACTTGTACGCATGCCCCCATCCGTACACATGCCCCACATTTTATCACTTTTTCTTTTCTCTAATTACAATCTAAAATATGAACCCTTGTTGTAAAAAAAACAAAGTTGTCCTTTAAATGGTGCCTGATATGCAGCTCGGCAAATAAAAGGTGAATTGATCCCAGTGCATGATGGAGGGACTTTACCACAGCGCCACCCGAGCGCCAGAGCACATTCCTGCCCACAGGGACATAGGATATAGGATGCCGGTTCCTGTAACATACCGTAATGTCTCCCGAGATGTCTTGATCTGGGATGTGAGCTGCTGTTCTTCTCTTTCACCCCACAGGGCAAATCCAGCCACAACAACGTCTGCATGTCATGTGTGTTTGTCAGCGAAGACGGCCACTGGAAACTGGGAGCGATGGAGACCGTATGCAAGTTCTCTGAGGCTACCCCTGAGGTGAGAGATAACAGATGTAAAACCTAGCTATGCAAAGAACATAACATATTAACCGTTCCAAAGTTTTAAGAGGAATAGTGCCTGTTGAATTTAAAAATAATCTCCCATGTCTCTATTATATACTAGTAAGACGCCTCAGGGCAACAAGTAACCTCGCCCTAAAGGGCAAGGTTGCGCCATGGCTTAGCCGTCTGGCCAGTAGGCCTGTCCTCTAAAAATCGACGAATCGACGCGTCGTTTTAAGCCCCGGGAATCGACGCCAATTGTTTGAGTCGAGGCGAAAATATATATATATTTTTTTTTATATCACCAGTTAGCCTACTACTGCGGTGCACTGCTGGACTGGTGTCATGTACTTCCAATGAGAAGTAGCAATTGGCGAACAGTTATTTATTGTCTCGCACCAGCGTAGGGGTGAAAGTGAGACGGAACGGCCAGAACGGTTCAGAACCGCCGCTTCGTTAAAACATTCGGAGCCGGGACGGTGTTCCGTTGAGAGGAGGAAGCACGTTGTCAAAATCCCATATTAAATAACTTGCCACAGCACAAACGCACGTCCACGAAGTAAACAATCTTCTAAAGTCAAATTAACATACACAAGTGTAGGCTACAAGTTACATTTTCTAATTAAAGTGCTTCTGAATTGTTCCAGTGTTGTAATCCATGATGAATGATTGTGTTTCACTGCTGGCTCTAGCGGGAGCTGTGCCTCTGCCTGTTTATGATCCGTTTCTGAAATGAATCCGTTCTCGACACTGACTCATTACTCTGTCAGTGCTCTGTGTCCCGCGACTGCGGACTGGATCATCCCATCGTTCATTTAAAAGAGCCGTTCAAGAGAGCGGAATCGTTCGCGAATGTCTCATCTATACTGCACGCTGCCGAGAGACGGGGCAGAGTTGAAACAGCGGAGATGTTTTATTTGTTTTAACGGTGTGTTATAACTCTATGGTTGTACACTGCTATGCAGATAACATTCGTGCTCGCGCACCGATATCACCGAAAACACTGTGTATTCAATTCATCTTAACTCATTGAGTGCCAATCCCGAACTAGTTCGGCTTTATTATCGTATCGCAGAGTGCCGATCCCGAACAAGTTCGGCTTTAAAAAAAAAAAAAAAAAATTTGAAAAGATTTTTTTTGATTTTTTTTTTTTTTTCTTTTTTGGACCCCATCAAATTAGTGAACATGATTTCAATCGCGATTTTGCATGTTCCACCCCCATACAACCCCATCTAACATACAGGGCAGCCATGTTTGTTTACATAACATGTAAAACATAATGGCGATTATCTCAAGAATGCCTGAACGGATTTCCAATCGGATTTTTTTGTTTGAAAGCTGTGAACAAACTGCACAAATCCACTCCAATGCAATCCAGGATTGCATTGGATTTTTTAGAGCTCATTCTTCTCTGTTTTTTTCCCATGCATGAGGTGTGCAAGGTTTAATCATGGCTAAGTTGACGAAAATAAGGCTTCTAAAATGCTTGGTAGCCAATAGCTAACTTCAAGCTAACTTCATCCTCTTCCTGTACATGCACAAAGGAAAGTGTTCAGGCAAGTCATGGCTGCAGGGCTTCTGCATATACCAGCATATCTCTATGGGATTTTCTATGGCCACTGGGCGCCCTCTAGTGGTGAAAGGGGTGGCACTAAATGAGTTAATGTATTATTGTATTATGTTGACGTGGTTTAAAGCAACACTTTTTTTTTTTTTTTTTTTTAACACAAAGTATACTATAAAACGATTCGTCGACGCGTCGGATTAACCCCCGCGACTCGAATCGACTGGCCAGTAGGGCTGTCGAGGACAGCCCTACACACAATGCACGCGCGCCGGTAAGTTCCATTAACCCTTTGATGGCAGCCAATGTGTTAAGTCCTGTTAGATAGGGGCTTAATATTGAGGACATCAGGGATCTCCATACATGGGCATAAAAGGGATTCTGTTAGTGTGGTTCCCATGACATCACAGTGAGTCAGAGCGGCAAACACAGACCGTAAAAAGGTGTACACGTCCAGACAGACAGAGTCCAGACAGACAGAGTCAGCATGAGCGTTTCGCATACTAAAGTCGCAATCAGTTCATGGAATATATTTCTTATCCGTATTGTCCTTTCTAAATCCCTAGTTTCTTAGCAGCGTGCAGAACGTGAGAGAGACGAGCTCTGTGCCTCCAGAAGAGCAGGTAAGGAGAAGAAAAGAAAAAAACTGGTGATTGTTTATGTTTATCATGACAGTAATGATGAATAGATTGTTGTCATTGATCTGTTGAAGGAGGTTGACGTGGCATGTTGTTTACAGGCGGAGGGCTTCAGAACGCTCCCTGATGAATACGCTCACTCTCGAGACTGCTTCTCCTTCGGAATGATGGTGGAGGCCCTTATCCCACTCCTGAATGGCTATGGTGAGTATAGGCTGTCAATACAACAATCAGACTCTTGATTTCACACACACACACACACACACACACACACACACACACACAGAGTGCTCTCTCACTAGGGGTGGGCGATATGGTGATAACTATCGTTGAGACGATTCAATGTCTCCACGATATGCCTTTTCAAAGGTATTGTATATATCGTGATACAATTGAGGGAGCCTTGTAAAAAATCCTGTTTAATCGTTAATACAGAGATTCATTGCAGAATTCAATTTAAACATGCATTTTGGTCTGAATTGGTAGTTCTCAAACTTTAAAATGTCAAGGTCTCCACTTAACTCTGACAGTATACAAATGAAACCAAATGGACCCTTACGGGTCCATTTGGTTTCATTTGTATACTGTCAGAGTTACATACTTCCTCCCAAAAGGAACTAGAGAGTCTAGTTTTTGTCAAGTTAAGGTCTTTTCACACTGCTGCGTTTTTCAGGGCAAGGAGATAGAGCGAGCAAGGGACCGAGTGGTGCGCGAAACGGGCGGCAGTGTGCAAACGTGACTGACTTAACGTGAGGTTGATTTTTTTATTTGCGCGCTCCGAAATCCACTCCGATATTCGGCCCGAAAAAACGCAGCAGTGTGCAAAGACCTTAACTTGGAAAAATAACCATTAAAAACCAACGTGAAAAAGAATCGTGATACAATCGTGTATCGTGATACAGCTTGGGAAACTATTGTGATATTGTATTTTCCGTATCTCTCACCTCTTCCCCTGGCTGTCCCGTAGTGTCTGACAGCCTGAAGAAGACCCTGCAGACAGGCTTACTGAACCCTGAGCCTTCGTCGCGGCCTCCACTCTGCTCTCTGCTGACTCATGACTTCTTCAGGTTTGATGGCTCACCCACCTTTCTGCAATTATCACCTCTTGTTTTCTATGTCGTCGCTGTTGTGTTTTTATTTATTATTTCATAAATCAATACCCGAGTTGATTGATTATACTACAGCCTAATTCATGGGTTGCATTTGTAGTCCTACACCAGCCATTTTGAGGACCAACAGGTGTTTTGATTAATGTAGAACATTGGTTCTATGCCAATCAGACACATTAAACACCTGTATTGGTCCTCAATATGGCCGGTTTAGGACTACAAATGTAACCCATGAATACCAAGCATCAGAAGCAGCAGATCCACAAGCTCTAAACGTGGTGCGAAGCAGCACATTTTGAACTTGTAGATCTGCTATTTTTGCTATTTGGGGATTTGAAAACAGTTTTGGAGATGTCAGATTTCCACCCGACAGAGACGATATAATGAAAGGAGCGTGGTTTCAAACTTGTATTTCTCTCACAAGCAGGAATGACTTTCTAGAAGTGATGAACTTTCTGAAGAGCCTCACCCTGAAGACGGAGGAAGAAAAGAACGAGTTTTTTAAGTGAGTTATTCGTCAGCATCAACAATAATTGTATTTTATACACATAGTAAAAGACTTGTAGTATGTAGTAACTTGTAGTATGTTGATGTAAAAATATGCTATAGTTTAAGTTTGTTTTAATTGAGGTCTTTTCATGTTTTCTAGTCATTTAACAGTGCAAGGCCATTTTGTGGAATATGTTCATATAGATTATTGGTGTTTTTGGTTATTGTGTGTGTGTGTAGGTTCCTGTTAGACCGGGTCCAGAGTCTACCAGAGGAGCTGCTTGCTACCCGTCTTATTCCCAAACTCCTCAATCCTCTGGTGTTTGCAGAGCCCATGGCTGTGAAGAGCTTCCTGCCTCATCTCCTAAGGCCAAAGAAGGGTTAGCCATTTTACACTAGTGATTTTCAGCCTTTTCCTTCCAAAGATCCACCAGTTTGTTTTGCTTTAGGCCAGGGTTCCCCAATTAGTTTTCCCCAAGGGCCGAATTATGTCTAGGGTACCAAGCCGAGGGCCACAACATTGCGGGAGGCGACGCCGGCGTTCCCGCTACTCCAGCAACAGTTCAGATATCGTCCTTGTCGGGTGAAAATCTTGTATGTCCAAAACCGTTCATTTTGCATTTATCATTTTTAAAATTGTTTAAACTAGTGAAAACAGACGATCTACAAGCACACAACGAGGCGTTGTGCGCTTGTAGATCTGCTGTTTTCACTACTTTGTTGCGACAGCCTGATTTGCGAAACGACGTACAAATTTGGAGATACGAGATTTCCACCCGAAAACGACGATATACTAGTGTTGTTGCTGCTCTTATACCACCATTATTACAGGGGTTGGTGTGGGCCAGACAGTAGCCCCCCGCGGGCCGCAAATGGTCCGCGGGCTGCCTATTGGGGAACCCTGCTTTAGGCAGTGGACTGGGGGGGTCCACTGCCTAAAGAAAAACAAACTGGGGGATCTTTGGAATGATACCATTTCTTATAAAATCTACAAACACATAGTAAATGTTTACACATAGTTGAACATTATCACGCACCAAACCTCACCAAGCAGATTCCTCGTATGTGGAAATGTACAATCTGGCAATAAAAAGAATTGGAACCAAATGGACCCGTAAATCAGAAGTGTACAAAAGTAACCAAATGGACATTTACGTGGGTGTACACTCTCTGTGTTAAATTAACACACAGGTAGTAATGGGACGTTAAGCGATATTATCGTTTATCGTGATTGTTTTAACTCACGATAATCGTATTGTGGAGATTTAATTTATTGTGATATCGTCCTCCGTTATGCACTGGGATCAATTCACCTTTTATTTGCTGAGCTGCATATCCGGTACCATTTAAACCCTCTATAATTGGTAAAAGGTACTTATTGCGACCGAAGGTCGCATATACTCTGAAGAATCGTGTCACTTGAGTGTCCGAAGCCTCGTGACCGTCCTTCCGAAGCCTCTGTGATGTCAGTGTGATGTCAGCGAGTTGTGACATCACTTCCTGTACAGGGCAGCTACACGAAATGTGGATAACACTATATATGGAGATAGTCCAGTCCATCATGTCATATGGGACTACCGTCATAGAAAGTAACCATTGTTAGGCCGGAGTCAATGGCTGTCTGTCTGACTGCCAAGTCTGCCATTGACTTGCAGCGCATGAACGCCGCACTGGAGCGTGAAAACCAACAGGCCTGATGGAAAATGATACATGGCCGCAGGCTTTGTGACGTCCCACATCTTATGTGCTGGGCATACTACTAACCGACGCCAAGGACCTCCAGAGGCCATACAAAGAGTATCTAACCCGAGGCCCCTTACTAAGTAGCATACATTTACAACATACCTTCTCCAAAAACATCAATATTGAACTCCATATGTATATGGATACATACATGTATTTTTATTAATAAAGGATAAAATAAAATAAAAATGCCATAGATGGGCATTCCCAAAAGCAAAATCCCTTTATGCCCATATATGGGGATTTCTAATGTCATCAATCTCTGACCCTAACTAGCTCAAAAGCCTGCTTTACTCTGATTTACACCCTACCTTTCCAGATGATGACCTATTGGGTACACACTTATGTCCAAATATAGAAATCCCAAGGCATCAAACCTAAGCTTGGCTTTACTAATTAACATATGTTTCATGCCCATATATGGAGATCCCTGTCCCAATGTTATCAATATTAAGGACATATCTGGAAATGCCCATATTTGGTAATGTCCACATATGGGCATGTTTTGACATAACATAGTCAGGGAACTCCATGTATGGGCATAACATTGATTCTGTGAGTGTGCCATGATTCTGTGAGTGTGCTGAGCTCCTAGGGTTGATACCCTCACAAAAACATGAACAAACTCCCCCCAGAATGACAACAACTAGAATCGTCAGAGAAACGCTGTGGTTGGCCAGATTGTCAAGAATTGGCGCGACCTCGCCCTTTAGGGCGAGGTTGCATGTCACCCTGAGGTCGCATTCCACCCTTGGGTGTCTTACTAGTAATATACATACTTGATACAGTCTTTTTTTACTCTATCAAATGTCTTTGCCTAAAAATTGACGATCTACAAGCTCACAACATGTCGTGTTGCGATGCGATGTGAGCTTGTAGATCTGCAGTTTTTTGGCAAATGTTCCGCCCCAGGATAATGGCTTTTGATCATCGCGATAATATAGTAAATTGTGATTTCTTTTGTCACAATAATCGTGATATGACATTTTCATTTATTCCCATCCCTACACACACGATTGTTTACTATCAAAAGCTCCAGGGGCTGTCTGTCAGTCCGTCAGTCAGTCAGTCACACTTTTGCCCTGCTCATTTCTCCACAACCGTTGCCCCGATCCATGCCAAAATTTCCACACAAACTCCTTGCCTGCCAAACTACAACCTCCAAGGATCCCCGGAGTTCCAGGGACCCCCAGGTCCCTGGGGGACCCCCAGGTGTAAAAACATTACCACATACACGTCACACTTTCCCCCTACTCATATCTCGGCCACCGTTGCCCCGATCCATGCCAAAATTTCCACACAAACTCCTTGCCTGCCAAACTACAACCTCCAAGGACCCCCGGAGTTCCAGGGACCCCCAGGTCCCTGGGGGACCCCCAGGTGTAAAGAAAATACCAAATGTGCAAAAATGACCAAAGGACCACCCCCACGGGGCTGCTCACGGGGAATTCCCGGGGACCACCCACTCCTGGTACTCCAGAACGGATGCAAAAGTGGTGGCGCCCCCAGTGGAGGACCCCCTCCACTGCAGCTCACATAAAATGCCCTAACTCGGCCTAGGAGCGTCCGGGAGAGCCGGGGCCGGTACCTATTCGTCCGCCAAGGCAACGCGGAGACCCCACCCCTCATTTCTCACATGGCCCTCTTCTAGCAAGACCTACGGTCGCTTATCTCCCGATTAGGGAGTCTTACTGGTTTACTGCATGTAAAAGTATTGATCGACTGTAGCTTTTGAGTCTGTTTACTGTTTGCTGTGTTTTACAGATCCCAGTAGTGGAGGTAGTGGTGAAGACTGCCTCCTCTCCGTCGCCCTCTACAGGAAGCACGTGGTACCACAGCTCCTCAAGCTCTACAAGGTGAACGAGGAGCATGTCAGAGTGGTGCTGCTGGCTCACATCCACGTCTATGCAGAGTTCTTCTCCCACGATGAGCTCAAGAACCTCATCCTACCTCAGGTAGGACCATGTCCTTAAGAGCTATGTGCATAGGTTCTAGACACATTTTGTATCACTATTATTGGACCGACAGCTTGGAATAAACTCCCACTACACCTAAGACAGGCAGCCTCTGTGGATAGCTTTAACCCTGCAAGACCCGAATTAATTTCTACTGGCCCAAAAAAAAATAAAAAAATAAAAATCAGATGGTGTTGTAGGAGTCCTAATCACAGGAAAATGTAATGTTAAAAATTAATAATGTTTTTGTAAGGTTTTATAGCCATAAATCATAAATCATGCTCTAATTTGCATTTTGGGGATATGTTTCACAATAATAACATATGTACATGTTCTAGACATTCTAATGATCACGAAAAACAATATTACAGGCCTTTTACTTCTGTTTTAGTGAGGAATAGCTTCAGTTAAAAAGTGAGATGTTGTTCGTCCAGACGCTGGAATTTCAACTTCTCTGGGAGGTGTGAATGTCATTCTCTGTGGGGGGTATTTATTAGGGATGTGCCGAAAGCAAAATTCTTGGCCGAAACCGAATACCGAATATTGGAAACATTTGGCCGAAAACCGAATACCGAATAGCCGAATAATACATGTATATAATTTATTTTGTATTACTAATTTTTGCACCATTGCTGTACCTTTGTTGGAAAGCTATCTGATTATGGCAAAAGACATGATTATGGCAAAACCTAACTTAAATAATAATCACCATATGGTTCCATAAATATTTATATGCACACATAACATATTTATTTTTGTGTAGAATTATTTATTTACTATTGTTAAATTTGTAATAAAAGACAAATTATGTCTCAAAATATTAACATTCCATATAGTTGAATTATTGCATCATAAAGAAATATCAATGTAATTATTGTTATAAAAAAAATATATATATATATTGAATATCCTATACATTATTCGGTAGTATTCGGTATTCAGTATTCGGTAATATTCGGTATTTGGTATTCGGTACTATTCGGTAATAATTATTCGGCTGTAAAATCAAACCGAACCGAAACCGAATATGCGTTTTTTGGCACTATTCGGCCAAAAATATTCGGCACCGAATATTCGGTCACATCTCTAGTATTTATATGCAAATATCGTGGCCAATGGCATTGTAATACTAAACAATAGGATTTAATAGTGATGTTAATGTAAAAAATGTTGCCAAAAAGCAACGCTGGGCCTTGCAGGGTTAAAGCACAGCTCAAGACCTATTTCTATACTCTTGCTTTTAGCTGAATTTTTTAATTCCTGTGTTGCTTTTGAAGTCCGCACTGTTCTTAAAATGTTTTAAATGTTCTTCAATGTTTTATGTTTTATTTTTCTCTGCTTTATTGTAATCATGTGTATTTTTTTCTGTTAAGCACTTGTTTCATTTTCTGCTCTGTAACGCGCTTTGAGCTGCATTTCATGTCATGAAAGGTGCTATACAAATAAAGTTTTATTATTATTATTATTATTAACAATGTACTTGTACTCCAAAACAGTCTTCCACTCATTTCAGACTACTAGTTGAATCTCCTACCATTTTTAAACGACTGCTTAAAATGTTTTTCTTATGTATGATGCAGTTTATTGGTATCCCTTCTATGAACCCATTTAACCTGGAACACCTAAACATTGTTCTACCTTTCAAGCCGGGAGGGAACGCCTCTGTGTAACGTTGTTGCAGAAAACTTAGGTCAGGTTACATTCACACAGCTACAGTAGGCTCCTGCAGGCTTCATGTCAAAGTTTCTCTGAGCAAGACACTTAACCTTCCATACAATGAATGATAACTATAAGGATAATGTTGTGAGCATCCACTCTGAACTGCAGTATTTAACATGAGGAGTAATGTGTTGACATTTGGATGCAGTTAACATGAGTAATGTGTTAATGTTTGGATGGAGTTTGATTGGCTGCCAGTGCTTCTATTGCTACTGTAAGTGATTCAACGATATTGTGTGTGTATTTTTTTAAAGTTTATAGAGTAGTTATTATTATGGTTATCATCTATGTATAGATGGCTTTTCACTGCCCCCGGGCTCTATTAATAGTTATTCACTGCACTGCTCTAGTTTTTGGAATTCCAGGTATAGGCAGAGGTATTTGACAAATATCCTCAACAGCAATGAATGCAGAGGCAACTACAGTATGTAACTCACCAACCTACTCCTCGGGAGCAGTTTGGGGTTCACTTTTGAATGTATAATGGTGGTTTAAAAATGTGCTAAGTACATAAGGCTTTCCCAGTGATGTCATTACGTGCGCATCCTGCATCAAAAACTCATTCAAGTCGCCCAGGGACTCATTCATGTCATGGTCCTGGGGTCCCGGGGATGCGCCTCCATTGGAGTCCATGTTAAAATTATTTACCGCGTCGCGGTAAAAGAAAAACATTTTAAAATTCCACAGGCACCACCATTGTTCATGGGTGAAAGCATCCTACTTTACCCTACGTTAACACAAATAAAATCCACGTAGAAAGTCTTAAACAGGCGATAGAAACGTCAATGTTTTGATTCCACCGACGTCCGACGCCATTTTGCGCGCCCGAATTCATTAGGGGCACATGTTTTAGTAGTTTTAGTAGTTCTAAGTTCAAACATTAGCCAAATTGTAAAATAAATATAAGAAATAGGCAAACATTTTGAAAATAGCCGATCTATAAGCTCACAGTGCTCGAAAACATTGTATTGAGGACTCATAAAACTTTTCTGGGACCCATTTGAATGACCACCTGTGGGTCCCGGGACCCATTACATTGAAAACCTAGTAACATCACTGCTTTCCTTAACTCTACTTCATTCACTGTAGGTCTTGCTTGGAATGAGAGACACCAGCGATGCTCTGGTCGCCATGACACTGCAGAGCCTGGCGGTGCTGGTGCCGCTGCTGGGAGCGCAGGTTGTGGTGGGCGGAGAGAGAACCAAGGTGTTCAAACGCACCACGCCCAACTTCACCAAGTCTACAGAGGTCACCCCAGAGAGTAAGGAACATGGCGCTCAGGCTGAGATCATGCATGTGTCCATATTTCTGTTAAAAAGTGAAAGAAGCAGGCTTGTGACTCAAAGATTGTGTAATTCAAAATATTAGACCAGCTGTGAAGTTGAATAAGCAGTGCTCTGCCCTTGCTCAACAGTTGCCATCAAAATACCCTTGAGCAAGGAAATAAGCACCCAGTCTGGTTCAGCAATCATTACATAATCACAATTCTTTTTGCATATTTGTTCCATGTTGAAAAAAGTTCACATAAGTTCAAATATTAAGTCGGTAGTGCTGTTGCCTCACAGCTAGAAGGTCCTGGGTTCGATTCTGTGTTGATCTCATTTAAACATTGTGCCTTCTCATCTGTGTATTTCAGCCTCTCCAGTCCATATAGGAGGAGGCATCCACCCTCAGATAGCCCAGCCCTCTAAGGTCCTCAACCTGTTCCCCAAACCCTCTGGAGGCCCCGGGCTGGTCCTGGACAACATGGACAGTAGGGAGACCCCCAACAATTACTCACTGACATCCAAATTAGGTAAAATGAGTCTTGATTATCCATTTCTAAACTCCAACCAACTGCTATGATGGAGATGAATTATCGATCTACAAACTAAGACTATTGAATATTCAATTAGAAATGCATATGTGCATTATGTCTCACTCACCAGTTGTTTAAACTAATAGCATTGATTAAAATATGCAGAAAATGGCAGGTCTACAAACTCATGATGCAACACATTGTTAATTTGTGAATTGGCTATTTTCCCTGTTTTTGTGCGACACCATTGTACAATGAAGTGTAACATCAGTTTATCGATAGACGATAGAATAGTTGCAGCCCTGCAAGAGATGCATGGGAAGGAAGAACACTGACTACCTGAGCTTTGACATGTCATTCCTGAGTTGCCTGGCAACGTCAAGAGAAAAAGGTGCAGCAAGCTGCTCTGCTTTGTAAGAGTGCACAAAGAGGTAGTGCGACGCACCCTGTTGTTTGTAGCTTGTAGCAAAACTCATACGGTCTGAGACTGTACACTGCTACACCAACAACAAACCCCAGATCTAGTGTTGTAGTACTCGAGTCAATGACTCGTCTCGAGTCAGCACTCGAGTCCAAATTTTCACTGACTCGGTCTCGTCTCGGTCTCGCCCTTAATTTGACTTGGACTCGTCTCGGTCTCGGTCTAATTTGACTTGGACTCGCCCCCCACCGAGTCCACTCGAGTCAAGTCAAGTCACTACAATGCAATGGAATAAATGTTATATCCATATGAGGAGCGCATTCACGTTAACATTAAGAGAGCTGCCTTGTTAAGTAACAGAGCATTCTGACGCGCATCTGATAGGCACACAGTAGTAGCACACACGCACATACAGGCACACACACACAGAGCCCCGCTCTGCACAGCAGCAAGCATCTAATCTTCCCAGATCTTTCGCCAAACAGACAACAGCACAACAGTCCACTTTCCTTACCTGCAGGATATCCTTGTGTCCCCAAATAAATAAGTCCTAACAGCTTCCAAACACAAGCCTTTGTGATCATGTGTTGTGTAGTTTAATCCACCCGCACAGCTGGATTAAGAATTTACGTCTTTTTGTATTTCCAGGTGTAGTCTATTACTCGTTAAGCAAGCCTCGTCCGAAAGTTTTAAAGTGCACTGATCAACAGAGAGAAGTGTAACATTGTAAGTCCCTGTAGAGAGGTTAAAACGAATCAAAACAACTTGAAGCAGTGACATGGGGTATTGTTTTGCCTTGTACTTGAAAGGCATCAGACTAATGACATAGGGTAGCCTACATTTCTCACCTTAAACAATGAAATGCAGACAGGCACATACTGCTATGTGTTTGAATGGGAAAACCTTATTTATTTATTTGAGCTTTTAGTCAAAATAAAATATTAAGATAAGAGTTTGTTTGAAAAACGTTTTGCTAAAATCATGCATGCTCTATTTCAATGCAACTATAACAGCAATGTTTAAAAATGTTATAGATTACAGTAGTAGACATAATTATTTTTTAAATAATATTATTTTTGTTATCACTTGGCCTTTTGGTGCATGGGCATCAATATTATATCCATATCATGATATTAGACTGGATAGGCCTAATTATCGTCTGTGATTTGGGATATTGTACTGCAGTATATGCTAAGTCTTATTTGTACACTAAAGTACTTGTTCTCTGCCTGGGAGAAAATGTAATTGTAGCAACTCAAATGTCTAGTTCTTAGACAGAAAATTGGTATGGGAAAAAACTACCTCTCCAAAAAACTCCCTCAAACCTAAACCACAGCATTGACAGCAACCAAAGGTAATTTGGGGAGACCTATTGATTTAATTTGAAGACAAGCCATTAATTTGAAAGGTATTGGTAGGAAACACCAGACAGGTGCATGCACATGAACGGGGGGTTCTTGCATTGTTTGTGTGTGTGTGTGTGTGTGTGTGTGTGTGTGTGTGTGTGTGTGTGTGTGTGTGTGTGTGTGTGTGTGTGTGTGTGTGTGTGTGTGTGTGTGTCCCCGAAAAAAAAAATATATATTATTTTCTGCAGCCTACCTATCAAAAAAAAAAAGGAAAAAAAAGAAAACTGGACTCGGCTCGGTCTCGCCTACCATTGGTCTCGGACTCGACTCGGACTCGCCTCCCATTGGTCTCGGACTCGACTCGGACTCAGCCCCCTCCCAGGGGCTCTTGACTCGGACTCGACTCGGACTCGAACCCCATATGACTTGGACTTGACTTGGACTCGCTTTAGGTGGACTCGACTACAACACTACCCAGATCACCAAAAACATCGAAGGGTCTGCTCATTGCTCAAACAGAAACAAGGCCTTTAAGGACGGTGAGCGTAAGCGCACACAGGGACGACTTACTGTAAGTACCTGCTGAGGGGTTGGCAAAGGAGGATTACAGGGGGAAGATGGAGCGCAAGAAAGTCCACACACAAAAGGGAGTTGTGGAGTTGGATGTTTCTTTATCGGTAGTACAATTTTAGTGACTCATCGGTGGCTCAAACTGTTTCATGTCTAGTGACTTACAAAATTACAACTCTTACCTCAAAATATTTTGTTCCAGGGACCTCCAGAAGCAAAAATATTAGTTAAAATGTTTGATTTAAAAACATATAAATTCAAAGATTTGCACACATTTTCACGATAAAAATAAATAGCAGATGCTATGCGCTTGTATATCTGCTGTTTGTTAATAGTCTAAGTTTAATGGGTTAAGCAAAGAAAAGCCAGGCAAGGGCTATGTGGGCAGGGTGGATCAGTTAAACCAGTTCTACTGCCAAGTTTGACTCGGGCGTGCCCTCCCTGTGCCTGATGCCCTCACCGCCACACACTTATCAGGAAATGGAAAATAGAACCTGTGTTCACTGTAGTTATTCAGTCATTGGTTCAATATTTATAAAACCATAGCCACATCATGACATGTGAGCTAGTGTTGGTAGTACACTGTTAGTATTTTTGGTGTTCACCTACCAGCAGTGGAAAACGCTATCCTCTCGTCTACAAGCTTCACCTACTCTCACTTGGAGACAACTCAAGTGGCGCTTTGAGGATTGTGTTCTTTGATTTAGCCAGTACCTTATTAAAAACCATCTATAAAAGTCAATACAAGGCCATCCACTTCATAACACACACTAGCTAGTCAGAGGAGCAGGTTCAGCAACATATTCATTTCATAAGGCTGCTCAACCTGGTGCCGCCGCCCTCAAGACATCATGTGTACACCGGGACATGCAGAGGGTCACATTCAATTTGCATGATTGTGAATAGATAGATAGATACCTTTATTATCCCAAGGGGGAAATTCAGTTGTCCAGTTGTAGGCTGTAGCACAGCAGTATACAGTTATTTACAAAGTTACAGAGAAGTAGGAAAAGATAGATAAGAGTAAAAAACAAGACTGACTGCAAGTGACTCAATATCTGTATTTGGATTCTTTGTACATACTGTAGATATCGTCTTGTATGTTTATAGATATGTATATTGCAGTACATTGCTTGATTTGTATATTTTATTTAGAATTGCTCTACCTGTAACCATGCATGCAGTGAGTTACCTGTCCTGAACACTGGCATTTCCTACAGGATTAATGAAGTATCCATCATCCCATTGATTGCACCGGCGTATCTAAAATTATTCTGAAGCTTATTGCGCCGTCATTGTGATTTGTGTTTTCAGCCATCAGCAGAGAGATGTCTCTGCCTTTGAACGGTTTCAGCCGAACCGGCGGGGCGGAGTCCCCATCCTACAGCCCGGAGCAGCCGGAGAGAACGGCGGGGGGCCAGACGGACGACTGGCCCGACTGGAGTGACCCGGAGGAGGGGGACAAGGAGCGGGACGGACACCCGGTAGAGATCCACATCCAGCCCTCTGAGAGCACCGCTCCACTCAGCTCCTCTAGGATGCCTCTCACGACCACAGTGGACGAGGAGCCGTGGGACAGCTTCGAGGACACGGAGCCCACCTCGGACCTTTCCCCGACAGCTCCTCCTGTGCCTCACCACCAGGTCATTCTCACCCCACCCAGAGGGGATGCTGCCACTCCTGCACCTGTAAACCCCGCCGCACTGGGGGAACCACTTAGACCGGGGGCCTCCAAACCTTTGAACCTGAGCGTGGCCGTGCGAGCCTCCTCAGAGTCTAATACCACTGCCTCGTCGTGGGACAACGGGTGGGAGAAATCACACGACCCTCCTCCCTCAGACGCCCAGCCCAGGCCTAAGCAGAGGAGTCAGGGGGCGGGGAATGGGCTAGGGGGTCTTGGGGAAGAGTTCACCATCGAGGTGAAGAGAAAGCCGGACAGGGACCCAGAGCTGGACTTGTTTGCGGACATGGTGCCGGACATCAAGATGTCTTCTCCAACTCTGCTGCTCCCTGGAGAGTACAGCTTGAATGACACTGGACTTTTCGCTGCCACCAGTGCAGGCCACACAGAAACACCACAGGCCAACTCACGCATGGACACACAGACACTCACTGCCAAGTTCGCAGCTGCAGCGCTGACCGAGGTGAGTTTGTTGTGCCAGGTCTAATATTCAAACCCCCCCGTCAGGATTTGACCGGTGTTCCTGTGGCATTTTGAAGGTTTTCGCTAATGTTTTCCAGCTTGGGTGAGTTTTAGAGTACAGGGACACTAGGCAATGGAAGACTTGAGATGGAACAACAGGGGGGCCTGCCTGGGGTGGCCCCCCAACAAAAATAAATAAGAAATAACAAACATCTGTGTAAAACAACGACAGTTCTTTTTCCACTAACGGGTAACTGTTAAAGTAAGCTTTGCACGTGGGAGACATAAATTGGCATTTTCCATCCAGTATTTTCTTATTTTTTTTACAAAGGCTGCATTATTGTCCAAGTAGTTAACCCATTTAGGCCTACAATTATTGAATGCTTTAACTAATGAAAAATAGCAGATATACAAGCTCACAGCGCGGCACCGAGTGCCGCGAGCTTGTAGATCTGCTATTTTTGAAAAATCGTGAAAATGTGTGCACATTTTTCAATATATATTTTTCAAAACAGACTTTTGTAACTCAAATCTCTGCTTCTGGGGAGTCCCTGGAACAACATATTTTGAGATGGGGGTCTGCGGCCGAATACATGTAATTTTGGGTGACCTTGACATGAAAAAGTTTGAGAACAGCTGATTTAGAAGAAGGATTTAGAAGTCGGGTCAAAGATATTCAAAGACTTGCACACATTTTCACGATTTTAAAAAAATAGCAGATCTACAAGCTCGCAGCGCGGCACTGTGAGCTTGTATATCTGCTATTTTTCAATAGTTAAAGCATAAAAATAATGGTTAAAGTGGTTAAAATCTAACACGACTCGGGCGCATTCCAGGTATTTGAGAGTTAAGGAGGCCTCTTACATCTGTAACATGTGTCCCAAACACATTTATTCAATATGTATCCTGCAAAAATAATGATGAATCTCTCTCTCTCCCCTCAGGCTGAAGCAGATGGCTGGGGAGACGGAGATGATATTAACTGGGATGACGAGACAGCTTGGTGATGAAATTTGACCTGGCTCTGTTATATGGAGCAACATTTTAGAGACTCATTACTGGAACGATTCATCTTTCAACAAGATCTCCGCCTGCAGAAGAATCGCGACAAAGAACTAGGGATGGGACGATATGACAATGTAATATCACGGTTATTGTGACCAAAGAAATCGCGATTTATGATATTATATCTCGATAATCTAAATATCTCCATTATCCTGGGGCGGAACGTTTGCCAGAAAGATTTACAAGCTCACAACGTGTCGCAAACGCGCCGGGTTGTGAGCTTGTAGATCGGCTATTTTTTGGCAGAGATTTGGTTGGGTGAAAAAAAGGACTCTATCAAGTACGTTGTTTACAGGTCCGTTTTACCAATTATAGAGGGTTTAAATGGTACCGGATGTGCAGCTCGGCAAATAAAAGGTGAATTGATCCCAGTGCATGACGGAGGACGATTTCACAATAAATTAAATCTCCACAATACGATTATCGTGTTTTTTATCACGATAACGATTATCATCCCATCCCTAAAAAGAACCAATCAGTAACACCATCTATAGCTGTCCAGTCATTCTTTCAATCGACGATGCAGAAATAGATAAAACGGCACACCATTTCTTTTTGATATCTCCAGATGCTTAATACCATCGTCTTCATTCATGAAGGCAACTAACTTCACATTTGTACTGGAAGGACGGTCTGCTTTTCAGGTGGTACTGTAGCTAGAACCAGCTAGACTGGGACTCAAAATGAAGCCATTATAATTGTTTGCCAAATTCTGAGGAAGCTATTATTTAGACTTGGGACTCTAATCTGAAGTAAATGAACTCCCGTTTGTTTTCATCTCTAGGTTGTACTGTGCCATATATTTCACTACTTGCATTGCAACTTGGATAAACTTTGAGGGGACACTGTGACTTGTCCAAAGCCTGATCAATTGAGGCTGGCATTTTGAATGAATGTGAAGAGATTGACATAATTTATTGGTATATTTCTGATTGCTGGTGAAATAAAAAGGTTTATGGTATGATGTGACCCAGTTTTGTGTTTCCTACATGGGACAAATATGCTTGTTTACTAAGACACCTTCAGCCATATACTGTATTTAGCAAGTTTTCAAATGTGGCTTTAGGCCGGAAGAGGCATCTACCTTTCTATATCTATCTTGTAGCTATGTGTGTTGTGTAGCTACCAGGGTGTCACATCTGCATCAGGCGTTGACACTAAGGTAGCCCGTCGGGCAAGTACAGGTCATGCCCACTTGCCTGTAAATCGTCCATTATAAAATGATAGGTACGATTTTAACTCAATTTAACACTTATTTCTTTACTTTCTGGGGCTGTGCGATAAAGAAAAATCATACCTAAATACCTCCAAATACCTACATATCTATGATTGAATATGTCTATGATTTCACACGTTATTTTTGATTTTTAATCAACAGTAAAAACAGCACATTATAGGTCAACAGTCAGTGCTCTTATTTTACATTCCACAGACCAGAAGACAGCGCTCTGGCCACGTTCAGGTGTTTAGACATATCTCGTGTTTATAGACGGTTGCGTCTCCTCTCAAATGAGCACTTACCCGGTTGGCCAACCTGAAAGCAAACTTCACCTGCCCGAAGGTTTTATTTTATTATTATTCTTTTATTTACTTAGTGGCAATGCCTGTGCATAATCACTAGAGGGTGTTGCAAGCAAAGGCATCTGAGATGAGTTACAGTTTGGCAACACCTCTGCGTCTGTCTAGTAGAACTGATTCCTAGACTAAATTACAGAAGTATCGCTCCAAAATGAACACTGAAACAGTATGTATTAATAACACAAAATTGATCATATTTGCGGTAAATGTTCTATACCTGCCTCATTATGGCGTACCGTGAATGTCGGGACAGACACTCGTACCTAATTATTGTTTTTAGAGTGGTTGCCAAAACATTTGTCATTGTGGAAAATATGGAGACAAGGCAGAGGGTTTAAAAAAGAAATTCAAAAGATCTGTATATAAAAAAGTGACAAAGTTTAATAAACACTCAGATGTCGTACAAAGGCAGATCATATGATCCATTTTCTTAAATAAAAGGTGAAATAATGTCAAGCTTTGACAGACTACCAAAAAAACATTTACAGATCCATCTAAAAAAAAATAATGTGTAAAAAAGCATCGCAGATGCCATAGCACCCCAAACCATAACTGACTTCGGAAACTTCCCACTGGACTTCAAGCAACTCTGACTTCAGAAGGATGAAATTTCTCTATCATAAATCCTTGTTTTGAGTGGTCTCGTGTAATATTGAAATATTTTGAAATATGGACTCTTGATATTCATGAGCTGTATGCCATAAAAATTCAAAAGCCTTAACAAAAAAAAGCTAAATCGACTTTTACACAATATTCTTTTTTTTAGATGGATAAGTATATAATGTACTTAACAAGCTTGTCAATAAAAACAAGAAGCACCAAGTAATCTGGCAGTGGAAGAAAGCCGCCACTAGCTGGCTGGTTGGACCGTGCTGCTGCTGCTGATTTGAGTCATCAACATCTGCAGCTCACACAGCTTGGCCTGCAGCCACGGTGGCCGTGGGGAGGCCTCAGTGAGAGCCTCCAGGGCCTTCAAAGCACTCTCTGCTGTCTGGACGCAGCGTCTGTACTCCTCCTCCTCCTCCTCCTCCTCGCCGGGGCTCTCCTGCCGCGCTCGCTTTGAACAGGGCTGAGCGAGAGAGCGACGCACGTGTCACATGATTACACAACACAAACATCTGTCCTTTCAGTCTGACTTAACCGTTTATAAATGACATTAAAATATATAAACAGTAAAAAAAAAAAAAAGTTTTCCAGGCCTGGAAAAAGGTTTTGAATTAATCAAATGTTTGGGAAAATGTTGATATACATACATTGTTTTTGGCTATTGAGTTTGTTCATAAAACAACATGTAATGTAATGTATAGGCGACATGACGTCACGTAGGGAATGTTAGAGAGGCAGAAAATAGCAGACCTCCAAGCTCACAACACGTTGCGCTGCGACTTGCTTGATACCACATAATCAAGTCAATACAGGAGATGTGGCGTACCGCATGGATTTCTTCACAGTTCAAATTCAGGAGAGTTTGGACAAGGCAATTCTCTTGAATGCTGCCTTCATATGCCTTCAGGTATGGCATGAAAAGGGGGGCATTTGCATTTCTTTCACCATAGTAAAAACTGCATTCATGGTCTGGAGAGGGCACTTTTTACAGACGGCTAAAAGGGCAGGGGCTCAAGCCCCCTTTGATGTCTATGTGTGTGCATGTACCTGGTTCACAGCCAAAATGACTTATTTTCCATCAATTACTCACCCCAAGAGTTTTTGTCGCATCCCTAATCCAATAATTCCGGACAGCAGTTCCGGATGGAGACACAGAAGAAGTCTCCTTTGTGTCTCCATAGGGAACTGCTGTCGGTCATCATCAAAACCTATAATTATGCCACTCACCTCCTCTGCGTCAGTTGAGTCCAGAACAGCGGAAGTGCTTTCAACACTCTTGTTGTTGTCACCCTCCAGCCTCTCATTGTGTTGCTCAATGACTGGCGTCTCCGACCTGAGCCTCTGCAGCCGTGCCTCCCCCACTTCCTGGCCATTTATGCTCTACGGGAACAGTATTAACCCATTTAGGCCTAAAATTATTGAATGGTTTAACCAGTGAAAAATAGCAGATATACAAGCTCACAGCACGGCACCGAGTGCCGCGCTGCGAGCTTGTAGATCTGCTATTTTTTTTAAGTCATGAAAATGTGTGCAAATCTTTGGATGTATGTATATTCAAAGCGAACGTTTGTAACTCAAATTTTGCTTCTGGGTGGTCCCTGGAACTAAATATTTTGAGATGGGGGTCCTTTGCCAAATACATATCATTTTGGGGGTCCTTCACATGAAAAGGTTTGAGAACTACTGTCATAGTAGTCTCTCAAGAACAGACTAACTGAGCTCCAGTTAAGTGAAAAGGACCTTTTCTTTGACGATGGCTGGCCAGATTGCTGACATAGAAAC
Source organism: Nannobrachium achirus (assembly GCF_963921795.1). NCBI lineage: Eukaryota > Metazoa > Chordata > Actinopteri > Myctophiformes > Myctophidae > Nannobrachium > Nannobrachium achirus. The sequence continues at coordinate 58,900,676 of NC_137810.1, read as the reverse complement.
AAAGGTTTTCAAAAAAAATCTTAGAAGGATTCAAAAGACACTTATAGAATCGGGTCAAAATTCTAATTTTCACGATTTTTCAAAAATAGCAGATCTTCAAGCTCGCAGCGCGGCACTCGGTGCCGCGCTGTGAGCTTGTATATCTGCTATTTTTCAATAGTTAAAGCATAAAATAATGATACACAAAATGTGTAACCGTTCTAAATCGGTTAATAAATGCAATTGTTCTTCTATTGCTGTCTGTTATTACAGATCATCCTAATGAAATGTGCTGCTGCTGGAGCCCAGATTACCTTGCTTAGATATTTCACCACTTTGTTTTTGGTGTCCTCCACCGACAAGCTCTGAGAGATCACCACTTCATGATTTGTGATCTGTAGATAGAACATCAGGAAGAGCTCATTCTTCAGTCCAACACCAATATATAGTTTACATTTTTTGTAAATATACAGATCCATCTAAAAAAAGAAAAAGAATATTGTGTAGAAAAGCATTACAGATGCCATAGAACCCCAAATCATAACTAACTGCGGAAACTCCCCACTGGACTTCAAGCTACTCTGACTTCAGAAGGTTGACATTTCTCTATTATAAATCCTTGTTTTGAGTGGTCTCGTGTAAATGGTAAATGATGCATTTCATTTGTATAGCGCTATCCAAGGACGCTTTACATAGATCGTGCATTACATACACCCATTCATACACCGATGGCGGCGGATACCATGCAAGGCACCAGGAGCCGGGAGCAACAGTCTTGCTCAAGGACTCTTCCACACTAACTCTGGGGGAGCCCGGGTTCGAACTGTGAACCCTTCGGGAACCCACTGTGTTCTAATGACGGTTTCTCTACCCCTGAGCCACTGCCACTCCTTGTGTAATATTGTAATATTTTGAAATATGGACTTTTGATATACATGAGCTGTATGCCATGAAAGATTTACAAAAAAAGGTTTAGAATAATTCACTGCATGTGTAAGGTATCTAGAATATATGAAAGTTTCAATAAATATATGAAAGAAAAAAAGTACTTTTTCACAATATTCAATTTTTTTAGATGGATCTGTATGTGACAAAGATATTTATCATTTCCCTCAGTCCTACCTCTGCAAACTGAGCGAAGGCCTCCAGGGCGTGATGGTGCAGCAGCCAGGATGTCTCCGCCAGCAGGGCTCCAAACAGACTGCTGAGCCTGGGCAGGGCCTGGTTCTGAGGGAGCAAAGTCATAAATAAGAGCAAATCAAGGGAGGTGAATTCACCCCAGTTTGTGCTCTTTAGATGCCACTGTAAAATCACACATCGAAAATAACACAGCAGAAAATAACGTGTGATATCTATGTCTTCTTTTGGTTTCCTGGACGAGTATTTTATAAAAGTTTCCACCGTGTTAGTGTTTATTTATAAACTGGTCTACATGGCCCTTGTTGACTCAAATGTATTCCTTCGAACTCCTGGGTGCTGTTTGACACCCAGTGCGACGAAATTGTGCAAGGAATTGCTGGATAGAGAAAATGACGTCGGTGTGGTGTCCTTAGCAAATTAGGAAATGACAATGCTCGTTCATGAAAGGTCAGAGGGATCTCTGCCAGAAACCTTGACAAGCTTTTGTGGTCATACTATCAGAATCACATTTCAAACACCCATGCCTGTAATATGGATGGTGTTTGCCTGAACAAACACTATCCATACAGTCATGTATTGATGGAGGTTGCATCATGCTGCAGGACTCAGCAGGGACAGGGAATCTTGTTAGAACTGAAGGAAGAATGGACTGTCCAAAAACACAGGGAGCTACTTCAATACAAACTGCTTCAGTCCACAACAATGGGGATAATGGTTGCAAGGAGTTGCATTGGTGTGGACTGGCCTTTAGACACGGAACCATTAACTGTCTGCTCTTGAAGAGCAAGCCAGGTGACTGGTATATGACTGTTGCTGATGGACAAGGGTTAATGAGATCAGGTGTACATTGTAAAGCACTAAACGGTCAAACACCACTCTGAGACACACTGTGTGTGTGTGTGTGTGTGTGTGTGTGTGTGTGTGTGTGTGTGTGTGTGTGTGTGTGTGTGTGTGTGTGTGTGCGCGTGCGTGTGTGTGTTTGTGAACTTTGCAACATGCAGGTCTGCCAAAGCGCCACCCCCTTGCCGGATTAATCTGAGATGATAAGATTTACATTCAGATCAAACGCACAACTTCCAGTGAGGAGGTCAGACTTTCAGCTACAGGAGTGAATACTGACCCAGACCACTGGAACCTGCTGCCGACTCTGTCAGACTTTAACAAGAAGCCGAATTCACAACAAAAATAAACCTCAGGGAACATTCTGAAGAGAGAGCTTTGTGCCACGACTGACTGGCTGATTTCCTGTCTTTAACCCATTTAGAACGGGTACACATTTTGTGTATCATTATTTTATGCTTTAACTATTGAAAAATAGCAGATATACAAGCTCACAGCGCGGCACCGAGTGCCGCGCTGCGAGCTCGTAGATCTGCTATTTTTGAAAAGTCGTGAACATCAGAATTTTGACCCGATTCTATAAGTGTCTTTTGAATCCTTCTAATTCTAGGCCTAAATGGGTTAACAGAGTTTGTATAGCTTCACTCAAAAGATTAAATGGCTTCCAAGGTGACTTTCTCAGAAGAGGATTTTTCCTGTCCCGTGTGTCACGACATCTTTAAAGATCCTGTTCTCCTGTCGTGTTGCCACAGCTTCTGCAATGCCTGTCTGCAGAAATGGTGGAGAGAGAAGAGAATAAAGGAATGTCCCGTTTGTAAGGAGAGACATTCAAGGGATCCACCCATAAACCTGGTTCTGAAGAACCTGTGTGAGGCCTTCATACAGGCGAGACAGCAGAGAGCTTCAACAGGGTCTGAGGTTGAGGCGCTCTGCAATCTGCACGCTGAGAAACTCAAACTGTTTTGTCTGGAATGTCAACAACCAGTGTGTCTTGTATGCCTTCATTCAGAAAAACACACCAACCACCGTTCCAGACCCATCGATGAAGCTACAGTGTATCACAAGAAGGAAGTCCAGAAATTACTGAGGCCTTTACAGGAGAAGCTAGAAGTCTTCAATAAAGTGAAAACAAACTACGATCAAACAGCAGAACACATTCAGGTCCAGACCAGACACACAGAGATGAAGATGAAGGAGCAGTTCAAGAAGCTTCATCAGTTTCTACATGATGAAGAGGAGGCCAGGAGCGCTGCACTGAGGGAGGAAGAGCAGCAGAAGAGTCGGATGATGAAGGAGAAGATTGAGTGTCTGAACAGAAACATATTAACTCTTTCACACACAATCAGAGACGTAGAGGAGGATCTGAGAGCCGAACACGTCTCATTCCTGCAGAACTACAAGACCACAGTGGAAAGAGTCCAGTTCACACTGCAGGACCCACAGCCGGTCTCCGGAGCACTGATAGACGTGAACAAACACCTGGACAACCTGACCTTCAGAGTCTGGGACAAGATGAAGGACATTGTCTCCTACACTCCCGTCATCCTGGACCCCAACACTGCCCATCCACAACTCATCCTGTCTGACGATCTGACCAGTGTGAGATATGGAGAGAAACAGCAGCTTCCTGACAACCCGGAGAGGTTTGACTACTTCTGGAATGTCCTGGGTTCTGAGGGCTTCGACTCAGGGACTCACGCCTGGCATGTTGAGGTTGGCGACAACACACGCTGGGTGCTCGGTGTGTTATCAGAGTCCTATCAGAGGAAGGGAGACAGAAATGGTCCATGCTGGCAAATAAGGTTTAATGAAGGTGAATACGCAGCATGGTCCTCATCAGGGTCAACCACTGTTGTCTCAGTGGAACAGAATCCCCAGAGGATCTGGACTGGAACAAAGGAAAGCTGTCCTTCTCTGATGCTGATACTGACACACACATGCACACCTTCACACACACTTTCACTGACACACTCTTTCCATTCATTTGGCCTCTAGATACTCTCCCCCTGAAGATGTTACCAGAGAAGGTCAGTGGTGTAACTGTGGAGCTAGAAAAGACATTTTCTACGAAATTTTAAGTGTGCCTGCATCAATTGCAATGCTTATTATTATGGTATTGGGGGTTTACAGTATAAATTAAAACTATATGATTAATGTTGAGTCGGGCACTTTACCATAAAATGTACCAGACTGGTATGACACTTTTACTTCTATACTTCTACACAGTTTCATAAAATATAGAATCACCACTTTGGATGAATCTGAAAAGGTTTTATTGAACTATTTCATTCATTACTTTTTTTTTTTTTTTTTTTTTTTTTTTTTCATTTGTTTGGGGGGATTATTGTTTTATTTAGTGTGTGTGTGAGCCAATTAACTAACCAGTGCCTAACAACTACTGCCTATTTACCAACCAGTGCAGTTCATTATCATTGGGACATATTATTTTGAAAATAATTGATAACTATATTTTGCTTTGATGCTTCTATTGAAATTATAGATCCGAAAAAGAAAAAAAATCTACGTATAGAAACCACCCAACGGCAGTGTTATTTGAGTTCATTTGCATCACATAGCAAATATCGGTCCTTCATTTAAAACATAAAAGTTATGACATTTTATATGATGTTGAGCTCAGGTCAGTATGTTAAATATTACACAAGTGTTATAGTCTATTTCATGTCCAAGGTAACTTTACTTGAACGAATAAAACATAATTTTGTCCAATCTGTATTGTAGAGTATGTTAATACAATATAATGTATAACTTATTTATGTATAGTTAGTAAAATATGGCGAATACATTTTGGGATAAGTTGTAAGGCGGCACACAAGATAGGGCCCATAGATCGTGTCACATGTCATGTCTCACCTAGACACAAGTTTTGACCTTTACGTTTTATCCCCTGAGCAAGCAGGCAGGCTCTATTAGATCAATGGTAAAAAAAAAATCCAGCACTTGGTAGTTTTAAAGTTGTCTTTGCCACCATTGCAAAAACACTTGCTTAGTGTTGGAGGGACAACATGAGCTCTCTGCTCTATTATGTGAATAGTGTTTTCTTCAACTTGTTGTGATCAGTCAGTCACAGTAATAAAATAGAAAATAATTTTATGGAACTACAAGGGGAGAAGCACAGTAGACTATGAACTCTGTACGTAAATCCATGTGTGTTATCACTTGATAGCTCACTAACACCATAATAAAAGATTGAAACAAGTTAATAGGTAAAGCTCTCAGTGTACAGCAGAGGTTCCCAAATTGGGAGTAGGGACACCCAAGGGGGTCCTCTAATTATTTGGGGGTCCCAGATGATTAGCTTAATGTGCAACATTGTTTTCTCTCACAATGGTAAAAGGCTATCTGCACATTTCCAAATACACAATTCAAAGATCTTTAAAAGACCTTTTTAATACGAAATTGGCCAAATTGTAAAATAGTATGCAAGAAAGAGGTAAACATTGTGAAAATAGCCGATCTACAAGTTTGTAGTTTGGCTATTTTCACAATATTTATCTGTGGAACAGATTGCTACAAAACAGAAGCTGGGGAGAAACAGTTAAGCCCCAGTGATGTCCAGCACAAGGCCAAAGCAAAACAGGAGTGGTTGAACAACAAAAAGGTGAATGTACTACAAATCAATGTCCAGATCTCTCAATCTTATCGAGAATCTGGCAGTTAAAAAAAATGCTTTCCATCCAAACAACCTGAACAACTTCTATATCAAAGTTAAATCTACAGTATCTGTGATTGTCTGGGTTTTTAGTACCTGGCTCTCATGAGAGATGAAAATCTTCCCTAAAGAGGCCATAAAGTCCAGGGCAGCCAGCACCACCTCATCGGGACACTTCTGAGAGACCAGTGCACTGACACACACCAAAGCCTGCAAACACACACAAAGACAAAATTATTAACCTGATTTCATTCTCAGCTCACGCTTTAGTCTGAAACTGTGCCCTATTCTGAGCGATTTACGGTGAACTCGGCGTGGCGTGTGTGTGTGTGATTGTGTGTGTGTCTCTGTGCCAGTGACTGCTTCCACACAGAACTGCAACCAGAAATATGAAATCAACATTAACAGCTTGGTGAAATCAGCGCGCGCGTGTGCCTGCCTCAGCCTGCCTGTGTGTGTGTGTGAACTTTGTTTGAATCGTTTCAACTGCTGCGCGGATTGGATATTCGTTAAACCCGCCCCAACCCCCTGCGCTCATTGGATCAGCCGCAGTTTTTGGCTGCTAAACTGCCGATTCATGTACTCAGCTCCAGACCAGAGAAACAGTCCACTCTGAGAGTGGGCGGGGTCTATGGTCTGGAACCAGGCAAGTAAGACGCCTCAGTGCGACATGCGACCTCAAGGTCACGCCAATTCTTGACCATCTGGCCAGTGATGTATATCGGACCAGTATACCCATATATGGAGGCCACATACCACACTAACAGAATCCATATATGGCCAAGACAGCCCATATCTGTGTGGCTGGTTCTAGACAGGGATCTCCATGTATGGGCATAAAAGGGTATGATGGCAGTTGTCATAGACGTCATAGGACTTTCACATATCGAATAACTGAGTAAGCGCGTTTGGGCTCTCACAGCATATCTCCATATAAAGTACAGTATTTTCCGGACTATAAGGCGCACTTAAAAGCCTTTAATTTTCTCAAAAAACTACAGTGCGCCTTATAGTCCGGTGCGCCTTATAGACCTATATGAAAAAAGTTTGAAAATAGACCATTCATTGACAGTGCGCCTTATAGTCCGGTGCGCCTTATAGTCCAGAAAATACTGTACATGGATCTCCATATATGGGTATCTGGGGTCATCAGGGGACTTCATTCCCCTATGAAGTCCTGTTAGCTATGATAAATATTGATGACATCATATATGGGCATAAAAGGGATTCTGTTAGTGTGACATCACAGTGACGTCAGAGCATGATGTCAGAGCGACAAACCCATCGAACCACAGTGTCAGGCATGACAGAGATACATACGTACATGCATACGGACAAGCTGTGACCGCTTACATACTACTCTGCAACCTATGGTCGCAATAAGCTGTAGTAATCATTCTTCATTTTGTGGAATGTTAATATGAATATGAACAAGCAGTAGTGGAGTAAGTACCTGACATATGACTTGATGTTCTAGGCTTTTGACCAACATGGCAGATATGGACAGGAGCAGTCGTAGCGTGCACTGCAATACTGGGTGGGTCTCCACCTAAATGTGTTGAGGGGTGAAGGGGACACTCATGATGATACAGTACATACGAAGGGAGTTGTCATGTGCATATGTCGGCCTGTCACAAATTATTACATCATTGTCTAATCGCAATTATTTGAGATAATTGCAATTATAGCAATAATCGTCATAATCGTTTCCATGTAAAAAACAAACGTTACACATTTTCAAATCTACAGTACAATAGCAGAAATAGCTGATCTATAAGCTTACAACGTGTAACAAAGTGAAACGTGGGAAACTTGTGGATCAGCCATTTCTGCCATGTTCAAATTTGTTGTGAAAGTATAACATTATTAATTGTCAGCCATTTCTTTTTTGTATCAAGTAAGTTGTCATATGTGCCCTGTGCAATCTGTGATTACGAAGCCTAAAAGGCAAACAGAAATGTAATTTTTATTCATAATGTTCCAGTGTTCAATGCTAAAAACACAACTCAATCGTTAATCGCAATCATTTGTATGGCAATGAATCGTCAACTTTAAGTTGTGTAATGGTGACAGCGCTATGTGTGGTTCTCAGAGTAGATTCCAGGGACTCTGTGGGTTCCTTTAAAGGGGTCTAAATCGACCCATAGTCTGTAACTCTGGCAGTGTACAAATGGAACCATTGGTACACAGTCAGAGTTCAGGGGAGACCATGACACAAAGTTTGAGAAACAGTGGTGTAAAGTATGTCATGTTGAGGTCCATCCATATCTCCTACCTGGACAGGACACATGCGTAGCCAGAGCTGTGTGACCAGCCTCAGTGAAGACAACATGCACTGGTCCTCAGGAGGAGATTCACCTCCAACCAGCACTAAGAGGAGTGACAGTACCCCATTCTGGACACAAGAGGGAGATCATAATCAATCACACAACACACACCTTATGTTCTAATATCATCGTTGTCGGGTGGAAACCTTTTATCTCCAAAACCTTCCTTTTTTTGTTATTATTCTAAAAACGATTTAAATTAGTGAAAATGGCCGATCTACAGTGCTTGTAGATCTGCTATTTTCACTACTTTTGTGTGACACTTTTGTATGATGAAGTAGGGCTTTAATTCACGACAAAATATACAAATTTGAAACTTGGAGATACAAGGTTTCTGCCCCACAGTGATGAAATGTTTCATGAAAATTTGTTGTATTTATTTGCAGATAATTTTTTCAATGTAAATAACAGCTCCTAATCAGACGTCAACTGAGCCATCTCTTTTGTGAAAAGAACAATGAAAGAGGTGGATGATAGCAGGTCTACAGGTTACTGTCGCATAACAAGTATCGAGACTGTGAAATGCAATCATGTGTCCTTTTCTCAGACCTACAAAACTGTCAAATAATCTTTTGCTCTTGGGTCACTCACTCTCACCAGAACTGTAGGAAAACGTCTTGCGTATAATTCTTGGCATTTGTTTCTAATCTACTTGAAGTGCCGGGGGAGGAATTTCCAGAAATTCAAGATCGGGTCAAGGCGTCAAACACAGGACAATAAACTACCCTCATCAGTCACTTTCCTTTGATTGTATTAACTTTCTGGCACGCATCGCATCTGACCTGAATGACCATCCACACCCATGTGGCACCTCCAAGAGAAAGACCAGACTCCTATTTGGACGAGACTCCTATTTGAGATCGCCTTGACTTCCTTCTCAAATGTCCACGCTACAACCACCGGATGACCAAGGTCAATGTTGACTGGCAACCTTGTTAACAAGTCCATCTTACGTCAATTTAAGCAGTGTTTCTAAAGGCCATGGGCCATCCATCCAGTAGAGCAGGGTTCCCCAATAGGCGGCCCGCGGGCCATTTGCGGCCCGCGGGGGGCTACTGTCTGGCCCCCACCAACCCCAGTAATAATGGTGGTATAAGAGCAGCAACAACACTAGTATATCGTCGTCGTCGGGTGGAAATCTCGTATCTCCAAATCTGTACGTTCTTTCACAAATCATACAAGGTCGTCGCACAAAAGTAGTGAAAACAGCAGATCTACAAGCACACAACGCGTGTTGTGTGCTTGTAGATCGGCTGTTTTCCCTAGTTTAAATCATTTTTAAAATGATAAATTCAAAACGAACGGTTTTGGACATACTTACATAAGATTTTCACCCGACAACGACGAAAACTGTCGCTGGAGTAGTGGGAACGCCATTGTCGCCCCCTGCAAAGTTGTGGCCCTCGGCTTGGTACCCTAGACATAATTCGGCCCTTGGAGAAAACTAATTGGGGAACCCTGCAGTAGAGCATTGATTCTCAACCTGTGTGTGTGGTGGGAAATCACTTTGTTTTCTCAGTTAAACGGTAAAAGAACATCATACCCTGTGTAAGTGTATACCGGGTATCTGCACATTTCTAAAGTTACGATTTAAGGACTTTTAAGTTGTCAAATATTACGAAAAAAAGTTGTGAGCTTCATAGTACGGCTATTTTCATAATGTTCGGTGCCATGTCATTGGTCCGAAATCTCATTGTTCCTACATCCCATTAGTCAGAATCTGGTGATGTTAACCTGGTGAAAAATACTATGCCTAAACCTAACCTCAGCAGTCAGTAGAACTATGCCTAAACCTAACCCAAACCTTAACCCTAACCTCAGTAAAACTATGCCTAAACCTAACCCTAACTACATTTGGACTAATGAGATGTAGGACTAATGAGATTTCTGACTTATGGGCAGTCCCCTAATGTTCAACTGTGGAACCTACTGAAACTAAATGTAAGCCTGCAATTCCAAGGGTCCAACAATATGGCATCAGGTAGGCTCTACCGTCCAGCCAGCTGTTCTCTTGTATAAACCTGTCCTGATTAGGGCTCCTAGCAAAATAAAATAAAAATCTACGGCTTCAGCCTATACCTTGTCGGTCAGAAATGTGTTTATTTTTCTTTGTCTTTTGTATTAACTTTTTTAACATTATGTTGCTACAAAACTGACCGAAGTAAACTTAACTAAACTAAAACAATTTTACACTGAAGGTTTTCCTGACCTCACATATCACTGAGAGTCCACTACTACACCACTAAGACCTGGAACCACTTCAATCATTATTTTATGCTTTAACTATTAAAAGATATGTAAAAATATTAATTGCTTCAAAGGGGGGGTCCCTGATACATAATATTTTGAGATGGCGGATGGGGCGGATGGGGACCCAAATGCATTCGGGTCCCCATCCGGAATCAATGGGGATAGATTTATTGTAATCAAATTATTGTCATAGGAATGCGACAAAAACAAAAAATATCTTTGAACTCAAGTTTCCATGGTGAGAGTAATCAATAGAAAAAAAAGAATTTGGGGGTGAACTCCTTTAACTCATACCCTGCCAAAAAATATGTTTCTATAATAAAAACGTCTTTAAAACGTCTTTTTCACTATGGACCTCCCTGCCAGACGTCTTCTGAACGTCTTTTTTTTTTAAATAATTAAAAAAAAAAAAAAAAAAAAATTGAAAAAAAATGTTTTGAAAAAAAAAAATTTGGACCTCCAACAGTGTACTAGGCATGATCGCGATCGCGAAATTGCATGTTTAACCCCCATACCAACCCCATCTTTCAAACATGGCAGCCATGTTTGTTTACATTTGAAGAAAACATAAGGGCTCCTTTCTCCTGAATGCCTGAACGGATTTCCAAGCGGATTTTTTTGTTTGAAAGCTGTGAAAAGCATGCACATGCATAGTGCATGATCTGTGCACGAATGTGTGCACCAGCGTGCACACTATTTTTTTAACCCTTTGTTGGCGAACCGGCAATATAAGAGGTCATTCCACTTTAAATATGGCACCGACTGAGTTAAGGGTTTGAGAACCACTGATCATAGAAACATGCATTTTTTTTAAAAGATTTGTTTTAGGGCTTTTATGCCTTTATTTGATAGGACAGTAGACTGACAGGAAATGGGGGGAGAGATGGGGAGTGACACATGGCAAAGGTCGCCTGGAATCGAACAGGCAACGCCAACGGGCATTATAGCCTAGTATAAGGTGTGCGCCTGGACCAGAAGGCCAGCGGGCCCCTCAGAAACATGCATTTTTAGACATTTATAGAATCGGGTCAAAATATTCAAAGACTTGGCACAAATGTTCCAAGATTTTTCAAAAATGGCAGATCTATATCTGCTATTTTTCGATAGCTAAAGCATAAAATAAGGTTTAAAGCGGCTCAAGTCTTAACGCAACACATTTAAGTTCCAGGTCTTAAAAGGGCAACACCAGGGTCTCCCTCACCACTTTGTCCAGCTGTCCCAGCTTGTGTCCCCCGCCCTGCCAGTCACTCAGGACTCTCTGTGTCAGAGCGATGATGTCCGTCTCCACGCGGAGGCGAACGTCGTGCGACAGGGCTCTGAGAAGGACGTGACGCCACACCGCCAGGTTCTCCATCTGAGAGGGAGGGAAGCGCTCCGCAAACTCCATCTGAAAGCAGAAACAAGGGATGTTGACTAGGGCTGTCACAATTATGACATAATCGTCTAATAGTGATTATTTGACATAATCGTGATTATTTTTCATAATCGTCATAATCGTTTCCATGTTGAAAAATGTTCATCTTTTTAAACAAAAAAATTGTGGAAATAGCAGATCTACAAGCTCACAACGCGTCGCATCGCGACGCGTTGTGAGCTTGTAGATCGGCTATTTCCACTATCAATGTTCTTTTTCAAGAATAAAGTTGTCAAATATGTCAGTAATTTCTTTGTATATTTAGGTTATGTGTCATATCTACCATGTGCAACTTCAAAGCCTAAAAGCCAAACAGAAATGTAATTGTCAACGACAATTAAATCGTTAATCGCAATTATTTGAGTGAGTTAATCGTCATGTAAAATGTCATAATCGTGACAGCCCTGATGTTGACCCGGAATGTTGTTCACACGTTTTTATGAGCAAAGAGGGAAGCACGCACATCTCCAAAAATGTACAGGTGCCGAACCAAAAATACACACCATAGAAAGAAGAGGAAGTACACTGCACACTGTTCCAAAGCTCCAGCGACAATTTTATTTAGAGATGGATACATCTCTAAATAATCCATCTCTGAATAAAATGCGGACTTCCTCTACTTTCACCCTTTTTTATGACCATGATTATTACTCATCCGTCACATCCGTACAGCAACTTGATGGCGCGCCGCACACCCACGCAGATGCACACAATTCAACTTTCCTTTCCATTTCAGATCAAAAATAGGTTTCTACAGTATAATGGCCCTCATCCCAAAACAGCACAAGTTAACAGTTCAATCTCATTATGAAATGAGTAATGTCCGCATCCTGAACCACGATCTTAATGTTATATGGTGACCTCTGAGGAAGAGGGTTGAAGAGTTTAACTCAGAGGAAAAGGGTTGAAGGCTTTACAAGTGGTTATAAGTGTGAGAGAACAGACTTCTCTCAGTGGTGCCACTCAGGGACGTGCAGAGAATGTTAGAGAGGCAGGGGCTGACATTTCTAAAGGGGGCCTATTGGTGAAAATATCGAAAATAGCAGACCTCCAAGCTCACAACACGTTGCAGCGCGACACCTTGTGAGCTTGGAGGTCAACTATTTACAATACATGATACCACACTGAACTAAGCATAATCAAGTCACTACTGTAGACAATGCTACGTTCCAAGTCCAGGAGAGTTTGGACAAGGCAATTCTCTTGAATGCTGCTTTCAGGTATGGCATAGATAGATACCTTTATTATCCCACGGGGGGGAATTCAGTTGCCCAGAGGCAGCACAGCAGTTTAAGGTTACAAGTTACAAAGAAGTAAGAAAAAGAAAAACAGTACTGTAGTGTACAGTCCAAAGAGCAAGCACAAAAAAAGAAGAATATAAACATAGTGTCGAAAAGCTATTGCAAAAAAAGAATATATACATGGTATGGAAAGGGGTCATTTGCAGTGGTGCCACTCACTGACCTGGTGACTGGGGGTCATGAGGAAGACCAAGCGCCTGAGCAGCAGGCCCAGGTGGGCCTCCTGGTAACAGCCCTCACCAACCACCTTCACCTGGAGGAGGAGGAGAGAGAGATACAGGCCAACATGTTTTTCAGTTGCTTCCTATTTGTATTCTATGCAGTCAATTCTTATTTCAAACTTGGTGTCAGTAAAAAGGAACATCTCAGGTGCAGTATAGTGACTGGCATATCATGTTTTCTTTCTCCAAAAATTATGTTTGAGCAAATTCGACATAAACAAGCATAAGGCGGAACCCGGGCAGAACAAGGCAGAAAGAGCCTGCTGGTTGGTCAGTCAGGGACCAACCAGAGAAGGCTGACAAAGGGTCAATTGTCACGGGAACTAACAATAAAGAACGCATCTCCCTCCACTCTCTAAAACCAGGTGGTGGGCCAGGCCAGGGGGGAATAAAGAAAGAAAGATAGGGTCCGCACATTGGGGAATGGTCCAAAGCGTTTTAAATGTTTATTTAGGTTCCCTTTTACACCATATTGGACGATTAATTGTCACACAAATAGTTGCAAGTTGCGATTTGGCGTTTTTTTGGCATTCAACATTGGAATGTGAATACAATCGTAATTTCCGTTTGGTTTTACTTTTTAGGCTTCATCATAATCACAAATTGCACAGGGCATGAGGAGTAACTTACAATTAAATAATATATAATAGAATACAAAGAAATTACAGACACATTTAATACTTTAATACAAAAATAAAGCATTACAGTATAAATAGCTGATCTACAAGCTTGAAACACGCCATGAAGTGATGTGTTTTAAGCTGGTAGATCTACTATTTCTGCTTTTTTGGAACGATTTTGAACATGGAAACTAATGTGCAACATAATTGTGATTATCTCAAATAATTGCGATTAGGCTATTATTCTGTAATAATTGTGCTGACAGGCCTTACGGTGAGGAGTTGAGACAATGTGGAGGCATTGGGAGAGGAAGAGTACGGTGAAGAGTGTGATTTTCAGCTTATTTTGATTATGGACAGGTGTCCGAGGCCCCTTCAGGTTCAATAACACCAATTGTCACCTCTGTTGGGGTGCCACAAAGGACAGAGTGAGCCACCCACTGACCCCTCACTCCCCATAGAGAAGGATTAAGGGATTTAGAAGTATTTTAGTGTGTGCCTACAGTAGGAACAGGTCATAGACAGGAAGTAATGTGAAAAGCTTTGATAGAATAGCCAATTTCACTTAAGTAAGGTCTATTCTGTCAGTCTACCCAGTATTATAATAGGTTGACTTGGTCTATAATAATAAAAAGGTTGAGTTGGTCTATATTAGAGCTGGTCGGTGTTTAATCCACATGAAAAGAAATATAAAGTCAAATATATTAGAAATGACTGGGATTTGAATCATGTACTGTACCTTTGTGCTTTAAAGAATGTTGTCAAATCTGAGTGTGTAACTCGTGCATTAGCTCCATATCATCTCACAAAGCACAGTTAACAACTCAGTGAAAAGTGTAGAAGCTGCCGACATTGTAGAAGGCAGCTAAATTCTGTTAGTCACAATAAAAAAGTCTATCTGTATCTTCCCAAGTTGGCCTTCAGTCACCAGAACTTAAGAGAAATCCTGGTCTATAGGATAAATGTACATGACAATATATATATACACATACTACAATGCCACATCTGCAACAGTAGGACATTAAACAGACTTTCACTCAACCATCTCATTTTGATGGTATCCACCCACCAGACTAGCGATGAGGACAGTGTGGTGCAGACAAAGTTCGGCAGTCCCGTACCTGAGGACAAAGAGTATTATGATCAGCAGTGAATTACAGTTACAGTCAAGACACATTTTTTATTTAGGCATGTATGTAACAGACAAGTCTCATCCAGAGTGACTTACGTTTGCTAACTAACGGTGTAATGGTCATGAAATTACAGGATACCGTATGCAACAACGCGTAAAAACAACAGTAAAAAACTCAACTACAGTGGCATCTTTTTTTTTATCCCACGATTTTGTAACCCATTTTTTCACTCAGTGCCAATTGCCTAAGCTATATAATCCTGGGCTCTGCTCTCCCTCTGCCGTGCCTGGGGAGACAACGGACTGACCTCATGCTTCCTTCAATGCATGAGTAGTCCAAGTTGTTTCTTTTCACCTGACAGAGGAGATTTCCCCAGTATGGACGTAGCGCGTGGAAGGAACACGTTATTCCAACCAGTTCCTTTCCCCTCCATCAGGTGCCCCAGCTGGCCAGGGGGAGGCATTATTGAGACAACCCAAGGTGTATGACCCCATACACCTTGTGAAAAGTGATGACTCATCACTAAACCATCGTTTTTTTGCGTCTGATTTTGTCCCAATGAATGTTTTTCGTGCAAAACAAATGCTTGCAATGGATTCAGAATAATTAAAAATACCTAGTTAGACCCCTAACATGCTACTTAAAGCATATTTTTGGGAGTAATTTTTTCCCTTAGGCTAGGGCTCCACCAAAATGACGGCGTCGTGCCGGCGTCGGACGCCGTCAAAAAATGAACCGGGCGAATTTGAGCGTCCGACGCGGATGTTGACGTCGGCAGTGGAGCACCCTTCATTGATTAAAACGGGAGCGTTCCCTGCGTTGACGTTGACGCGACGCTCGACGCGCTCGGTGGAGCCGGGGGGTTATAGTACAGTGTATAGCAAGTGAATGAGACCCAGAATTACCCTAGCTGTCAAATATTTTGCTAGGGATGTTGAATTTCAATCTTTGTTAGATATGTTACTAGACACCTTTACGAACACATTGGTGAAGAAATTGTTTGGTAAGGAATTTATTCCCAGGGTTTAATTCAAATTCCCTGACTAAAATAGTTCACTCGAAGGAAGAGTAGATGCAAATATACTTGTACTGTAAGTGCCCGACAGGATAGAGACAGTAGGATGAGAATGAGAATGATTCTGTGGAACTGTGGCTAAGTTTGAGGAGGTAGTCTGGAATGGAGAGGGGTCTGAGCAGGTGGGGGAAAAGATAGGGAGTGACTCAGCAGACTTGCTTTAGAATTTCTCATTTGCCAGATTCTTAGAAATCACCCCTAGTCCTGTGCCAGGCACTCAGTGCCAGATAGTTTAGACAATCACAGGAAAATGGAAATATTTCTGTCTATTACGTAAAATCATCCTATCCTGACCAGGTTTAATTTAATATTTCATCCTGTTATGTAGACAGAGTATAATAGAGTAATAGTAAACACTTAGGTTTCCCAGAATAACGAGTATAAATAATAACCAGTAAGACGCCTAAGGGCAAAAAGCGACCTCGCGATCCATGTATATGGAGATATGGGCATATTGGTTGGATCGGCGGTTCTACAAAAAACATTGTGCAAGTACAGTAACGGCAGGGGAAGCAGCTAAGAACATGGACAAAATCTGAGCTAACCGTTCTCAAGAAATAACGTTTATCTGAGCCAGTCTTGCATCCTTAATTTTGGAGTGCTGCTATAAATTTATATTTATATAGCTGAGCACCCACTGCCTAAACCATGGGTCTTCAACAGGGGGTCCGGGACCCCTAAGGGGTCCTCAGAGTTACAAGAGGGGGTCCTCCAAATCTTTGAGTGATAGAAAGTTTTTTTTTCTTTTTTATATATTAACCACTTGAACCCTAAAGTCCATATTCTGAGAACTTTAGCCAAAAATAGCAAGCTCACAAGCTCACCTTCAGAACTTTAAACAAATCAGACCTTTTTTGGCAGTTAGTGCTGCTAAATCGTATCTCCAATGCATGATCCTATCACACATTGAGTACTGTTTCACAAACTGGTCTTGCACAGGTATAACGACTCTCAAACCCATTGAACAGCTATATAAGAGTGCGCTTAAGGTATTCGATAGGAAACCCCACTCATATCACCATTGTAATATTCTTCAGAGGTACCGTTTTTTGAGTTTCGCTACTTTTAAGGTATTTAAACAGGTCAGTATCATATATAAGACCCTAAATGGTCTATGCCCACCTCCCCTAAAGGAATTCATAAAAAGGAAGCCTGATAGAGGACTCAATACTAGAGCAATCACTAGAGGGGATTGCGAAGTACCGTACCGGGTAACCGCTTTTGGAAAAAACACCCTTTCAGTGCAGGGATGTTCAATCTGGAATGACCTACCTCTAACAATAAGAGACTGTTTGTCATTTCCATCCTTCAAGTTCAATCTAAAAAAATGGTTAGTTGACAATCAAACCTGTGACCATGTATAGTTCTAAGAGTACAGCTCATGCCATGTACGTATATTTTTAACTATCCTTTTTTAATGTAGGGTACTGTTAGTAATATGTGTTGTTTTTTTTTTTTTTTTCTTGGTTCAGGAAAAATAGTATTTGTATGTATGTTCTTAGGCGCCCTCTCCTAATGTAGGGTTACTGTTTGTTGGTATGTATTGTTTTGTCTTCATGTGGGGACTACGGATGAAATTTAGCATTCTTGCTAATTCCGGCTTATTTACATTGCATTCATGTAGTGTTCATTAATATGCATTGTCCCGTCTAAATAAACAAATAAAGTAAGTAAAGTAAAGTCACAACGCCTCGCAGCGCGAGGTGTTGTGGTCTTTTAGATCGGCTATTTTTAGCAAAGAGCTTTGGTGTAGAGGGGAAAAACAGCAGACTAAGTACAGAGTGAAAGGTAAAGTATTGACGGTTCAAGTGGTTAAATATCTGAAAACACAAATTGACATAAACCCCCAAAATACACTGATGATTGTGCTGTCAAACGATGAAAATACAGCATATGGAATCTATGATAAGGTAGTGGGGGTCCCTGATTCATCTCTCTCTCAACTAAGGGGTCCTTGGCCTGAAAACGTTGGAAGACCCCTGGCCTAAACAAATACTTAGTAATGAAGTGGTTTCATATAATCTCACCGTGCCATGAAACACCAAATGTCTGTTGCCAGGAGGGCCGTGTGAGTGTCAGCCTGCAGCAGCGTCTCCAGCAAACAGCGCTCCTGTGACGGAGGCAGAGAGGAAAGGCAGGGAATGTTATCAGAAAATAACAGATGGCAATAATGAAAATAAAAGTTGAAAAAGACCAACAGCCCATTATGAAAGGCAGGAAATCTGAAGAGAAACAACAGCAGCTGATTCAAATAATGTTATGGGAAACAGAATGGTTTGAAAGAATACAACCACTTAACAACACCAATTAACACTCAACAATGTCATTATCGGCATGTTAATGGATCTCCTCAGTGGTGCTTTGGTATTTTCTTTTCAGGAGCGGACGGTCATTTATTGACATCACGTGCGCACCTCTAGAGGATATTTATAACGGATGTCAGCAGTTCTAATGGTGGGAAAACAAAATAACTTTTTTTCTCACTCCATGCAGACTTGAACTCAAGGATATTTTTTTGTTTTTGTCACATTCCTGAGCCAATAATTTGATGATAATTGCGACCGTCAGGTCGCATGTTACTATGAAAAGCTCCACCGGCTATCTGTCTGTCACTACACGTCACGTCACACTTTTGCCTCTACTCTTACCTCTGCCACCGTTGGCCCTATCGATGCCAAACTTTGCACACACACACTCCTTGGATGGCAAATCACAACCTCCGCCCTGATTTCTCACATGGCACTCTTCTAGAACCACCATCAGGCCGATTTTTGCAAAACGCATTTTTGGACACTGCTCCTACAGATCTTGCCCAAAATCACATAAAGCGGTACACAGTATCTCTAAAGTCATGTCATCAACATAGATCTGTCCCATTTCCCATATTCCCCCCTTATTGGCTACGATTGCCTTCTAATCTTTGTGTATGCGACGTGACAGTCGCTTATCTCCCAATTAGGGAGTCTTACTGGTAATAAAGACCTTAGTGTATCCAGTAGGAGACAGAAAGTTGACTCTTTGTGTCTCCTACCGGAATCACTGGTGGTAATACAAATATTGGCTTAGGAATGCAACGAAAACAAAAAAATATACATGAGTTCAAGTCTCCATGGGGTGAGTAATTGATAGAAAATAAGTCTTTTTGGGGGTGAACTACTCCTTTAAGCAATATTTCATACAGCAGAAATAGCCTATCTACAAGCTACAACCCTATGTGATACGATGTGAGCTTATACTGTAGATCTGCTATTTCTTTTTTTACCCTTTTGTTCGCCTATGATGTGCCCAAAATAGGTATGTCAGGTTGAAAGTGGTTAACAATCTTTTTTGTATTAATTCAATGAAAGGGGACTTAGACCTAGGACCTGGCATGTTTGTTGTATCTGAGCTTTTCTAATGGTATAAGGATAGCACATCCTTGATCCAACTCATGAACGATGGGAGTTTATCAGATTTCCAATTACGGAGAACAAGCCTCCGGGCTATGAATGCTAGGACGTTGGCTTGGGGAGACAGACGTAACTGTTGTTTACTGCAATGCATTTCAATGAGAATGGGTAAACTTTATTTTCTTCCTGTCCCGAGCAACAAAAAAAAACGCTGTGACTGCGAGTGGAGCGACCACTCACAGCCAGCGAGAATGGCTGCATTCATTAACATGCAGCAGAAGAAAAGCAGTGTCCGTGCGCTTATGCTTGCGCACCTAGTGTGTTCCTAGCATAAGAGACGCAAGTTGGTGGTGTGAATGCGCCTTAACACATGGGAAGCCAAGATTTCTAACATTTCTAGCTGTTGCTGCTGCCGCCGTTCACTCACGCTTTATTTTGAAGAGCCTTGGAAGCTTCGTGACGATTGAGGAAGAAAATCCATTTGTTTACAAACGCTCGCGAAACTAAAATCCAAACCGGGGCCGACCATCGCGGTAAAGTGTCGCCGTGAAATCAATCAGATCTCTGCTTCCCTGGCGTTCTTTGCACCTCATTCATAGATAAAGCCCTTTTTATGTTTCAGCCTAGAATGGAAATCAATGCAGCCTTGTCGCACCATTTTCTCTAGTGTGACGTATGGACTAGGGTCATTCACAGGACACACAGCATGCACGCAGAGCTGTACAGTTAACCCTTTGTTGTCTCGTTGAGGAACGAGACAACTCCTTTTGGCAGAGTGACCCCTAGTGGCCTTATCTCGTTACTGAACGAGTTTGGCCCCTTGGGTGTTAAAGAATGTTCCCATGTCTCCTCGGTGATCTCCAAATGTAGGTCCCGCTCCAGACCGACTTTGTTTTGTCCAAGAGAGTGGTTTAACAATCTTAAACCGAACACACCCACGTTAACCAAAACACACCGATATCTCCTCACATAATTGTTCCCCCTGTTGAGATAAAACTGTAAATGTGTTGTCCTCACCAGTGTGGGGAAGAAAGCTGGGGGCAGGGCGGCTACGCTGGCACAGAGCTGCACGCAGACATGGTGGTGCAGGGTGACCCTGCCCTGGGCCTGACCCTTCATCATGACCCCTGGTAACATCACGGGTACTCGTCGCTCGATGCAACACCGTTGAAAACTCTGGAGCACAGCCTGGAAGAGTGGGAGCCTTGGGAATACAGTACAGAGATACGGATTGTGGTCTGGTTATCATTTCCAAGGAGCATCAGTGTTCCTGTGAGGTAATTCTGAAGATTAGCGATTAAATAACAAACGAATAAAACTAAAAAAATACACGTTTTAGAAGCATTTTAGTGAATAACTACTGTATATTGCACAATCTATTACAAGTTTCTACACTCTCTCTTAACTCACTGTAAAATTGTCTATATTAAACATTTGAATTTAAAGTGATCCCTGACTAATACGACAAATATGTCTTAATACATTATAATTGTCCTCTATAACTACAATGTAAAATTAAAAACACCTTAAATATTTTATTTCTTCTAGAAATAGCTAATCTTTCACTCAGTAGGGGAAATGCCTGTCGCAAGTTGATGATGTCATAAATGTCATGTGTCATTTTTATGGCATGCATGTGCAAAAAAAAAAAAACACAAACACATTTGAAATATTGATTTGATGCTCATATTAACCATAGGAAGTATTAAGTTTGTTTTTATTTTCACATGCATGCCATAAATTCCATAGGGATAGATCACACTTGACATTTATGACATCATCAACTTGCGACGGGCATTTCCCCTATTGAGTGAAAGATTAGCTATTTCTAGAATAAATAAAATAATTGAGGTGTTTTTAATTTTACATTGTAGTTATAGAGGACAATTATAATGTATTAAGGCATATTTGTCGTATTAGTCAGGGATCACTTTAAGACTTCTCAGAATTGATTAACAAATCCAAGAAATGCGCTGCTTTTCTGATAACCACTACCATGGACTTGACTCACCGTTTGGCCAGACCAGCTCACATAGTTTATGAGTTACTTTAATCAAAACAAAACCCTGTTATCCTAAGGGAGACATTCTAGTGCTATGACGGAGTCATTACCTGGGAGCATCCTCTGGGAATTGGCTGCCCTTATGCCAGAGATGCATCACCTCCTCTGGCTGGGAAGCCAGCTGGGATAGGACGCTAGCCAGCAGAAGACAATGAGGAAGCTCAAACTCTGGACTAAACCCTGCATTTAAACATAAAAGGCAGTTGGTCAGGAAGAGCGGAAGGCATCATTGTATCATTGCCCCTCCTGCTACTACCACCAGTGGGACTAGCGTGTGAATATAGTAATGTATGGTTGGCAGTCAGCCATTCGCACTTGTGGGCCAGCACTCCGATAACAGATTTCCTTTTAATGGAAGGTTTGCATGCTTGCAGCAGCAATGAAAGTCACATGGGTCGCATGCAAGTGACATGTTTATTAGGTATAATGCCAGAGACTGCCAGGGTCGTTGGGCTGTATTGTGCCCCCATTTCTGACATCAAAGGCTCGTAGTTGGCAAACGTTATTTCCACAAACAACTCTTAACATGAACAGTGGCACTGGAAGTAGGATCATGTCATAATATTCCATCTCAGAAGGGAAGCAGAGCCATCATCCTTGGCATACTACATGAACAAGTATTGGTGGGAAAAACTTCATTTCAGTGAATGAACGATTTTGTTCATGTTAACGGCAATGATCACCGATCACCGTTCACCGTTCAGTAGCGCTATTGTTTTGTGAAAAACAACTCAACCACACTGCTGTCTGTCACGGGAACAGCTCTCCCGTCCTGTGTGTGTGTTGTTTGTTTGTTTGTTTGTTTGTTTGTTTGTTTGTTTGTTTGTTTGTTTGTTTGTTTGTTTGTTTGTTTGTTTGTTTGTTTGTTTGTTTGTTTGTTTGTTTGTTTGTTTGTTTGTTTGTTTGTTTGTGTGTGTGTGTGTGTGTGTGTGTGTGTGTGTGTGTGTGTGTGTGTGTGTGTGTGTGTGTGTGTGTGTGTGTGTGTGTGTGTGTGTGTGTGTGTGTGTGTGTGTGTGTGTGTGTGTGTGTGTGTGTGTGTGCGCATGAACGAAAGCATGAACGTAACAGTTTCAGGAAGTGAACGAATTTGTTACTGTTCACAGCAATGAACCAGTTCTTTTGAACGAATCACGAGCCATCACTATGAACAAGAGGTAAGCTGAGGACAAGCCCTCCTATACAGCAACATCCTGAGTGAAATTCTAACTCAGCCAGCAGAAGACAGGCCTCTAGGTCAGAGTTTTACAACGTGGGTGCTGTGACACCCTAGGGTGCCGTGGTGCCAGTCCAGGGGTGCAGCAAAATAATCTGATATTATTTGGAATTCATCAATATCACTACATCAATTCACTATGCTTAGTAAAACAGACCTGATTTGCACTGTACTTGATGTGTTTTTTTCCCCGGCTTCTACCCCAACTCTCTTCACCAAAAATAGCCGATCTACAAGCTCACAACGCGTCACGTTGTGATGCATTGTGAGCTTGTAGATCAGATATTTTTGGTGAACCTTCCCCCCAGAATAGGGATGCTGGGGTTCAAGTGGTTAAACGTCAAGCATGAATTTATTTTTCAGTCAGTTTAGACGGAAACAGATATTTCCTCAATATGATGTAAGTGTCAAAGAATTAACAGTGTAATTCAGGGGTGTGCAGGATGAAAAAGTTATTTACAGGGAGGTCTGAGTCGACAAAAAGTTTGAAAACCCCTACTAGGTCAATGGCCGTAAACTGGCACACTCGGTTGATAACTACCAGCGCAGTGTTTTCCCTGCGTTCCACGCAGCAGACACTAACAAAAATATCCCGTCAGAGCTGAGACTCCCAACTACTGTGAGTCACTTGGCGCTCAGCTGTCAATCACAGGTTTACAGGTGTATCCTCTCTGTCTGACAGGCCAGATAAGCACCGCTATGTGTTATTTTAAAAAGCCATTTCAGGAACGCTCCCCCTTATTGGCAGCATTCTCCGTCAGTAGCAGACAATGCTCCATCTGCTTGGAATAACTCCACAACTCAGTTCACTCCCTTCTTTGGGTCAATTCAGGCCCAGGGCTATAGTTTTCCAACAACTTTGTTCAAGATTGTAACTTCTTTATTTAAAAAAAAAAAAAAAATTTAAATGTTGTTTATCCGTTTTAGTTTTTGAGTATTTTAACTTTTTTTGTATTTTCTGTCTTCTGATTTGAGTATTTTTCTTATTGCTATTCTGTATATGAATTATGAACGACTCTTGAGTATTGTATTGAGTATTGTATTGTATCTCATCTACATTGAAAGTGAAGGCTTGCCCCTCAATTGTACTCCTTGTTGAAATAAAGGTTATGGTGATGATGATGATGAGTGTAAAGAAGTGGATGAAATATTTTATTTCCAACTAGTGTGGATCGATTCTTCTAAGTACTGAAGGAGATGGGTGGTTATTCTAGGTTGCTGGAAATGGGGACGTAACATACAGTACAGGCTGTGTTGATGTACACCAGTGGTTCTCAAACTTTTCAGTCCGGGACCCCCAAAATAATCATATTTTAACTGGGGACCCCCCCACCCTGACGAGCACTAAGAGTTGAGGCATTACATTTTGTATAACACGGTTCTATAGTGAAAAAAAAAATCTACAAGATCGGCTATTTTCAGTTTTCCAAATTTCTGTCTCTAATATTTGACTGGTTGAGAACAACTGATGTACAGTACGTTGGCCACCGAAATCCATGATGTTCTGCATCACTGTGCCTGGCAATTAGTGACACGACACGTGTGTCAACAATCTCATGGACTGCAGATGTTGCCGTGTACTCACGCTGGTCAAGTCGGAGGGCAACCTCTGCAAAGGGCCGCAGCGGAAGGAGCTGGGAGAGCAAGGCCTCCATGGGAACCAGTGCAGCCGCGTTCAGCTCCTCAGACAGCGGGGAGGGAATCGCCAGGGCGCTGAGGCTCGGAGGAAACTTACTGAGTGTGACAAGACAAAATGTTGCATGTCAGGGGTCTTCAATGTTTTCAGGCCATGGACCCCCTAGCTGAGAGAGAGATGAAGCAGGGACCCCCCTGCTTCATCTAACCACTTGAAAACGTCAATACTTAAAGGGGAAGACCACCCATTTTCAATATTGAACTATGTATCTAATATACCTTAGCTTAGAGGAGTTGTGTGGAAATAAAAAAAAAAGTTCCTTTCTGTGTTGTCTAGAACTGGAGGATTGATTTTGGGGTTTGTATTGTTAAGTACAATGTGTGATGTCATCAAGTTGTAATTTGCAATACAAACCCCAAAATCAATCCTCCAGTTCTAGGCAACACAGAAGGGGAACTTTTCACACAACTCCTCTAAGGTATATTAATGACATAGTTAAATATTGAAAATGGGTGGTCTTCCCCTTTAATAAACTTAACCTTTCACTCTCTGCCAAACCTCTCAGCCAAAAATAGCAGCTCTACAAGCTCACAACGCCTCACAGCTATTTTCGGCTGACGTTCTGAGAATATGGATATGGTTCGAGGATATGGTTCAACTTCAAGTGGTTGATATGAAAAAGGAGAAAGAGGAGGACCCCCTGTAGTAACTCTGAGGACCCCCTAGGGGTCCCGGACCCCCTGTTGAAGACCCTTGTTGTATATGTTTTTATTTTTGTAACAATTTGAGAATTGCTCATAAAAAGGTTGCTCTTACTATTTTTGTGTGCGCGCATGTGCGTGCGTGTGTGTCCCCTCTTATGTAAGAAATATATATATATATAAAAAAGTAGGCAATGCACATGCCCACAGTTCTTTAAACATGACAGTGCTGGACCCAAACATAATCGAGTGAAGAGAAAGGAAAAGCGAAAAGGGAAAAGGGAAGACAAAGGGAAAGTCCACTCCTCACACGATACTGCCCCTCCGTCTTTTGTGTTCATTATCATGTGCGGACATTCCCTTTTTCTTTATTTCATCTCATGCAAGCCTGTTGCCCTCCACTGTGTGTGAATGGTCAGACAGGAAGGATATGACCCATCGCTGGGAAAAACCTGTAGTAAACAGGCGCCTCTGCTACTGTGACCTACCGAACACACAGGTTCCCTATGGCCCTATTAAATACACATTAAGTGTGTGTGTGTGTGTGTGTGTGTGTGTGTGTGTGTGTGTGCGTGTGTGCGTGCGTGCGTGCGTGCGTGCGTGCGTGCGTGCGTGCGTGCGTGCGTGCGTGCGTGCGTGCGTGCGTGCGTGCGTGCGTGAGTAACTCTGTATCTTAATAATGCTCAGTATGTAATTTAATGTGGGTATAAATTGGTTTTGCCTCATAAGTTAAACAAAACTTTACCTGGTGATCTGGAGGTAGAGTTGGTGAAAGCGGGAACAATATTTTGCCAGAAAAGATCTGAATTCCTGTTGGAAAGGCAGTGTGGATGAATTCACATTTCAATAGTTCAAGATGTGTGTAATCAGAGTTGAAGGAAATAAAAAGCAGGGAAGAACCTGATCCTTTACCTTTATGTAATGAACTAAAGTGTTGGCAAAGAATCTGCACATCTTTGTGGTTTTCTGGAACAGCTTGTATTCTGGGCTCTGTGCAGTGTTCTAAAAACAAACAAAAAAACAACAAGAGCATCCGGTTAATCATCAAAACAAATCTTTTCTTTCTTTTTTAATTTAGCATCTATACCATTATAATGAAAACCAGCATAGACACTGTGTATTTACACAATACTTATCGAATCCGTTTTAACATTTTGTATTATCGCATGGAAACTCCATGGGGGTAGTCATATCAATAATCAAGCTTTTGGACATTTTGAACAGGCAGGTTCTTACGGTTTGCGGCAGCTATAGAGGGTATGCGCGTGACATCATCATCATACCCGGAAGTTATGCAGGAACGCCTACTGAGTGGCAAAAAAATACTTTCTGTCCTCGACAGCCCATACATCCAAAAAAAAAAATCTGATTGCATTAAATGACGTTAAACTTACTTTGCCATTCACTTTATGCATGCTCTATTGCGCGTCCCAACTTACAGTAAGTGCTATTGATATGCTTAATGGCAGCTAACACTTCATGGCAGAATTTCTGCACTACATTGTACATTTGCACACGTATGGATTGATATTGCACTGTATGGAGGTACGGTGTGAATTTCTATTTCCCTGCACGCTGCACATTTGCACCTGCTTGAACTTCCATTTCCCTGTACTAGCTCGTAGCACTGTGATTTACTGTGTGGAAGTTGTCTATGTTGTCTTTTTGTATTCTATTTTTATGTGAGCCTCGCTGCAAAACAATTCTCCTCGTGGGATAATAAAGTTAACCTTAAACCTTGAAGATAACAGGACAACAAAACACAGCGATATCAGCAAATCTTCCCCTCTCCAAATCCAGGTTATGCTTATTGCTTAACACCTCAAACCTCACTCATTGTTTCGTTGAGAATAAACAGCATAACAAATGGGTCACATTTGACTGATTTACTGTATTGTGGTGTTTTTCTTTAGCAGCCAAAGCTGAAAATAAAGGATTTTCCCTGCAGGAATCAAATTAACTATCAAATAAGACCTGGAATTATATTATATTTTAGCAATTAAAAAAATAGCAGATAAACAAGCTCGCAGCACGGCACTGTGTGCCGCGCTGCGAGCTTGTAGATCTGCAATTTTTTAAAATCGTGAAAGTGTGTGCAAATCTTTGAATATATCTTTTTTTAAAGTGAACATTTGTAACTCAAATATTTACTTCTGGGGTGGTCTCTGATTCATAATATTTTGAGACGGGGGTCGGCGGCCAAACACATAATTCTAGGGGTCCTTGACATGAAAAGGTTTGAGAAAAACATGCTTTTTTCAAAAACCTTAGAAGGGTTTAGAAGGCATTTATAGAATCGGGTGAAATTGATTTTAGAAAAACTACCTTTAGTAAAAATGTTCTCTCCATAAATGGTTGCCAATATTGGAACCAGCTCCCTGCCTCAATTAGAGAGATCCCCACATTCGGTGCTTTTAAAGGGCACTTGAAGCAATGGTTAAAACGATCACAAACATGTAACCACCTATAAGATAATAATTGATGCCTGTACGAATTACTCTGTTAGGTTAGTCTCTCCTGTGTGGTTTTTAACTTACTAGGCACTTTGTCGCACTAGGCACTCTGTTGCGCCAAGCACCTTGTTTTTGTTGTGTTGTTGCTCGCCCCGTATTGTTCTGTTCTTTGTTCTTGTTAGTCCTGTTTTGTTTCATGTTTTATGTCCTGAGGACAACGGATGAAATCTAGCTTTAGCTAACTCCGGCTGGTTTACACTAAGATCCTTGTATGTTGTATTATGCAATATGTCAATATCTCTGTGTTCATGAACTGGTACTGTCCTGTCTAAATAAACAAATAAAGTAAAAGTAAAGTAAAGTAAGAATATTGAAAGACTTGCAAAAATGTTTGCACGTTTTTCCAAAAATATAGTTATGGTTATGACCATGTATTCCTACCTGCAGGCCAGCCTCTCTGATCTGCTCAGCCAGCTCCAGACAGCTGTCAAACGATGCCAGCAGGTTGTCACACAGACTGTTGCTGATGTCACCGTGACGTAGATGCTCCTCCACCAACGACTGGTACCTCACACTCTGTCTGCACAGTGCACACAGGAACGGTAAAAAGGTAAATGGAACTGCTATTTACTGTATATTGCACCTTTAGTCTTTCCAACCATTCAAAGCACTTCGCAATGTACACAATCACACACCAAATACACAGTTAATTGTAATGCGGTACACATTCACAAACCAACGGCAGAGGTAAGCATTCAGCGCGAGCAGGGGATCGAATCGGAAACTTTAAAGGGATATTTCACTTAAAAATGTTGGTCTTTATTGTCTAATCAGGCTTTTGGGAATACCCAAGACAGTTTTTAAGTTGTTTGATTTAATATTTAGATATTTGATATTCATTTCATCAGAATGTATTTTATTTAATATTTGTATTGTATTCAATTCTTTTCATTTTCCAAAATAAATGTAAAATAAAAATAAATGAAAAATGTAATTGAAAAAACACAGCCACATCACATTAGGAGGACAGTATGACTCACCAGAACCAAGAACGGGTGTTTTTGATTAATCTATCATGGTTAAAATGGAGTTTGAAGTTACAATAGGTTTGTATAGGAAGGAGGCGTGTCGTGTCTGATAAAATGAATATCAAATATCTAAATACTCAATGAAGCAACTTAAAAACCATCTGGGGAGTTCCCAAAAAGCCTGATTATTAGACAATAAACTGACAAAATATTTTTTTGAAAGTGAAATATCCCTTTAAGATTGAATCAATAAATGAAAACCTCTCCCAGTCTATGCATTGTGTAGAACATACATGTGCAACAGGCAGCCCGGGGGCCACATGCGCCCCCCACCTTCACTTAATGCGGCCCTCAGGTTAATATCAGAATACTGATATTAACTATTGATTTCAGCTGTTACAATTCCAAAAATGCAAACCCACTTTAATGACTAGTAGTATTATTTTTTTTTACGTCCAATGTATTTGTAATTAAGTTCATAAAGTTTACATAAGTATAACTAAATGCATGTGAAATTATGCAAATAATATGTTAGATTTCAGGGTTCCAATTAAAAAATAACAAAAGATAATTCAAGATTCCAACTCAGAAGTAGCAAAAATAGCAGATCTACAAGCTCAAAACGCGTCGCGCTGCGACGCGTTTTGAGCTTGTAGATCGGCTATTTTTGCTACTCTTACTGAAGATAAGAGGTTTTTGCTTGACAGTAACAATATATGCAATGTGGCCCTCTGGCGTGAGTGTGGAAATATAGTGGCCCTTTCCATCATCAAAGTTGCCCACCCCTGATGTAGAACAAAAGCAATGTCACTGGCATGGGGATCTGAGAGAGTGCCAAGATCAGTGGCAGCAGGCAGCACTACTAACTTGATAATGAATTTCCACGTGTTGGCATGAAGTGCTATGTCCAGCTCAGAGATGACGGAGCAGATATCCAGCAGGCTGTGAATCGCTGAGGAAAAGAACACAAGCGTCTTTGATGAAACAACAAGTGATGTGTGGTGGCATAGGAACACAAATAAGTACTACTGTGTTATGTTATCACAAGCATAGGGCTGTCACGATTATGACATTTTACATGACGATTAATTGTCACTCAAATAACGATTTAATTGTGTTTTTGTCGTTGACAATTACACTTCTGTTTGGCTTGTAGGCTTTGTTTGAAGTTGCCCATGGCAGATATGACACATAACCTAAATATACAAAGGAATGACTGACATATTTGACAACTTTATACTTAAAAAAAGAACATTGATAGTAGAAATAGCCGATCTACAAGCTCACAACGCGCCGCGATACTATTTCCACTATTTTTGGAAATGTTTGAAAAAATATATACATTTTTCAACATGGAAACGATTATGACAAAATAATTGCGATTACCGGTATGTCAACTAATTGTGATTAGAAGATTATGTAATAATTGTGGCAGGCCAACACAACACAAGCATGGAGGTTTATCCATCTGTGAGTGGGCATTATGTGCATGCAGCCACATGTGCACATGCATGTCCACACATACACACACACCTGTGACAACATCAGACACCTCCTCTTCTGAGGCACTGGTGTCCAAGCATATCTTGTCCAGCAGCTCCATAAGAGCTTTGTGCAGGGAGTAGGCCTCCTTGAAGAGAGCCTGGAGCATGTCTGACACCAGGGACAGGCGGCCACAATACACCACCTCACTCTCCTGGAGGAAAGGATGACACAAGATATGTTGTTTTAAATAAGAGTTAAAGAAACGCACCCACACGCGCGAGCGCGCACACACCCACCCACCCACACACACGCACAACACAAACACAGGGTTGCAAAGAAAACGTTGCGATTAGCTTATTGATGAAAAGGGCCTTTGTCGAGGGCATTATAAAACATACAGCATGTTTCAGTAAGGTACAATTTAAGTCAGAAAAACATCCATTTCACCAATAAATACATGTTGGACTTTTTTTTACATTCATTATCATTACCTCTGACTGGCTTTTTCAACCTAGCACCAGTTCTAATGTAAGTTGTGCGTATTACAAGACTTTATTTTGTGAAATCAGGGTTTCCTGCAGCGCTTTATTGGCCAGGCGGGCCACACGGCCTAAAATCTGTAGCACCCGACAAGAGTCTGGTTAAAAATTATGCAAAATTCCTCCTAAACGTGCAAAACAAACTATACTTTTGCGTTTGTGTTTGTTTAAGCAACTTCTCCTCCTATGTTGAGGGCAAAAATAAGAATTCATCAAAATTAAAGGAATTAATTTAATCGAATGAAGGAATTAATTAATTAATAAAATGTGGCGGCGTGTGCAAAGCGTGCACACCAGAGTCCCCCCCCTAGCCTACCAACCTGACCAAGCTTTTTTCCTGCAGGAAACCCTGGAACTATATCATTTACCTTGCAGTGCTGGAAGGTATCCCTTAGGACTTTAAGGATACAAGAGGGTAAAGTGCGAATAGTATCCAGATCGGGAATTCTCTCGAATGAGCACACGTGGCGCACACATGCGGACATCGCCTCTATTATCTGCACCATTGCCTGGAATATACAGAAATACCCAATTACAAATGCTCTTTGAGAAAGAAACACTCCTTTCACACAGTGAAGCCTAGTTTATGCTCTGTCGCGCAATGTGTCAAAGAATAGCAGACCTTTAACCTCACTATGCGTTGTGTCCGCAACACGTGAGTAGGGATCGCCAAATGGAGAAATGTTCTTAACCGGTAAGCGTAAGCGTCTCAGCATTGTCAGCGAGGCGCAGTACATGTATGTGGTTCGCGGCCCCAACAGGAGCGGAATTGGGAGCGGAGGACGGTCCTCGATCGCTCCAAGCCATTCTGGTTACCAGTAACCGATCTTACCGGGTAATGGTTAACCGTTGGCTATCCCTAGTTGTGAGCTTGCAGGTCAGTTATTCTCACCACACGACACGGTTGCGTGACTAAGTACTGTATGAATCGGGCGTGTTAGGTTTTACATGATAACACAAGAAAAAGGTTTGGTGTGACCCGGTGAATGTTCTCTAGAGTAGTCTAAGGCAAACATTACGGTATATATTTGAACTTTGCATATACAGGTGTATGTGTGTTTTAGACCAAAGCGATCCACATTTATGCCCAGCTGCTCACTACATGTAAATAGAATAAAGCAACAGTATAACACCACCTGTAGAACATTCCTCAGTGTGGCACGCAGTGCTGTGTTCTGACTGGACAGCTCTCCAACCTGGTTTGAGATCTCCTTCAAAAGGCTATCAAACATCTCCACGGCCTGCATAATATGTTAGAATACACACACATTGGTCATATACTGTATATACATTATTTACGCACACAGAATGATGGTTACATTGACATTTATTCCCAAAGGAGTACCACAAAATGTATGAGAAACAGATGTTCTTCACCTTAGGTAAGACCTTGGAGAAACAGGCCTCCTCGAGCTCTTGGAGACCGATATGAGGGAGGAACATATCTGTGATAACCTTTAGTATACCTGTAGTAGAGACAGTTAGGGCAGCCATGATTACAAAATGTAAGTTGACCATGAATTGTCATACAAATAATTGCGATTAACGATTTAATTGTTTTTAGGCATTGAAAATTGGAGCATATGAAAAAAGTTGTGAACAAAAGTTGCACATGGCAGATACTGTATGACAAATAACTAAGACAAATAAATAAGAAATTACGGACATATTTAATAATTTTATACTTTAAGAAAATTGCAGAAATAGCTGATTCACAAGCTTACGAGCATATAATGAACTGACTTACGTATATGATCCTCCCAGCTTTCAGATTTATGATGCAGAGAGTAGCAACAGCTAAGGAACGCAATTATTATATTTCAACAGTTAAAAATTCATATAATGCTGATGCAGCAAGTGTTACCATGCCACAGTAAGTTAAAGCTGTTATAAGGCTGCTGATATTTTTATGAGCATGTAGTTTATAAATACACACAATATAACTACATCTACAGCCGCAAGCAACTCAGAGGGTGTTTGCATTTTTACTGCAGCCGTTAAGTCACAATTCCATCCATAGAACGCACCAATATTGCACCACCAGCATCTCTATGGACAGATTGGGGTCACCCATCCTCTTAATAATAAGCCTTTGGTTTCACAGAACTCCACAGTTCTCATATGAGCAACTTTCAAATCAACAAGGAATGTGACTTAGAGGGCAATGCAAACACTGTCAGCGTATGTGAGTCTCTTACAGCTGAGGTTGCAGGTG
The DNA here is from genome assembly GCF_963921795.1 of Nannobrachium achirus. Taxonomy (NCBI): domain Eukaryota; kingdom Metazoa; phylum Chordata; class Actinopteri; order Myctophiformes; family Myctophidae; genus Nannobrachium; species Nannobrachium achirus. The sequence continues at coordinate 58,867,985 of NC_137810.1, read as the reverse complement.
ATCTGGTCGCCCAACTCTTCCACCCTAGTGGTTGACAAGTACATTAGCACTGCCTGAAGCTTATAAGGGCAAAAGCTGCCAGGAACAAAAAGAGATTCTGAGTTTGGAAGACCAGCAAGTTTGGGCTCCCAAACATCAACAACTTGCTGTCCCCTCCGCTCCGTCCCCCACAATGTTTGGTTGTGTTGTGGTGGATAGTGTAGTGCAGTGGTTCTCAACCTTTTCAGGCTGTGACCCCCCAAAACAATCATATTTTAACTGGGGACCCCCCACCCTGACGAGCACTAAGAGTTGAGGCATTTACATTTTGTATAACACGGTTATATTTTACGAAAATAGCAGATCTACATGCTATTTTCATATTTTCTGCCTAATGACAACCTTTGCCGGACGACCTTTGCCACATGTCATTCCCCTTCTCTCTCCCCATTTCCTGTCAGCCTACTGTCCTATCAAATAAAGGCATAAAAAGCCCAAAAACAAATCTTAAAAGAAAAAATAATAATTTGGTTGAGAACCACTCATGTATATTCATTCCTATCGTCAAGTGAGTCAGCACTTTAAAGGATATAGTAAGTTTGGGCAGCACAGATGTCATTTCTTGGCGACAGGTGTCCTGACTCCACTGGACCACCTCCTCCAACAGAGTGGTCTGCGACATATCCACACTCATAGAATGGTCTATAATAAATAATAACACACATAACATCTCCACAGTCCACTCTCACAGAATGGTCTAGAATAAATAACACATACAACATCTCCACACTCACAGAATGGTCTAGAATAACTAACACATACAACATCTCCACACTCACAGAATGGTCTAGAATAAATAACACACATAATTTGTTCCACAAAGGAAATTAATATCTAATCCTGTGTTTCTTAAACTTTTCATGCATTATGCTAGCCTTGGATCAAGACTATCTTCATTAGATGTATTTTATTGAGATTTTTTTGCTTTAATATAGGATACGAAAGCACAAGTCAGACTCTGTTAAATATCTAGTATAATCTTGCAGTGGTGTAAAGTAACTAAGTAGATTTACCGTACATAAGTACTGTAAGTAAAAGTTTTATGTGACACACTGTGAGCTTGTAGATCTGCTATTTTCAAAGGATTTGTATACATTTGAAAACTTGAAATGGGACATTGTGCACACAATGAGTACTTTTACATTATATACTTTAAGTATAGACCTATATTGATACCAGCGCGTTTGTACTTTTACTCAAGTACATTTTGAATTACGGACTTTCACTTGTAAGTGAGTAGTTCTACATTTAAGTATTTATACGTTTACTTGAGTAAAACATTTGAGTACTTTTTCCACCACTTGTAGTCTTCCATTATGCCATCATCATCAGCCTTGGGTAAAACAGCTGGCTTTAATATTTGCGATAGCTCAGCTGAAAGGCAAGCTTAGCTAGCCTTGTTCTGCTATCGGTTTAATAGAAAACAATACTCACCTTAAAAGCAAGCGAGTAATAGTACGTAGGGAATTCCGAGTTCCTCCAGTTTAGGTTTCATCTACAGTAACAGTCGTTATTTTGGTTTATTTCGTGTAAAATGTACAAGAGAGAATACTATGTTGTTGTTGACGGATGTAACCCAGCATTCATAGCTGCGCGCTTGTTCGAGTCACGTGTGACGTTGCGGGTCTGTGATTGGTCGTTACCATACCGTCTGTCGAGATTCAACCAATCATATGACAATACGAATTGTTCATCGCTGAGAATAACAACCAGGCGAAAGTAACTGAGGGAGCCAGTGTGTGTGAGTCTAGAGAATCTGTCTTCATAATATTGCTAGATTTCACATTTATTTTAACCTCAATTTCAGTTATTTTTTGCATATTTCTGCCCCACCTCTGAATGTTTTTTGCAGATTTGTCTGATTTTATCTCAATGCAAATCATAATACATTTGTATTCTTCTTTGTGCAACCTTGATTGATTGATTGATTGATTGGTTGGTTGATTGATTGATTGATTGATTGATTGATTGATTGATTGATTTAGGAAAATTGTTGCATAGGAAAAAGTACAGTTTCATGACAGTACAAATCACTGGTACAAGGTCAACTAAAAGGAGATCCTAGTAAGCTTTTTGGCTTATTATATACAGGAACCACTTTATGTATCTCACATTGAAAGAGAGACGGATAGAACACAGTAGGCTACGTTGCTTTTCAGACCGATTTTGAAGGAGGTTAGGGATTTACACTCCTTTAGGGCTTAGCAGGAGAACAAATTTGAGCCTTTTTTAGAGCCAAATCTGGTTTGAATGTGATTTAGTGGAGCTGCCTCTGGTGTTGTAGTTGTGGACATCCTTGACGTTTATGAAGTGGTCAGGTACATGGGTATCCTGGTGGTGTAGTGTATCTTGTAGCCTACACCAGGCCCATTGCAAGATGATGTACTCTTTCAGCTACTGTAAGGTGGGCCAGAGAAGAAAGGCCAATCAGTTTGTTTTGGGCTGTTTGAATGTTTGTTTTGGGCTGTCTGAATGTTTTTTGCAGATGTGTCTGATTTTAGATAGTGTGGAGCAAAACCAGCATTGCATTGTATTGCTTGTGTCGGTCCACTGTGTTTTATCAAGTTCAGAGTCAACGCAGCCATCTACCTGGGGATTTTAGAGCACTTGGTGCCTCCATAGGTTGACAATCTTTATGGAGATGCTGATTTCCTTTAGCCAGAAGCACTTGGCACCTGCTCACAGAGCAAAAACTACTAGTAACGGGTGTACTGACTACTGGCCATGGTATTACTGGGCTTAACTGACCAGCCAACTGGCCTGACCTGAACCCCACAGATAATCTGTGTTGTGTTGTCAAGAGGAAGATGAGACACCAGACTCAACCACACAGATGAGCTTAAGGCCTCTATATCAATGCAAACCATAACACCAGTAAGACTCCCTAATCGGGAGATAATTAAGCGACCGTCAGGTCGCTGCGTGATTTTAGGGCAAAATGTGTAGGAGCAGTGTCCAAAAATGTGGTTAAAAAAATCGGCCTGATGGTGGCGCTATATGGGACATCCATATTGATGAGATGAGTGTAGACATACTGTGTACCGATTTGCGTGATTTTAGGGCAAAATCTGTAGGAGCAGTGTCCAAAAATGTGTTTTGCAAGAATCGGCCTCATGGTGGCGCTAGAAGAGGGCCATGTGAGAAATGAGGGGTGGGGTCTCCGCGTTGCCTTGGCGGATGAATAGGTACCGGCCCCGGCTCTCCCGGACGCTCCTAGCCCGAGTTACGGCATTTTATGTGAGCTGCAGTGGAGGGGGTCCTCCACTGGGGGCGCCACCACTTTTGCATCCGTTCTGGAGCACCAGGAGTCGGTGGTCCCCGGGAATTCCCCGTGAGCAGCCCCGTTGGGGTGGTCATTTGGTCATTTTTGCACATTTGGTCATTTTTTACATCTGGGGGTCCCCCAGGGACCTGGGGGTCCCTGGAGCTCCGGGGGTCCTTGGAGGTTGTAGTTTGGCAGGCAAGGAGTGTGTGTGCAAAATTTGGCATGGATCGGGGTAACGGTTGCGGAGATATGAGCAGGGCAATAGTGTGACGTGTGAGGTGTGACAGACAGACGGACGGACTGACTGATTGACTGACTCACAGTTTGTGGAGGTTTTGATTGTAAGTGCGACCTGACGGTCGCAATCAGCTGTACCACAGGCTGACCACCTTCATGCCACGCTCGGACGCTCCATTGATAAAGAAATGTGTTTAAAAGTATTTCAGACCAAGTACTGAGTGCATCAATTAACACCAGTAAGGCTCCCTAATCGGGAGATAAGCGACCGTAGGTCACTTATCTCCACAAATAGGGCAAAAATGTGTTTTGCCAAAATCTTCCTGATCCATGTTGATGACATGAGTGTAGACATACTGTGTAGTGATTTTCGTGATTTTAGGGCAAAATCTGTAGGAGCAGTGTCCAAAAATGTGTTTTTAAAAATCGGCCTGGAGGTGGCGCTATATGGGACAGATTCATGTTGATGGGATGAGTGTAGACATACTGTGTACCGATTTGCGTGATTTTAGGGCGAAAATTGTAGGAGCAGTGTCCAAAAATGTGTTTTTGCAAGAATCGGCCTCATGGTGGCGCTAGAAGAGGGCCATGTGAGAAATGAGGGGTGGGGTCTCCGCGCCGGCAAGGCGGACGAATAGGTACTGGCCCCGGCTGTCCCGGTCGCTCCTAGCCGGAGTTACGGCATTTTATGTGAGCTGCAGTGTAGGGGGTCCTCCACTGGGGGTGCCACCACTTTTGCATCCGTTCTGGAGCACCAGGAGTCGGTGGTCCCCGGGAATTCCCCGTGAGCAGCCCCGTTGGGGTGGTCATTTGGTCATGTTTGCGCATTTGGTCATTTTTTACATCTGGGGGTCCCCCAGGGACCTGGGGGTCCCTGGAGCTCCGGGGGTCCTTGGAGGTTGTAGTTTGGCAGCCAAGGAACGTGTGTGCAAAATTTGGCATGGATCGGGGCAACGGTTGCGGAGATATAAGCAGGGAAAAAGTGTGACGTGTGAGGTGTGACAGACAGACTGACGGACGGACTGACGGACTCACTCACAGTTTGTGCAGGTTTTGATAGTAAATGCGACCTACGGTCGCAATAACCTTTCAGAAGTTTGACATTTCTGTATTATAAATCCTTGGTCAATTGTAATATTCTAATATTTTGAGATATGAAGCTGTATGCCATAAAAATCTAAATTAAAACAAAAAGGTTTTTGAATATTTCACTACATGCACAATTAATCTACAATATGAAAGTTGAAAACATTTAATTATATTACAGAAGAAAATGAACTTTTACACAATATTAAATTTTTTTGATGGATCTGTATAGGCTATGTGTTTTTACCTTTTTCAGTTCTTGTAAAACCGTCCGAATTGCCATTCGACACTGCAGGGTCATATGAAACAAACATGACAAGATTGATACTTTTTTTCTTGTCAGACACTTTCCAAATTATGCCGGCCAGTGACACACACACACACACGTCACGTGCGCACGCACGCACACACGTCACACACGCACACACACACACACACACACACACACACACACACACACACATACAGAGTTGGTGAAGGATAAAGCCTATTGCTGCCATGCAGTGAGAATTGGAAACTACCAGGATATATTTCTTTACAGTAAATCTCGAGTAAAAATAGGCTTATGTTATGGCTTACTGTAAAGGCTAACAGTAAATGTATGGGAAGGCGAAAGTGATTTAGGCTCATTTCCAAATATGTACAAGAGAGGCATTTCTCCTGCCCGGTGCCTTAACGATGTCATGTCATCAGCGTACAGCCCCCTATTGTTCTTCTTCTAGACTAGAGCGTGATAAGATCTTGAGTGCTGTGGTAAACCAGCTCCCATCTCGTCTTTACTTTGTTCCCAGCAGCTTGAGGTGTGAGCAGCTGTTGCTACAGTAAAGGGAAATGGGAAATGGAAGTAGATTAACACAAACACTTACACTCCTATACTGTAGGTGACTCTACTTCCAGTATTCCTGCAGAGGGAATTTAGAATTTTCTCAGATGCCTCTCTAACATCCTAAATGACCACCATCAATGCATTGGGCTTTTGTACTTTTTTTTGTAAATATTAACCCCACTTAAATAGTTTTTTGCAGAATGTTGCTGTAGTAGCCTATAATATAGTGGAGGGGTACTACAGTATGTATGAATATGAGTATGTATGCTTATGCCAACATGGGCTAGGCAGCTTTTATTTTGAAATAAATAATTAATGCTATACTAGCTATGATAGAATTTCTAATGATAATGTAGACTTACAAATACAGCATAGGACAGTTCGTTTGAGCAAGTGCATTGCTTGATTTTTACACACATTACAGAGGAAGCTCAGCGAGTTACTGTACAAGAAGAATGTGGTTGGAAGTCATTGTGACCTTTCTAATTCTAATCGGTGTGCAGGAAACTGGCTGTAATGCTGGCAGGAAGATGCATTTTTAAGGCAACAGGATATATTTGCATGGCTCTAGTTCACGTGTAGTCTTGTTGATGAGTCAAAGTTCTGATGAACACTTTTCCATATGTATCATCAGTTACGGACCAAGCTGCTATACTTACTGTACAATCACATAATGGTGTGTGCATGTCATGTGCAAAAGTATGACGTTTGTCACATATCTGCTCTGAAACAAAAGTCTGATATAAATGTTTCAAAGTTATTTTGTGGGCTTTTCTAGCCAGCAAATTAGTAGAGACAGTCAGGGAGTGACATGCTGTTCATATGGGGCCAGGAATCAAACTGGAGACTTACTGTTAGGCATTAGAGCAGGGGTGGGCAATTTTGATGATGGGCACTATATTTCCACACTCACTCCAGAGGGCCGAAACCTCTTATATCGTAATTAATGCCCTACTTTGTCATGTCACTCAAAAGTAGCAAAAATAGCTGATCTACAAGCTCAAAACGCGAACTTGTATGTGGGAGCCAAACATTGTCTCATCCATTTCAATAGTAGAAGTATATAATATATATACCGGTATGCACATTTTGGTAGCATGAACAAATACTGTACCATAATAATTTCACAAAATCCTCCAGTCTTGCAATCTCTTGAGAAATGGCTAAACCCTGAAAAAGGCATGGACTTGAAGGGTTACAAATCCAACTACATAAATAGAAAGATGACGCCATTCCGACTCCTAGCTCACAAACTTTCCCTCTAAGCAGGAGGATATGTTTTGCGATTCAAAAACACGATTGCCTTCCTGTGGAGCTTTCACTCCTGCAGTGGCCTTTTTGAACCAATAGCCAAATATCTCCCTGGGAATTCCCTTATATAGTAGTAGTAGTGGATAAGATGTTGGCTTTCTACACGGGAGACCGGGGTTCAAATCCCAGGCGTTACACCGGCACCACCAAATATGTCTATAGTAGTACCTCAAGTAAGAAGGGATAAAACTGTTAGTCAGAGAAGCGGCAGAATGCTTGTTAAATGTAGGCCAGGGTTCCCCAATTAGTTTTCCCCAAGGACCGAATCATGTCTAGGGTACCAAGCCGAGGGCCACAACATTGAAGGGGGCGACGGTGGCGTTCCCGCTACTCCAGCGACAGTTCAGATATCGTCGTTGTCGGATGAAAGTCCAAAACCGTTCGTTTTGCATTTATCATTTTAAAAATGATTTAAACTAGTGAAAACAGCCGATCTACAAGCACACAACGCCTCGCACCGCGAGGCGTTGTGTGCTTGTAGATCGGCTGTTTTCACTACTTTTGTGAGACGGCCTTGAATGATGAAGCAGGGCTTTACTTTGCGAAAGAATGTACACATTTGGAGATACAAGGTTTCCACCTGACAACGACGATATACTTTGTTGTTGCTGCTCTTATACCACCATTATTACTGGGGTTGGTGGGGGCCTGACAGCCGCAAATGGCCCGCGGGCCACCTATTGGGGAACCCCAATGTACGCCATCGGTCTGTGATACTGGTACCAAACTCCAAAGTGACTTGGATCAAGAGTGAATGTCAGTGTCCCAAATGTTGGTTGTGTTAGTGTAGTGATCAACCCACTGACCTATGTAGGAATAGGAATATTACAGTATCAACCACTTATGACCTATTCAAAAATGTTCCAAAATAGCGGATCTACAAGCACACACCTGCCCAAAATAGGGATGCCAGATGAGAGGTGTCTGATATTGTTTCCTGCTGACAGGGCTTGTGTAACAGCTCTAGACGTTAAGTATGTTTATTCCACATATTCTAACTTCCCGCTTTTGATATTTTGATAGCTGATTCGGTCATCTAATTCTCAATTTTTCTGTCACAGCTATGAGACATTTAAAAATGTGTTAAAATGTAATATACAGTGTATTCAAAAGCATGTGTCACAGAATGAAAAGCAGTTTAATTGTTTATTTGAATATTTCCCATGGTGAATGATACAAAAGGGCCAATGCAGTTTGTAACAATAGCTTTTTGCTTCAGAGATAAGGAAGAATTATTGCTCAAGACTGAAAATGCATTGGTGCTGTTCACATTGCAGCTAATGCTGCATGTGAGGTAACTAGTTAACATCTGACGGGTCTGGGAGAGTGGTGATATTGTCCGTGTCCATCCTATTCTGTGGCATCTGACCAGGTGATCTCATAGTCACTGAAAGCACTCTTCAGCTTTTCAACGGATACAGAGTGGTCAGCTTTGCCGAAGCCCTGAAAAGGTTGGACAAAATTAATATTGACAATAGCATTAATCTATAAAAGTTGATATACGTAGTACAGTGTGTGTGTGTGTGTGTGTGTGTGTGTGTGTGTGTGTGTGTGTGTGTGTGTGTGAGAGAGAGAGAGATTAAAATAAGGAACTTGCATCTCCTATGCCAGTGGTTCTCAACGTGTGGGACGGGACCCCCAGGGCGGTCCCCAAATTATTTTGGGGGGTCCCCAGATGATTAACGTAATGTGCAACATTGTTTTATCACTCAACAGTAAACAAAAAAGTTTAAGTGTATAGAGGGTATCTGCACATGGCCAAATTCTCGAATATTAGAGGCAGAAATTGTGAAAATAGCCGATCTACATGCTCACAGTCACAAAGTCTCGCAACGTGAGGCGTTGTGAGCATGTAGATCGACTATTTTCACAATAGAACTGTGTTATACAAAATGTAATTCCTCAACTCTTAAGGCTCTACAACCTTGTTGTAGTTTCCTAGCTATCACCTAGGCTTTGATATGTATTTTTAGGTGATAGCAAGAAAACTACACCGCGGTGAAGTGACTATCTCTTCACCCTGGACTCTGATAGAGGCTTTAGTGCTGGTCAGGGTGGGGTGTGCCCAGTTAAAATATGATTATTTTGGGGGTCGCGGCCTGTAAAGGTTGAGAACCACTGTGTTATGCAATGATGCACTTACAGTTGATTCTCCAAACACCCTCAGTTTTTTGTTGCTAGTGTTGTGCTCTATCTTGCCCCCTCCAAGGCACTTGCACTCTAGTCCCAGTGCCTCCATGGCCGGGGAGACCTTCTCAAATATGTTATCTATAAACAAGAAAATAAATGTCTAGAATTATACACATGCTGGACATCATCAACAATTAGGCCTATATTGAATCCAACAGATGCCTCTAAGACATTTAAAGCTATACTGTGTAAGATTCTCAACTAGTGGTCAGTAGCCATATAGCAAACCGCGGTCGCGTTCGCGTCTTTCGCCCGTTTTTCGTACCTTCACACCCCCGCGTCTGCCTCCACAACGCCGAGAGCTATCTTTGGAGGGGTCCCTGGTTCCTGTGCGTTCAGGCATTCCGGAGAAACGGACTACTTCACCCTGCCTGGTAGGCGAGATTACCTTTTGAGTAAAGAGACACACGGGCGACTACAAATATGGCGACCCCACTTCAAGATGCGCTGTGATTGGCCGGTAGTGTACCATGTGTGCATGATCGGCGATGTGATTGGGCAACGTATACACAACGTATACAGATGATGCAGATTACGTCAATTTTGCGCGAAATCCGGTCCACGGCCAGGATCATAGAAAACATATAAAGAGAAGGCTTCAGAAGCTGAAAATAACGGAGTGGGTGTTCTAAAACTTTAGCGATTTAACAGTTAGGACAATTTTAAGATTTGTTTTATAAAAAAAGTTACATGGTACAACTTTAAGTAATATGTTTTATTTGAATCTATGTAATGCATTTTAGACCAGAGTATCTGTTGCAATGAATTAACCATGGTACAGACATAGCTCTCTTTTTTACAACGGTTTTTCTGATGATATCCTCTGCATAGTAGGCTACTGTGTTCTGTCTGTCATTCAATGTTAGCCATAAATCATAACTCTTGTAGAGTGCTTTTATTTTGGGGCAAAACGTACCCCAATGTACGCCATCGGTCTGTGATACTGGTACCAAACTCCAAAGTGACTTGGATCAAGAGTGAATGTCAGTGTCCCAAATGTTGGTTGTGTTAGTGTAGTGATCAACCCACTGACCTATGTAGGAATAGGAATATTACAGTATCAACCACTTATGACCTATTCAAAAATGTTCCAAAATAGCGGATCTACAAGCACACACCTGCCCAAAATAGGGATGCCAGATGAGAGGTGTCTGATATTGTTTCCTGCTGACAGGGCTTGTGTAACAGCTCTAGACGTTAAGTATGTTTATTCCACATATTCTAACTTCCCGCTTTTGATATTTTGATAGCTGATTCGGTCATCTAATTCTCAATTTTTCTGTCACAGCTATGAGACATTTAAAAATGTGTTAAAATGTAATATACAGTGTATTCAAAAGCATGTGTCACAGAATGAAAAGCAGTTTAATTGTTTATTTGAATATTTCCCATGGTGAATGATACAAAAGGGCCAATGCAGTTTGTAACAATAGCTTTTTGCTTCAGAGATAAGGAAGAATTATTGCTCAAGACTGAAAATGCATTGGTGCTGTTCACATTGCAGCTAATGCTGCATGTGAGGTAACTAGTTAACATCTGACGGGTCTGGGAGAGTGGTGATATTGTCCGTGTCCATCCTATTCTGTGGCATCTGACCAGGTGATCTCATAGTCACTGAAAGCACTCTTCAGCTTTTCAACGGATACAGAGTGGTCAGCTTTGCCGAAGCCCTGAAAAGGTTGGACAAAATTAATATTGACAATAGCATTAATCTATAAAAGTTGATATACGTAGTACAGTGTGTGTGTGTGTGTGTGTGTGTGTGTGTGTGTGTGTGTGTGTGTGTGTGTGTGTGTGAGAGAGAGAGAGATTAAAATAAGGAACTTGCATCTCCTATGCCAGTGGTTCTCAACGTGTGGGACGGGACCCCCAGGGCGGTCCCCAAATTATTTTGGGGGGTCCCCAGATGATTAACGTAATGTGCAACATTGTTTTATCACTCAACAGTAAACAAAAAAGTTTAAGTGTATAGAGGGTATCTGCACATGGCCAAATTCTCGAATATTAGAGGCAGAAATTGTGAAAATAGCCGATCTACATGCTCACAGTCACAAAGTCTCGCAACGTGAGGCGTTGTGAGCATGTAGATCGACTATTTTCACAATAGAACTGTGTTATACAAAATGTAATTCCTCAACTCTTAAGGCTCTACAACCTTGTTGTAGTTTCCTAGCTATCACCTAGGCTTTGATATGTATTTTTAGGTGATAGCAAGAAAACTACACCGCGGTGAAGTGACTATCTCTTCACCCTGGACTCTGATAGAGGCTTTAGTGCTGGTCAGGGTGGGGTGTGCCCAGTTAAAATATGATTATTTTGGGGGTCGCGGCCTGTAAAGGTTGAGAACCACTGTGTTATGCAATGATGCACTTACAGTTGATTCTCCAAACACCCTCAGTTTTTTGTTGCTAGTGTTGTGCTCTATCTTGCCCCCTCCAAGGCACTTGCACTCTAGTCCCAGTGCCTCCATGGCCGGGGAGACCTTCTCAAATATGTTATCTATAAACAAGAAAATAAATGTCTAGAATTATACACATGCTGGACATCATCAACAATTAGGCCTATATTGAATCCAACAGATGCCTCTAAGACATTTAAAGCTATACTGTGTAAGATTCTCAACTAGTGGTCAGTAGCCATATAGCAAACCGCGGTCGCGTTCGCGTCTTTCGCCCGTTTTTCGTACCTTCACACCCCCGCGTCTGCCTCCACAACGCCGAGAGCTATCTTTGGAGGGGTCCCTGGTTCCTGTGCGTTCAGGCATTCCGGAGAAACGGACTACTTCACCCTGCCTGGTAGGCGAGATTACCTTTTGAGTAAAGAGACACACGGGCGACTACAAATATGGCGACCCCACTTCAAGATGCGCTGTGATTGGCCGGTAGTGTACCATGTGTGCATGATCGGCGATGTGATTGGGCAACGTATACACAACGTATACAGATGATGCAGATTACGTCAATTTTGCGCGAAATCCGGTCCACGGCCAGGATCATAGAAAACATATAAAGAGAAGGCTTCAGAAGCTGAAAATAACGGAGTGGGTGTTCTAAAACTTTAGCGATTTAACAGTTAGGACAATTTTAAGATTTGTTTTATAAAAAAAGTTACATGGTACAACTTTAAGTAATATGTTTTATTTGAATCTATGTAATGCATTTTAGACCAGAGTATCTGTTGCAATGAATTAACCATGGTACAGACATAGCTCTCTTTTTTACAACGGTTTTTCTGATGATATCCTCTGCATAGTAGGCTACTGTGTTCTGTCTGTCATTCAATGTTAGCCATAAATCATAACTCTTGTAGAGTGCTTTTATTTTGGGGCAAAACGTCCCAAAATACCAAAATAAAAGCGCTCTACAAGAGTTATGATTTATGGCAAATTCAATGTTATGTTTTAAAGGATCTCAATGTAAATACACTGCTTTCCTGAGCTTTATTCTTTTAGTTGACCTTGTACCAGTGAACTGTACTGTCATGAAACTGTACCTTTTCCTATGCAAAGTAAACTACTAATAAATACTTCAATCAATCTGGTCCGACTCCTAACGCAATGGACCAGAGCTAGCCTGCACTGCAGATGCACGTCCAGTTACACGTGCAGTTTGTGCACCTTTCTAAGGACCTTATATGGGGTGACATACTGACATTGGTCGACTCCACACAGTAAAAGGTATCTTTTTGTCAGCTCTTTGTTTGAATTAAGACCTGTTGTTAAAACGCATTGATTGCCTCGTCGTTTGGAAAAGGACAAGTTGTGGTATCCTGCAATGGAAGCAAAGCTAGATCAAGCAAAGCGCACCATACATAGCCTACTAGCCGGCTGCTACTAGCTTGAACTTACTGTGATACTTGGCATCTTTTGTGCCTCTTACAATATCTTTGTGCACGTCTCCGTCTTTCACATTTATCCTCACTAATATGTACTTAAAGGTTCCTTCAGGATCGATCTCAACATCGGGGACTTTAGCCAGAGCGTCTGCCATTGCTCTAGTGCCTAATCTGCCTATTATTCTCACTGCACCAGGGACAGCTCTGAGTCTGAACGCTGTTCTTCCAACGAAAGCACAAAACATGAACATGGTGCTGCTGTGCAGTGTGTACAGTGTGCAGAGAGCCGCCCTACCATATATGGGCAAAGAGGCGTGTACACTCGTGTCTTAAAGCAGTGGTTCTCAACCTGTGGGTCGGGACCCCCAGGGCGGTCCCCAAATTATTTTGGGGGGGTCCCCAGATGATTAACTTAATGTGCAAGTTAACATTGTTTTCTCTCAACAGTAAACATACAAACATACATTTTAAAGTGAACATTTTAAAGACTTTTTAATAGCTCTAAAAGGACAAGTTAAACATTGGCCAAATTGTCAAATATTAGAGGCAGAAATTGTGAAAATAGCCACATGCTCACAATGTTTCGCAACGCGAGGCGTTGTGAGCATGTAGATGTGCTATTTTCACAATAGAGGGTATGCACCTCCACTGGGACCCGCCCCCCTAATCTATACTGAGTGGCAAAACATTGAGCAGCATGGAGCATTGGAGTTTGGAAGTGCTAGTTGCAAATCACTCAACAGCCCTGCATACCACCTGTTTCTAATTTGCACATAATGCAGGAGGCAGCAGGATGTTGTGTTGTTGAAAACAAGTGCTTCCAAACTCTGACACTTGGAAAAATAAAAACCTGCACAGAATGCCTTGACAGAAAGTAGCTCATAACATGCCTATGGTGGATTTTTATGAAACAAAAACTTTGCTGATAGAAAGAGGATAATTCAAGCTTTCAGTACAGCTGCACTGTTGGTGAGTTTAACTTTGTTTAATACAATCAGATAGGACTTTTCTGTTTGGATGTATGGGATTTCAATGGCAGAAATCAGTTTTTTGCCACTCAGTAGGCGTTTCCACATAGATTCCAGCAACAGATGATGTCACGCGCATACCCTCTATAGAACTGTGTTATACAAAATGTAATGCCTCAAGTCAACTTAGTGCTTGTCAGGATGGGGGGGGTCCCAGTTAATGATTATTTTTGTCTTAAAGAACCAGACTTTAATTTGAAGCCGATTAAAGGTGCAGCTCGCCCAATAATTTATCTATGGCTATTAATAGGCCTATCATGTGAAGGAAAATTTAGCCTAGTATAAGCCTTTTTAAAATGTTATAATAAAACTTTGAACTGGAACCAAAAATGTTTGATGCACTTGAGAGGTGATGCACTTGATGTTAGATGATAAGCCATTCATAGGCTATTTATTTAAGAATGTATACAAAATATCAGTTTTGAGCAGTTGGATCTCTACATTAATGTACAATCATAGGCGATCTACATACTTTTAGGTGTATGACGTACATGTCACTTTGAATTGAGTACTAAGAAAACAAGCAATAGTGCTTTCTTGGGTTTAAAATCCTCTTAGCAGACCTTGAACTGTACTTTCCTGTGAAGAAGTATTCATTCAACCAATCAATCAATCAATCAATCAATCAATCAATCAAACTTTCACTTTGATGCTTGTTATCAGTAACTTGTTAAAGGGCGGAAATCCTTTGGTTTATAGGTGGTGGTGGCAGTGGGTCTCGTGTAAGCCGCCTGTCGCCCTCCACTCCATCAATGGTCGGACAGGAAGAGAGGATATGACTCATCATCACTCCTGGAAACTCCTTTTGGGTAGACAACAGGCCAGGCGCCTCTGCTACTGTGACCCATCTAAAAACACAGGTTCCCCAGACCCCCATAAAATACACATTATCACACACGTGGCCGAAATGTATAATGCCATATTCACTTTTATTTATTCTTCTCCTTTACATGACTTTTGACAGTGGTATGGTTGTGGTAGGCCTACAGGTGGTGAACAGCAATTATCTAACATATAATTCACCAAATGTCTGAGTGAGTGTCTGAG
>NC_137810.1:58695622-58848122 GCF_963921795.1 Nannobrachium achirus | reverse complement strand
TTAAGCATTCTGGGCCAAACAATTTCAATGGGAGTATTTGCAGATTAACCCAGCATTATTCAATTATTATGAGGTGTTAGTCTATTGCCACTAATTGTACAGTACAATACAGTAATAAAGGTACCCGAATTATAGGCAGTGAAATTATTATACCTCATCGTTACTCAACAATGCTGATAACAATAACATAAAATAAAGTATGATGGAAACCTTGTATGTTCAAAATAGTTTCTTTTGTATTTATCATTGCATCGCGAGGCGCTGTGTGCTTGTAGATCTGCTATTTTCACTAGTTTTGTGCGACGGTTGTATGATGAAGCAGGGCTTTACTTTACGGGAAAAAAACTACAAATTTGAACCTAGGAGATATGCGGTTTTTGCCCGACAGTGATGATATAATAGATATTTGTTGCCAAATATAAAAATGTGAACGGAATCTGAATGAGTAAAACCGACCTTTCTTTCTTCAGCGTTGTGTGGGACGCAAGTAGAGGGCTGGTCTTACTTCTACTCCAACACCACCATGAACTGGAACGACGCCAGAGACTGGTGCAAGACGATGAACAACTCTGACATGGTGGCCATTCAGAACCAGGAGGAGATCGCTCACCTCAACAGCTGGCTCCCCAAGAAGAACGGATACTACTGGATCGGGATCCGCAAGATCAACGACAACTGGACCTGGGTGGGGACCAACAAGACTCTGACAGAGGAAGCGACCAACTGGGCCTATAAAGAACCAAACAACGGCAAGAAGAACGGAAAGATACCTTCTAGAAAGCCTGCTGTGCCTGAAGACTGTGTGGAGATGTACATCAAGAGGGACAAAGAACAAGGCAAGTGGAACGACGAGAGCTGCGCGAAGCTGAAGACTGCTCTGTGTTTCACAGGTAAGCAAATTGAGCTAATTACTAATTAATTTAACTCTGAGAGTATACAGGTCCATTTGGTTTCCTTTGTACACTCTCAGAGTTACAAATGGTAAAACAGTTTGAGTCTGGTCTGTTAGTGTCAAAGTCATACAACGTTCTTTCTCCCATGTCTGTCCACAGCTGCCTGCAAGAAGGACTCATGCGTACCCCAACACGGAGAATGCGTGGAGACCATCAACAACCACACGTGCAGTTGTTACGAAGGTTTTTACGGCGATAAGTGTGAGCATGGTAAGAAAACCTTTCTTTTAGCCCAGATATTACCAACGTGCGTTTCCTTTAGTCCAGATTATACCAAGGTGCAGTCATGTCTAATATGAATTGTTCTGTTTTTGTTTTGTTTACCAGTTGTTCAGTGTGACAAGGAGGAGGTGACAGTCCACGCGAAAGCGAGTGTCAGTTGTTCCCATGTGCATGGCGAGTACGCCTACGACTCCCTGTGCCAGTATTCCTGCCAGGAAGGATACAGCATGAGCACTCCTGATCGCATGAAGTGCAACGCCTCTGGAAAGTGGTCAGAACAGCCGCCGACCTGTGAACGTAAGTTCAGAGTCGCTTTTTGTTTTTGTTGGTCAAACTCAATGAGGTTTTCTACATAATATCATATTAAAAAATTATCTGTGGTATTCTGACAAATAATATTTGGAGAATACAGTATGTGTATCTCATTATCCAAAATGTCATGTGTTGTAATGTGTGTGTGTAAATGTCTCTGTCTCATGCAGTGGTGCAGTGTAAGGAACTGTCTGCTCCTGACAGAGGATTCATGAAGTGCTCAGCTCCTCTGGGCTCCTACAGCTACCAGTCTACCTGCACCTTCTCCTGTGAGGAGGGTTATATCCTGGCTGGCTCTGACCATCTGCAATGTCAATCCTCAGGACTCTGGAATGACTCACGGCCACAGTGTGCTGGTACGGACCCATATTCCTTTCTCTCTGCGTGTGGGGGTGGTGAATCACTTTGTACTTTTGTAGCGCTATAGCCTACATAATATTTCTACATTATGAAATGGAAAACATACAGTATGTACCATCTATTGATATTTTTAACTCACTGTATTCTCTTGTTTTGCAGCCGTCATGTGCCCGTCGCTGGAGCACCCAGAGAACGGAGCTGTCAACTGTGGCCACGACGATAACGTCGAGATGAGGTTTAGTTATGAGAACAGCTGCAACTTCACTTGTGACCAGGGCTACCGTCTGGTGGGGGCAAACACGGTGACATGCATGTCAACGAAGGAGTGGAGCGAGAACGAACCTCGTTGTGAAGGTGAGCGCAACCTTTAGGTGTCATTCAAGCACCCTCAATGCAGGTCTAGCAGTGATTCCAAAACATTATCGCTCAAGACCCAAATGAGAAATTAGACGTTTGCCCGGGACCTAAACTAGTGAAAATAGCAGATCTAACTATTCGCCTAGATCGCCTATTTTCACTACTTCATAAACATTTGTTTTCTAATTTATGGAATTTCTTAGATTTTTCTTTTAGTTCTTCATGAAATTGCTGAAAAAGATCATTGAATTTGTTTTGAATTGATGAAAAACGTTTGGGAATTCTTTTTGAAATTGTTTTCAAATAATAATAATTAAAAACAAAATGTAGGAAACCAAAAATTAAGGGACCCATAAAAATGTGTCTGCGACCCACAAATGGGTCCCGACCCAGTGTTTGGGAAACAGTGTAGTAGTAAGTACTGCTTAAGATTCAGAGCTCCCCTCAAATGGGGGAATTCTGAATGCAGAAAAGGCATAAAACACACACTCATATAGGTCACAAAATGTACAGTAACTTTGAGGTAAGCGCAACAAAAATGATGTTGTCTTATTATCGTCTAATTTCCATTGTCTCTCCCTCCCTCTCTCTCTATCTGTCCTACAGCTATTACTTGCCAGAGACCTGAAGGAGACGCTCCCCTTCTTGTGGAGTGTAGTAATGCCACCAACCAACTGACACCTGATGCCACATGCAACTTCAGCTGTGGTGCCGGTTTTGAACTGGAGGGGGCGCCCAGTATTCAGTGTTCTGAAGAGGGACAGTGGACGACTGACATACCCACCTGCAAAGGTAAATGCACAACAACACAATCTTTGCCTGTCAAATGTATTTCTGAAATGCTATATAACAGTGGTTCTCAAACTTTTACATTTCAAGGTCTTCCCTTTACTCTGACAGTATACAAACAGTCCATTTATATAATGTCAGAGTTACAGACTTGTAAGGGTCAATTTAGACCACCCCTAAAGGAACCAAGACAGTTCCTGGAATCCACTTTGAGAACCAGTGCTATATAAGATAACAATATATGTTATATATATTTTCCCCCCCACAATCATTCACAATTTATCCCAATCATTGAATGTGTATGATTTTGTGACCTGTACATGACATCTAAATCTTATCTTCCTCTCAGCACTGCAGTGTACCACTCCGATGGCCCCCGAGGGAGTCCAGATCGCATGTGTTCCCCCTCCTTCCCCCTCCTCATCTGTGTCTGCCGCGGACTCCCATCTGCAGGGCTCAGTCTGTACCTTCAGCTGTGATGAGGGCCACAAACTCCAGGGGTCCCTGAACGTGGAATGCACTCAGACGGGACATTGGAACTCTACACCTCCCACCTGCACAGGTATGTCCCTGCACACAACCAGACAGGAGCACTTGTTATGACCAGGCACGTGCACACATAGTAGACATCAAAGGGGGCTTGAGCACCTGCCCTTTTATCCGTCTGTAAAACTTGCTTTCTCCAGACACAGTTTTTAATATGGTGAAAGAAATGCAAATGTCCTCTTTCCATAGGCTACATGAAGGCCGCATTCAAGAGAATTGCCTTGTCCAAACTCTGCTGCAGCATCTTATGTTGAAAGAATTGCCCTCTCTGTGTAGACATCCATGCCGTTACGCCACATCTCCAGTATTGACTTGATTATGCTTAGTTCAGTGTGGTATCATCACGCACACCGGAAATAGCCGACGCGTTGTGAGCTTAGAGGTCTGTTATTTTCGATATTTCCACCAAAAGGCCCTTTTAGTAACATTCTCTGCACGTCCCTGCTTATGACACAAGATCCATTATGAGTAAGGTGTGGCCTGTATCAATATACAGTATAACCAATAATATAATGTGTTTTGAATGTTCCTGTCTCGTGCAGTGGTCCAGTGTAAGGAGCTGACAGTTCCTGACAAAGGATCCATGAAGTGCTCGGGTCCCCTGGGCCCCTCCAGCTACCAGTCCACCTGCACCTTTTCCTGCGAGGATGGATACCAGCTGAGCACTCCTGGTCACATAAAGTGCAGCGAATCTGGAAAATGGTCAGAAGAACAGACGCCGACCTGTGAACGTAAGTTAGGAGTCTCTCTGCTTTTGTCAAACTCAAAGAGGCATCCATGGTGCTATTCAATGGATGATGTTATTCCAATACATTATATTTGGATGTATGCGTTTCTCATTACGGTACATTTCATGTGTTGTAATGTGTGTGTAAATGTCTCTGTCTCATGCAGTGGTGCAGTGTAAGGAACTGTCTGCTCCTGACAGAGGATTCATGAAGTGCTCAGATCCTCTGGGCTCCTCCAGCTACCAGTCTACCTGCACCTTCTCCTGTGAGGAGGGTTACTTCCTAGCTGGCTCTGACCATCTGCAATGTCAATCCTCAGGACTCTGGAATGACTCACGGCCACAGTGTGTCGGTACGGACCCATTATTCTCTTCTCTTTGTGTGTGTTCTGAACAGAATGATTCCAGCATGATATATCTTTATACTTACATGACACTGACATCTAAATCTTGTTCACAGCACTGCAGTGCCCCGCTCCAGTGGTCCCCGAGGGAGTCCAGGTCACATGCGTAGCTCCTTCCCCCTCCTCATCTGCGGACTCCCATCCGCAGGGCTCAGTCTGTACCTTCAGCTGTGATGAGGGCCACGAACTCCAGGGGTCCCTGAACGTGGAATGCACTCAGACGGGACATTGGAACTCTACCCCTCCCACCTGCACAGGTACTGTATACAGATGTGTATGCAGATATCATGTGGAATACTAACATTTTTTACTCACATACATATTAATGAAAGGGTCGAGAGCTTTGTTTAATCTACAGACACCTCTCTAAAATAGGACGATAGGTGTCTGTTGACAGCTCTAATTGTGCACTGTTAAGCTCTAAGCTCTTCATAGTTCAAGATATCAGTTTGCAATGATTTCTGATTATATTTCCACAGGTTCTGGGCCTACAGTGAACCCCACCACCTTGGGTTTGGCAGCACTTGGCGCTGCCTTGCTGTCCGGTCTGTCCCTGGCTGCCTGGCTGCTGAAACGACTCCGACTGAGAAAGAACAAGTTTGAGCTGAATTCATTGTGAGTTTCAGGCAACCTCAACCACTCTCCTGTAATCAATCAAATATTGACTCTCATCGTGTTGAGCCACAACACTTAAACCACTGGTTCCCAAACAGTGGGTCGGGACCTATTTGTGGGTCACGGACCAATTTTCATGGGTCACGACTCCCCAAAAGAAAATATTATTTCAAAAGATTTTTTATTAAATTTTTAAATAAAAAGATAAAATGAAATAATTGTATGCATTTTAAAACAAACAAACAGACACATTTAAGAAATTCCATGAATAAATTATAATAATTAAAAAGTTGTGAAAAAAGCCGATTTACGAGCACGCAATGTGGCGCAAAGCAATGTGTTGTGAGCTTATAGATCTGCTATTTTCACCAGTTTGGGAAGCACTGACTTAAACCATGTGTGCCTCTTGTGTGGTGCTTTTCAGTGAGAATTTACTGGATGCTCCACAGCACTACAGGAACAGCATTGACAGCGACAGCCTCATATAGAAGAAAAGCATCATGGGTAAGTCCAGGACACTTTGGGACGTAACGTGATGTTATGTGACGGTCTCTGTTAAAGGACAACTTTAGTTTTTTTACAACAAGGGTTCATATTTTAGATTGTAATTAAAGAATATAAAAGATGAGTGTTAAAATTATTTCATTTACTTCTTTCTATTGTTTTAGAGTTTCTTATTTCAGTGTTTGGGGGCATGCGTACAAGTGGCTAAATATGTCATTTTACACAGAATAAGTCCATTCCCAAGATACAACGCGACCTTTCATGGTTGGATGTGACTTATGGGGGCTAGAAGTGTTACTGTAAATAGCAATAAAGAAACTGCTGGCTTATTGTGTCTAAAAATACATATTCATCCACTTGTACGCATGCCCCCATGCGTACGCATGCCCCACATTTTAGCATGGTAAACGCGATAAAACAATAGAAATTAAAACATTTTAACACTCACTTTTTCTTTTCTCTAATTACAATCTAAAATATGAACCCTTGTTGTAAAAAAACAAAGTTGTCCTTTAAGGAGGAAACAAGTGTGATTACTAAGTTAACACCTACCGTGTAATGATGAATGGATTGCATTTTTATAGCGCTTTTCTAAGCAAGTTGCGAACTCTAAACACTTTACAATGGACTATTCATTCATACATTGGGATGTAGTTAACACCTGTTGTTTCTTTCTTCAGGAGTCTCCTGAATCCTTTGCTACTTTCAAATGACACCGGCAGCTGCAGAATGGGATTGGAAGAATACATGTTCCACCACCCTGGCCACAATATGACTTCCGGTTGGTTCTAGAGGAAGTGGCGGAAGTGCTGTGTTTAACGGAAGTTACGTCATGCGTTGTAGTCTTCCGTTGAAATTCTCATGGCGGAAGTTGAACAGTCTCTGCCTGATATTGTCACCAGAGGCCTTTCTCTTCGCAGATGAGTAAGCCTGGCTACGCGAGGCTAATGTTCCACCCTCGAATGGATGTGATTGGCTGACTGCAATTCAGCGGTCACAGAACTTCAACTAAACTGTGAAAGATTCATAAAAAGATTATGTTTCATGTTTTTGGTATGAAAGTATCTTGTACTATCAGTATGTTTGTCTATATCTCCACATAAGAGATTCAATTGTTTGTATTATTTAACCTGTATTTAACCAAGAGAAAACTCATTGAGTGGGTTTAGTATGTTTGTCTCTATCTCCACATAAGAGATTCAATTGTTTGTATTATTTAACCTGTATTTAACCAAGAGAAAACTCATTGAGTGGGTTTAATACTCATGGAGAATATATGTGTAGCACATTATTTGTATTTGGGAGGGAAAATGGTCCGTGAATTATTGGTTTTTGTACTCCCCGTTCTCCCAAGGGGACATTTATGTTGAGCACATTTTGTGCTGGAATGTTGTAAGGTTTTATGTTATTCTAAATTGTAGTAGTTTCTGTGATCATACTGTGTTGTAATTTAAATGATTATTTATATATTGTGACACAACTGTGAAAATGTGAATACATTTCAGAATGTCTATTCATATTTATTTATGTATAATTTATTTAGGCTAACTACTGGTTATGAGGCCCATAGTGTATATTAGAACATGTCATTATGTTTTGTTTATGATTTTTCTCCAATAAAAGCTTTTCATGGTATTCTGTAGTTGTCATTAATTTAAAATGTATGGAGCATTATCTTGTAACATGATCATTCATGTTACAGTCATATTAGACAAATCAGATAATATCGATCAATAATCAAGAAGGTTTTATTTGTCATTCACTCACAGGAAGGAATAAGCAGTGAAATGTTGGTGCGTGCGGCTTGGCCACAAGACTGCAAAAAATGCAAAAGATAACAATGGGTTTCAAATTGTGTATATTATAACAACGTATTAAAGTAGAATCATCCAATTCCAATAATTCCATTATTGCAATTATGCTTGTACTTAAGCAAGCACTTAAGTCACTTTATTGTTGGGTATTGGAGAAGGTCCAAAACGATATATATTTTTACAGACTCAATGCTGTGTGTGTGTGTGTGTGTGTGTGTGTGTGTGTGTGTGTGTGTTGTTTTCAAATCATCTTAAATAACCAGGTAGACATAATAACAGTCACATGGAGTGTTATTATTCTAACATTATTCTAATTATGAGAGTAATTCACATGGAGGCCTCTGCAGTGCTTGAATCAGTGAGGAACAAGTCAGGGGAGGGGTGACCAGGGGTTCCATTTACGTGTGCTCGTTGTTATTTGGTATTTTATTTGTCTTGTATGGTAAAATAATAATTTCAACGAAAACTTCAATCAATCAAACATCACGCACAATAAGCTACATTAACTTTTTGTGCACTGATATTTATCTCTCTCTGTCTGAGAGGCGTGATAAGCACTGGTATCTTTTTATTTTTATCTCATGACTGCTTCCCTCTTATATTTGTACTGAATCTGGCCTCTATTCCCTACCACAAGGATCTTCAACAGGGGGTCCGGGACCCCTAGGGGGTCCTCAGAGTTACTTTCTTGGGTTTAAAATCCTCTTAGCAGACCTTGAACTCTACTTTCCTGTGAATTAGTATTCATTCAACCAATCAATCAATCAAACTTTCACTTTGATGCTTGTTATCAGTAACTTGTTAAAGGGCGGAAATCCTTTGGTTTATAGGTGGTGGTGGCAGCGTGTAATCCGCCTGTCGCCCTCCACTCCATCAATGGTCGGACAGGAAGAGAGGATATGACTCATCATCACTCCTGGAAACTCCTGTTGGGTAGACAACAGGCCAGGCGCCTCTGCTACTGTGACCCATCTAAAAACACAGGTTCCCCAGACCCCCATAAAATGTATAATGCCATATTCACTTTTATTTATTCTTCTCCTTTGACATGACTTTTGACAGTGGTATGGTTGTGGTAGGCCTACAGGTGGCGAACAGCAATTATTAAATATAACTGATAGAGAATTCATGTTCTCCCTCAGTGTTGTCTTAGTCAGAGTGCAGGCCAATAGTGGTTGAAAAGAACTTTACTTATTACAATTTTGATTTATTTGTACTTTCCAGTTTTCAATACTTTTACTTCACTACATCTCTAGAGGCAAATATTGTCCTTCACTATAATTATGTGAATATTTAGTTACTAGTTACTTTGTAGATTTGGATTATTCTTGCAAAACCACTTCAGACCTACCTTGAAGTGCAGGTGCGGGCGTGCGGCGCATTGTGAGCTTGTAGATCTACTATTTTTCAAAGGAAATTCATAAAGATACATTTGAAAACTTTTGAAAATGGGACATTCTGCATAATGATGAGTACTTTTACTGTTGGAAGTATTTTAATGCCAATACTTTTGTACATTTAATCTAGAAAATGTTGAATACCGAACTTGTACTTGTAACAGACTATTTCTATGATAGGGTATTGATACTTTTACATTTGAGTACTTATTCTAGTGCCTACTGTGCACTTGTGACTTGCAGTGGACCAACTTGACATTTCATAGACCAAAATACTGTATATTTCACTTACAATTCTTTAGAATAAAAAAAGAAGGCCCTCCTTGCCCATGCACTGCCTGCCTGAGGTGGAAGACCCACATGTACTGTATATACATCATTGATATCAGATGGACACCTTATACAGTATGTCCAAAATCATTTTAATTATTATTTTAACAAAAACGAGCTGCAAGTATTCATTGCTACTCTGCCAGTCTTTTAGGCCCATGCCTCTTCCATTTTTGCATTCTTAACTCATGATTCTTATGCCACCTCTAATGTCACAAGAGATGCTCATTAAAATGTATACTTTGATTTCACATTCTAAATGATTGAAAAATAACACAATAAAACATTGAAGCCATGGCCCGGACGGAAGGTGTGGGGAATTAATGATCATTGGTAATTCCCCACATCATCGGTCCGGATCGAACCACCAACTTTCACTGTAAACTATAACAATAATTTCCTGTTTCCTGTTGGTACTCCAACTCCATTGAAGTGGGATTTCCACTGAATCTGAAATCCCACCCACTCCGGTAATAGTGAAAGGGGCCGGGAGCCGGGAGATATAAACCTCCCGGCCCGAGTTGTAGAGGGAACAGAATCATCTCATACTCTGCCTGACTCGGACTGTAGACATACAGTACTTCTTGGATTAGCTGCTGTAGACTTTCATACATAAACTTATCATGGTTAGTGTGATGCATTTACATTTTTGCAAGAGCAACTACCAGTGTGTGTGTGTGTGTGTGTGTGTGTGTGTGTGTGTGTGTGTGTGTGTGTGTGTGTGTGTGTATGCTTTCATCGTTTATCTACAGTATATTCATTAAGGATTTTTTCAGGTGGTCATTTTTACATTTCATTTTTTTTATGTTGCTACAGGACCGCCGTTTTGGATTACATGGAAAGAGTGGATCTCAGATTGCTGCATGGATTACCCTGATCTATCTTTATTCAAGTATGTCAATCTTTTTCAAAACCATATTACCTTAAGCATTCTGGGCCAAACAATTTCAATGGGAGTATTTGCAGATTAACCCAGCATTATTCAATTATTATGAGGTGTTTGTCTATTGCCACTAATTGTACAGTACAATACAGTAATAAAGGTACCCGAATTATAGGCAGTGAAATTATTATAGGCCTACCTCATCGTTACTCAACAATGCTGATAACAATAACATAAAATAAAATATGATGGAAACCTTGTATGTTCAAAATAGTTTCTTTTGTATTTATCATTGCATCGCGAGGCGCTGTGTGCTTGTAGATCTGCTATTTTCACTAGTTTTGTGCGACGGTTGTATGATGAAGCAGGGCTTTACTTTACGGGAAAAAAAACTACAAATTTGAACCTAGGAGATATGCGGTTTTTGCCCGACAGTGACGATATAATAGATATTTGGTGCCAAATATAAAAATGTGAACGGAATCTGAATGAGTAAAACCGACCTTTCTTTCTTCAGCGTTGTGTGGGACGCAAGTAGAGGGCTGGTCTTACTTCTACTCCAACACCACCATGAACTGGAACGACGCCAGAGACTGGTGCAAGACGATGAACAACTCTGACATGGTGGCCATTCAGAACCAGGAGGAGATCGCTCACCTCAACAGCTGGCTCCCCAAGAAGAACGGATACTACTGGATCGGGATCCGCAAGATCAACGACAACTGGACCTGGGTGGGGACCAACAAGACTCTGACAGAGGAAGCGACCAACTGGGCCTATAAAGAACCAAACAACGGCAAGAAGAACGGAAAGATACCTTCTAGAAAGCCTGCTGTGCCTGAGGACTGTGTGGAGATGTACATCAAGAGGGACAAAGAACAAGGCAAGTGGAACGACGAGAGCTGCG
The DNA here is from genome assembly GCF_963921795.1 of Nannobrachium achirus. Classification (NCBI taxonomy): domain Eukaryota; kingdom Metazoa; phylum Chordata; class Actinopteri; order Myctophiformes; family Myctophidae; genus Nannobrachium; species Nannobrachium achirus. Next base: position 58,837,002 of record NC_137810.1, on the reverse strand, counting down.
CGAAGCTGAAGACTGCTCTGTGTTTCACAGGTAAGCAAATTGAGCTAATTACTAATTAATTTAACTCTGAGAGTATACAGGTCCATTTGGTTTCCTTTGTACACTCTCAGAGTTACAAATGGTAAAACAGTTTGAGTCTGGTCTGTTAGTGTCAAAGTCATACAACGTTCTTTCTCCCATGTCTGTCCACAGCTGCCTGCAAGAAGGACTCATGCGTACCCCAACACGGAGAATGCGTGGAGACCATCAACAACCACACGTGCAGTTGTTACGAAGGTTTTTACGGCGATAAGTGTGAGCATGGTAAGAAAACCTTTCTTTTAGCCCAGATATTACCAACGTGCGTTTCCTTTAGTCCAGATTATACCAAGGTGCAGTCGTGTCTAATATGAATTGTTCTGTTTTTGTTTTGTTTACCAGTTGTTCAGTGTGACAAGGAGGAGGTGACAGTCCACGCGAAAGCGAGTGTCAGTTGTTCCCACGCGCATGGCGAGTACGCCTACGACTCCCTGTGCCAGTATTCCTGCCAGGAAGGATACAGCATGAGCACTCCTGATCGCATGAAGTGCAACGCCTCTGGAAAGTGGTCAGAACAGCCGCCGACCTGTGAACGTAAGTTCAGAGTCGCTTTTTCCTTTGTGTCAAACTCAAAGAGGTTTTCTCCATAATATCGTATCATTAAAAACGTATCTGTGGTATTCCAACAAATAATATTTGGAGAATACAGTATGTGTATCTCATTATCCAAAATGTCATGTGTTGTAATGTGTGCGTAAATGTCTCTGTCTCATGCAGTGGTGCAGTGTAAGGAACTGTCTGCTCCTGACAGAGGATTCATGAAGTGCTCAGCTCCTCTGGGCTCCTACAGCTACCAGTCTACCTGCACCTTCTCCTGTGAGGAGGGTTATATCCTGGCTGGCTCTGACCATCTGCAATGTCAATCCTCAGGACTCTGGAATGACTCACGGCCACAGTGTGCTGGTACGGACCCATATTCCTTTCTCTCTGCATGTGTGGGTGGTGAATCACTTTGTACTTTTGTAGCGCTATAGCCTACATAATAACGTTTCTACATTATGAAATGGAAAACATACAGTATGTACCATCTATTGATATTTTTAACTCACTGTATTCTCTTGTTTTGCAGCCGTCATGTGCCCGTCGCTGGAGCACCCAGAGAACGGAGCTGTCAACTGTGGCCACAACGATAACGTCGAGATGAGGTTTAGTTATGAGAACAGCTGCAACTTCACTTGTGACCAGGGCTACCGTCTGGTGGGGGCAAACACGGTGACATGCATGTCAACGAAGGAGTGGAGCGAGAACGAACCTCGTTGTGAAGGTGAGCGCAACCTTTAGGTGTCATTCTACTTCAGGTGTCATTCAAGCACCCTCAATGCAGGTCTAGCAGTGATTCCTAAACATTATCGCTCGAGACCCAAAAGAGAAATTAGACGTTTGCCCGGGACCTAAACTAGTGAAAATAGCAGATCTAACTATTTGCCTAGATCACCTATTTTCACTATTTCATAAACATTTGTTTTCTAATTTATGGAATTTCTTAGATTTTTCTTTTAGTTCTTCATGAAATTGCTGAAAAAGATAATTGAATTTGTTTTGAATTGATGAAAAATGTTTGGGAATGTTTTTTTTAATTGTTTTCAAATAATAATAATTAAAAACAAAATGTAGGAAACCAAAAATTAAGGGACCCATACAAATGTGTCTGCAACCCACAAATGGGTCCCGACCCAGTGTTTGGGAAACAGTGTAGTAGGAAGTACTGGTTAAGATTCAGAGCTCCCCTCAAATGGGGGAATTCTGAATGCAGAAAAGGCATTGGAGATAGGTCACAACATGTACAGTAACTTTGAGGTAAGCACAACAAAAATGATGTTGTCTTATTATCGTCTAATTTCCATTGTCTCTCCCTCCCTCTCTCTCTATCTGTCCTACAGCTATTACTTGCCAGAGACCTGAAGGAGACGCTCCCCTTCTTGTGGAGTGTAGTAATGCCACCAACCAACTGACACCTGACGCCACATGCAACTTCAGCTGTGGTGCCGGTTTTGAACTGCAGGGGGCGCCCAGTATTCAGTGTTCTGAAGAGGGACAGTGGACGACTGACATACCCACCTGCAAAGGTAAATGCACAACAACACAATCTTTGCCTGTAAAATGTATTTCTGAAATGCTATATAACAGTGGTTCTCAAACCTTTACATTTCAAGGTCTTCCCTTTACTCTGACAGTATACAAACAGTCCATTTATATAATGTCAGAGTTACAGACTTGTAAGGGTCAATTTAGACCACCCCTAAAGGAACCAAGACAGTTCCTGGAATCCACTTTGAGAACCAGTGCTATATAAGATAACAATATATGTTATATATATTTTCCCCCCCACAATCATTCACAATTTATCCCAATCATTGAATGTGTATGATTTTGTGACCTGTACATGACATCTAAATCTTATCTTCCTCTCAGCACTGCAGTGTACCACTCCGATGGCCCCCGAGGGAGTCCAGATCGCATGTGTTCCCCCTCCTTCCCCCTCCTCATCTGTGTCTGCTGCGGACTCCCATCCGCAGGGCTCAGTCTGTACCTTCAGCTGTGATGAGGGCCACGAACTCCAGGGGTCCCTGAACGTGGAATGCACTCAGACGGGACATTGGAACTCTACCCCTCCCACCTGCACAGGTATGTCCCTGCACACAACCAGACAGGAGCACTTGTTATGACCAGGCACGTGCACACATAGTAGACATCAAAGGGGGCTTGAGCACCTGCCCTTTTATCCGTCTGTAAAACTTTTTAATATGGTGAAAGAAATGCAAGTGTCCTCTTTCCATAGGCTACATGAAGGCCGCATTCAAGAGAATTGCCTTGTCCAAACTCTGCTGCAGCATCTTATGTTGACAGAATTGCCCTCTCTGTGTAGACATCCTTGCCGTTACGCCACATCTCCAGTATTGACTTGATTATGCTTAGTTCAGTGTGGTATCATCACGCACACCGGAAATAGCCGACGCGTTGTGAGCTTAGAGGTCTGTTATTTTCGATATTTCCACCAAAAGGCCCTTTTAGAAATGTCAGCCCCTGCGTCTTTAACATTCTCTGCACGTCCCTGCTTATGACACAAGATCCATTATGAGTAAGGTGTGGCCTGTATCAATATACAGTATAACCGATAATATAATGTGTTTTGAATGTTCCTGTCTCGTGCAGTGGTCCAGTGTAAGGAGCTGACAGTTCCTGACAAAGGATCCATGAGGTGCTCGGGTCCCCTGGGCCCCTCCAGCTACCAGTCCACCTGCACCTTTTCCTGCGAGGATGGATACCAGCTGAGCACTCCTGGTCACATAAAGTGCAGCGGATCTGGAAGATGGTCAGAAGAACAGACGCCGACCTGTGAACGTAAGTTAGGAGGAGTCTCTCTGCTTTTGTCAAACTCAAAGAGGCATCCATGGTGCTATTCAATGGATGCCGTTATTCCAATACATTATATTTGGAGGTATGCGTATCTCATTACGGTACATTTCATGTGTTGTAATGTGTGTGTAAAAATACCTCTGTCTCATGCAGCGGTGCAGTGTAAGGAACTGTCTGCTCCTGACAGAGGATTCATGAAGTGCTCTGATCCTCTGGGCTCCTCCAGCTACCAGTCTACCTGCACCTTCTCCTGTGAGGAGGGTTACTTCCTAGCTGGCTCTGACCATCTGCAATGTCAATCCTCAGGACTCTGGAATGACTCACGGCCACAGTGTGTCGGTACGGACCCATTATTCTCTTCTCTTTGTGTGTGTTCTGAACAGAATGATTCCAGCATGATATATCTTTATACTTACATGACACTGACATCTAAATCTTGTTCACAGCACTGCAGTGCCCCGCTCCAGTGGTCCCCGAGGGAGTCCAGGTCACATGCGTAGCTCCTTCCCCCTCCTCATCTGCGGACTCCCATCCGCAGGGCTCAGTCTGTACCTTCAGCTGTGATGAGGGCCACGAACTCCAGGGGTCCCTGAACGTGGAATGCACTCAGACGGGACATTGGAACTCTACCCCTCCCACCTGCACAGGTACTGCATACAGATGTGTATGCAGATATCATGTGGAATACTAACATTTTTTACTCACATACATATTAATGAAAGGGTCGAGAGCTTTGTTTAATCTACAGACACCTCTCTAAAATAGGACGATAGGTGTCTGTTGACAGCTCTAATTGTGCACTGTTAAACATGGATTCTCTCTATTTCTTATTCCACAGTGGTGACTTGCGACTCACTCGAGGATCCTGCTAATGGCGCTGTGAGCTGTTCAGACTCTGAGGCGATATACAACACCCAGTGCAACTTCACGTGTGACCAAGGCCACTCGTTGCATGGACAAGAGGTCCTCGCCTGCAACCGTCACGGCAATTGGACCGCAGAGATGCCTACTTGCCTACGTAAGGACGAGAATAATAAAATAACTACTACATGTTCATCGATTTCTTAGACAGCTTAGCCTTGCACTGTCATGTTGGAGTAATCTGTATTTTCAGACATTTAACCACTTGAACTGTCAAATACTTAGTCTGCTCCCTCAAAAACTCAAAAACTCTTTGCCAAAAATAGCCGATCTACAAGCTTACAACGCCTCGCACAGCGTAGATCGGCTATTTTTGGCTAATGTTCCACTCAGAACAGGGATGCTAGTGTTCAAATGGTTAATGTAAAAAACATAATGATATCACACAAAGATTTGGCGGCCTCCCGGTAGTAACTCTGAGGACCCCTAGGGGTAACAGACCTCCTTTTGAAGACCCCTGCTCTAAGCTCTTCATAGTTCAAGATATCAGTTTGCAATGATTTCTGATTATATTTCCACAGGTTCTGGGCCTACAGTGAACCCCACCACCTTGGGTTTGGCAGCAGGTGGCGCTGCCTTGCTGTCCGGTCTGTCCCTGGCTGCCTGGCTGCTGAAACGACTCCGACTGAGAAAGAACAAGTTTGAGCTGAATTCATTGTGAGTTTCAGGCAACCTCAACCACTCTCCTGTAATCAATCAAATATTGACTCTCATCGTGTTGAGCCACAACACTTAAACCACTGGTTCCCAAACAGTGGGTCGGGACCTATTTGTGGGTCACGGACCAATTTTCATGGGTCACGACTCCCCAAAAGAAAATATTATTTCAAAAGATTTTTTATTAAATTTTTAAATAAAAAGATAAAATGAAATAATTGTATGCATTTTAAAACAAACAAACAGACACATTTAAGAAATTCCATGAATAAATTATAATAATTAAAAAGTTGTGAAAATAGCCGATTTACGAGCACGCAATGTGGCGCGAAACAATGTGTTGTGAGCTTATAGATCTGCTATTTTCACCAGTTTGGGAAGCACTGACTTAAACCATGTGTGCCTCTTGTGTGGTGCTTTTCAGTGAGAATTTACTGGATGCTCCACAGCACTACAGGAACAGCATTGACAGCGACAGCCTCATTTAGAAGAAAAGCATCATGGGTAAGTCCAGGACACACTTTGGGACGTAACGTGATGTTATGTGACGGTCTCTGTTAAAGGACAACTTTAGTTTTTTTACAACAAGGGTTCATATTTTAGATTGTAATTAAAGAATATAAAAGATGAGTGTTAAAATTATTTCATTTACTTCTTTCTATTGTTTTAGAGTTTCTTATTTCAGTGTTTGGGGGCATGCGTACAAGTGGCTAAATATGTCATTTTACACAGAATAAGTCCATTCCCAAGATACAACGCGACCTTTCATGGTTGGATGTGACTTATGGGGGCTAGAAGTGTTACTGTAAATAGCAATAAAGAAACTGCTGGCTTATTGTGTCTAAAAATACATATTCATCCACTTGTACGCATGCCCCCATGCGTACGCATGCCCCACATTTTAGCATGGTAAACGCGATAAAACAATAGAAATTAAAACATTTTAACACTCACTTTTTCTTTTCTCTAATTACAATCTAAAATATGAACCCTTGTTGGAAAAAAACAAAGTTGTCCTTTAAGGAGGAAACAAGTGTGATTACTAAGTTAACACCTACCGTGTAATGATGAATGGATTGCATTTTTATAGCGCTTTTCTAAGCAAGTTGCGAACTCTAAACACTTTACAATGGACTATTCATTCATACATTGGGATGGAGTTAACACCTGTTGTTTCTTTCTTCAGGAGTCTCCTGAATCCTTTTCTACTTTCAAATAACACCGGCAGCTGCAGAAATCGGATTGGAAGTAACCTTGCGTAGCCAGGCTTACTCATCTGCGAAGAGAAAAGCCTGGTGACAATATCAGGCAGAGACCGTTCAACTTCCGCCGTGAGAATTTCACCGGAAGACTGCAACGCATGACGTAATGTCCGTTAAACGCAGCACTTCCGACCACTTCCGCTAGAACCAACCGGAAGTTATATTGTGGCCAGGGTGGATTGGAAAAATACATCCTCGAATGGATGCGATTGGCTGACTGCGATTCAGCAGTCACAGAACTTCAACTAAACTGTGAAAGATTCATAAAAAGATTATGTTTCATGTTTTTGGTAGGAAAGTATCTTGGACTATCAGTATGTTTCTCTATCTCCACATAAGATATTCAATTGTTTGTATTATTTAACCTGTATTTAACCAAGAGAAAACTCATTGAGTGGGTTTAGTATGTTTGTCTCTATCTCCACATAAGAGATTCGATTGTTTGTATTAATTAACCTGTATTTAACCAAGAGAAAACTCATTGAGTGGGTTTAATACTCATGGAGAATATATGTTGTATGCACATTATTTGTATCTGGGAGGGAAAATGGTCCGTGAATTATTGGTTTTTGTACTCCCTGTTCTCCCAAGGGGAGATTTATGTTGAGCACATTTTGTGCTGGAATGTTGTAAGGTTTTATGTTATTCTAAGTGGTAGTAGTTTCTGTGATCATACTGTGATGTAATTTAAATGATTATTTATATATTGTGACACAACTGTGAAAATGTGCATACATTTCAGAATGTCTATTCATAATTATTTATGTATAATTTATTTAGGCTAACTACTGGTTATGAGGCCCATAGTGTATATTAGAACATGTCATTATGTTATGTTTATGATTTTTCTCTAATAAAAACTTTTAATGGTATTCTGTATTTGTCATTAATTTAAAATGTATGGAGCATATATTGTAACATGATCATTCATGTTACAGTCATATTAGACAAATCAGATAATATCGATCAATAATCAAGAAGGTTTTATTTGTCATTCACTCACAGGAAGGAATAAGCAGTGAAATGTTGGTGCGTGCGGCTTGGCCACAAGACTGCATAAAATGCAAAAGATAATAATGGGTTTCAAATTGTGTATATTATAACAACGTATTAAAGTAGAATCATCCAATTCCAATAATTCCATTATCGCAATTATGCTTGTACTTAAGCAAGCACTTAAGTCACTTTATTGTTGGGTATTGGAGAAGGTCTAAAACGATATATATTTTTACAGACTCAATGCTGTGTGTGTGTGTGTGTGTGTGTGTGTGTGTGTGTGTGTGTGTGTGTGTGTGTGTGTGTGTGTGTGTGTGTGTGTGTGTGTGTGTGTGTGTGTTGTTTTCAAATCATCTTAAATAACCAGGTAGACATAATAACACCTTCACATGGAGGCCTCTGCAGTGCTTGAATCAGCGAGGAACAAGTCAGGGGAGGGGTGGCCAGGGGTTCCATTTACAGTGTGCTCGTTGTTATTTGGTATTTTATTTGTCTTGTATGGTAAAATAATAATTTCAACGCAAACTTCAATCAGTCAAACATCACGCACAATAAACTGCATTAACATTTTGTGCACTGATGTTTATCTCTCTCTGTCTGAGAGGCGTGATAAGCACTGGTATCTTTTTATTTTTATCTCATGACTGCTCCCCCCTTATATTTGTACTGAATCTGGCCTCTATTCCCTACCACAGGGATCTTCAACAGGGGGTCCGGGACCCCTAGGGGGTCTTCAGAGTTACTACAGGGGGTCCTCCAAATCTTCCAATCCTTTTTATATTACAAATCGAACCCTATAGTGTCCATATTCTGAGAACTGTAGCCAAAAATAGCAGATCTACAAGCTTACAACGCCTCGCGCTGCGAGGCGTTGTGAGCTTGTAGATCGGCTATTTTTGGCAAAGAGCGAGGTTTGGTGTAGAGGGGAAAAAGAGCAGACTAAGTACAGAGTAAAAGGTCAACTTTATTAAGTATTGACGGTTCAAGTGGTTAAATATCTGAAAACACAAATTGACATGAATCCAAAATACACTGATGATTATGTTGTCAAACGATGAAACTATATGGAATCTATGAACAGGTTGTGGGGGTCCCTGCTTCATCTGTCTCTCAACTAAGGGGTCCTTGGCCTGAAAATGTTCAAGACCTCTGCCCTACCAGACTTGCTCAAGCGACTTCCTGACCCTCAAGGTTCCATTTTGCTCATACGTGTAGGCAAGGCAGCATTTTCTATCAGTGCTCCATTTGCTTGGAATGAGTTTCTAATACTTTTGGACCTTTGTTCTAGACTGCAACTGTTTTTTTTTTTGTTTTTTTTTGTAAATATATGTTTGTTTTTTTAGTTCATTGAATATTGTTTGGTTTTCTTATCCTGATTATATTTTATTGCTGTATGTAAATGTATATTTTTGTTGATTATTGTTGAATCTCGGCTGCATCGTAAAGGAGGGCCTGCCCTCAATTGTACTCCCGAGTTTAAATAAAGGTGATGATGATGATCTCAGCCTGTCAGCTAAGCTCATAGTAGGTGCATTTCTGATGACTCTGGACTTTCCATGGGGTCCCCTAGGTCAGACTGGCCGGGGTATTTCCTTTTACAGATCCCTGCTCTCCCTTCCTCTCATGCCATGTTGTGAATGGTTATATAACTTAAGATGTATGCTGTGCATTTCAGCGGTGTTGGGCACGTAACAGCGGTTGTTTGTTTCAGTGAGTTCAGAGACCACTTATGTCAACGTTTTAGAGGCTTCAGAGAAAGATGGGATGTTTCACCTCGGAGTGACAGAGTTCCCACCAGCAGCACTGGGGTTCAGGTCACTGTCATTTATTCACTTATTGTTGTACAGTATGTCACTTAAGGTCAAGACATCTTTTAAAAGACTCAAACATGCCTGGGGCTCAGTAAAAAAAGAAAGAAAAATCACACCCGTGTGAACTGAGCGGTGGTTTACCCACCAACCGGTTTACCCCTCCCCCCTTCCCCCCTGTGTGTGTGTGTGTGTGTGTGTGTGTGTGTGTGCGTGCGTGTGTGTGTGTGTGTGCCTGGCCTGGCCTGGCCTGAAAACAGCGCCCCTCCCTTAACATGTGTGGTCATAAAAGGTACTACACCACAGGCTTGAGGCTACATACAGACCCACCCACCCACATACAAACAAACATACCTACACACACGGCCACGCTATGGAGACGGTGTGACCACCGCTCAAAAATAACAAAGCCTACATGGATTTTGTCTGTTCGCGTGGCACTTTTGCCGTGGAGGAGAGTGTTTTCACCTAACCTGTCTGGCCACTTCGCCGCCGTTGAAGAGCCATTTCGCCTATGCTCAATTCTACTGTCAGACTGTACATGTTTGCATATTATTATTATCCCTTTGTCATTTAAATATTATATTATATGTCTGTCCTTAGGTCGAACACCCTTAAATTGCTTTGGTCCGACCACCAAAACCTAACCTTACCCCAACCCTAACCAACCCTAACCTCAGTAAAACTATGCCTAAACCTAACCCTAACCCCAGTAACCGTGACGCGGGTGATTATCTAACGACTGTCATGAAAACATGGACAGTCTAGGGCAGGCGAAATGGCTCTTCAACTGCGGTGAATGGGCCAGACAGGATAGGTGAAAAGACTCTCCTCCGCGGTGAAAGTGCCATGCGAAAGGACCAAATGCATAGGCGAAAAAATCATAGGCAAATGTGCCTGACACCGTGGACAGTTTTGGGCCGTAACCTATTTCCAAATAATATATTACTGTAATATTAATACTTTCACAAGTAGGCCTAATGAGTAGTGTAAGAGATTACAATCGCCTTTCATTAGTGTGTGTAAAAGTGTTTTATGATTTTTGTCCTAACCGGCCCCTCATAATTGCCAGTTATACACATAGAGTATATATAAAATAGAGAGCGGACGAGCCCCGCCCCCACTATCATTTCAATGCAAGTGCTCAGTGGCGTTTTGAAGCAACGGCTACGTGCTAGCATGTAGCTAATCCAGGTGCATTCTGGGGAATGGCCCCACTATCTAGGGTGTCAGGCATAATCGCCTATAACATGTAAAGACAGCCCTTCGTGACCATATATATTTGATACCATACTTAGTGTTCCTCTTCTCCTTATTCATTTCATGATCATTCATCATAACCTTGGACTTTGGTGACTGGTTGTACGTGATATTTGCACCGTTCACTACCTATTTTCCTGGCACCAAACATGTTTGTCCTCTGGAACCAGTGGTTTGTGGACTATGTCACTATGTGGACGAACAATATCAGCCTGCTCTCCGACAACATGGAACAAGCACAGGAACTGCTGAACAGAGTGGAGTTGGAGTGTTCCAAGGTTGGCCTTAGGCTAAATGCCAAGAAAACTGAGGTTATCACCTATAACATCTTACCGGAACATCCACCTCTGACAACAACAGGAGGCACTGTGTTGAAGGAAGTCAAGGATTTCAAGTACCAGGGCTCATAAACTTTGCTTACCTCTCTTCCTGCTAGATCGCCAACCTGACCAGAGGACACATTGAGGAGTGTGGACACTGGACTCAGATGGAGAAGTATGTGTGTGTGAGAGTGTGTGTGTGCGCGTGCGTGCGTGCATGAGTGTGATGTACATCCACACAGAGCGTGAGGTTGATTTTTCACATTGAGTAAAAGCATCAGTCTGTATGAATGAGGCACCAACTATATGAATAGTTTGATGCAAAATATGTGCAGATGCATTTTCAGAACACGCATATTCACACAGATCATGCTTATTTATTTATCATGCTCCCGGTGTGTAAAGACCTTTAGGGTTATGGATAGTCAGAGTAGTATGCACACCTGTACTTTCTGGGGAAAAAGGTCATGTTTGTTTTATCTGTCCAATGACCCCTTTTTCCACACCACAACTGTAACGAGGACAGTGGTGAAATGTAGATATAGTTGTAGTGCTTGGTGTCTGTGGAGGGCCCTTTAGTCCCTTAACCACTTGAGCCCTAGCATCCCAGTTCTGAAGAGAACAAAATTGCAGATCTATGTACAGTACATCGCCTAATTTGGTCAAGAGGGGACCCGTATACAGTACCTATACTAGGTCTCATTAGTATAGAGTATAGACCTAGTCTAGACATTTAATGTAATGTGAGTGTGTGTGTGTGTGTGTGTGTGTGTGTGTGTGTGTGTGTGTGTGTGTGTGTGTGTGTGTGTGTGTGTGTGTGTGCGTGTGTGCGTGCGTGCGTGTTACTTATCATCTTCTCCATGCCCTTGTTCCAGGCCAGCGGAGTTGAACAAAATTCTAATATCTTGGCTCCAGGACACACACAAAACAGCTGGTGTCACCGCAGTGCCTAAACTGTGAAGGAGGCTGGCGGGATGGACGGACGGATGAATGGAGATTAGTGTGATATTGGTGTCAGTGATCATCAATACTGTTGCCACAACTAAAGTTTCATGTTTTTCGTGTTTTGCATACGATGTGCTGTGAGCTTGTAGATCACCACATTTGCACAATACCTTTGTTCAACTAAGTATAATATAGGTCTTAAGTGGTTAATTGGCTTAATCAATTTAGGCAATTGTGCAGATTATGTAGAAACCTATGAAGTAGAAACCTATGAGACATATGAATACAGTGGAAGCTCTTGTGGTGTTCCTGTAGATGTGGTGTCATGGGAGTGACAGTCCTTGTGTCCCGCGTCACTATTCTTAGTTGAGGACATTTCATTACCTGTTATCCTATGTTACAGGATAACAGTATGTGTGTGTGGCATGTTATCACCTGTCATTGCTCTGGCGTACGTCAGTCAGCTCATTTAGGTCATCTAACATATAATTAGAGAGAGAGGTCAGTCAGTCAGTCAGTCAGTCAGTCAGTCAGTCAGTCAGTAGGTCACAAAATGCATTATCTATTCACTCGCTTCAGCGACTGATCTCAAATTTAACATGGCATTGGTCATTAGCATTATACACACGGTGACGGAGCCCGAATTTCATTTTTCCCAAATTCTAGCGATTTATTAGCGTTTCTTCACTCTACAGCTCTACAGCCTGTTGTCAGGGTTACGGTCCGTTCCTCCAGGCCATGGGATCTGTAGCCCCGGGCCCACACACACCTCTCTCACAGTTAGGAATGTTGCAGTCTCTCTCTCTCTCTCTCTCTCTCTCTCTCTCTCTCTCTCTCTCTCTCTCTCTCTCTCTCTCTCTCTGCATGGGTCACGCATGCAACGGGTGATGTGTGTCTCATCTTCCAACGGGTATAGAAAAATTATGTGGAGCAAATACATCCTCATACTTCTATTCACCTAATTTAGCTGTTAAATTATTTGTATCCATCATAAATATACAGTCCTCCATGGGCTGCTCCTTACATTATGATGCTCCCACATATTCTCACGCACGCACCATGCAGTTACAGTTACTTTCCCCATAACCCACACTCTGCACATATTTTGCAGCACATATATTCGAACGGGTAAGGTCTAGTACAGTAGATTCATGTAAAATCACTTCAACTTGCACAACTCGAGCGTTCGTTTTGTTCCTCTCATGTCCAGCAAACAGAGGATAACCTATTCTGTTCTCTGCGCCTTGCCAACACAGATGACGCACTTGTCATTGTATATGGTTATATTATGGTTCGAAATTAGCATTCTACAAGCTCACAACATGATGCATTGAGCTTATAGATATTCTATTTCCACCAAATGATTGCTAAATGTTTGTGTAATATTTCTAAATGTTCTTCCATTTTTCCTGAATGTTCACCTATTGTGACATGCCCAAAATAGGTGTGTTTACCAATCAGTAGATGTCATGCTTTGCACATATTTGGGTATAGGTTTACCCCATGGTTTAGCCTTTAGCAGTGCTTGTGCACTGACCGTTATGTTTGCTCAGTATCTGTAAGTGTTAAACATATATTAACAACTCACTTTGCCAAAATTCCCAATATGCCATTTGGATGCCATTTTGTCAACCAAGGACACGTTACTACAACACGTAGAGGTCACCAGCCTCTTCGCCTATAACATTTTCGCCACAACACATTTGGTCTTTTCGCGGGGCTTTTTTGCCGCGGAGAGACTTTTCACCAGGCCTGTTTGGTCGATTCACCGCTGTTGAAGAGCCATGTAGATCAGCTATTTTCACAATTTCTGCCTCTAATATTTGTCAATTGGTGCGGGGATTTGACCAGAGATGACATGCGCTTGTTAAAATAAATGCATCCCTCACACAGAAGACGCATAGAGAGAGAGGGAGAGAGGGGGGGGGAGAGAGAGAGAGAGAGAGAGAGAGAGAGAGAGAGAGAGAGAGCGGCACCTGATTCCAATAGCTCTAATCTGTTTTACTTTGATTTCTATGGAGTGCATAGGATAGTGTAATGGTCACCGACAGCAGACAGGTGAGGCAAACATGGACAGTCTGACAGCAGAATTGAGCGTAGGCGAAATGGCTCTTCAACGGCGGTGAAACGGCCAGACAGGTTAGGTGAAAACACTCTCCTCCACGGCGAAAACGCCACGCGAAAAGACCTAATCCATCAAGGCGAAAATGTTATAGGTGATTATGCCTGACACCCTAGATAGTGGGGCCATTCCCCAGAATGCACCTGGATTAGCTACATGCTAGCACGTAGCCGTTGCTTCAAAACGCCACTGAGCACTTGCATTGAAATGATAGTGGGGGCGGGGCTCGTCCGCTCTCTAATTACAGTTGCAATTAGGCCTACTAATCTCTACACAATTTTTTTTTCCTAGCTACACATACCGGTACACAACACATTGTATTGTATATTACTGTTTGGAAGGGGCGGGGACTTATGGTTAACATAACAAATACACTTTTATATCAATGAATAAGTAATGTTATTACTTTTTAAAGAATATAAGTAAGTAAAGTAAAGAGTAACTTAATACAATTCCTGAGTAACTTGCCCAACAAAACTGATGTCCCCAGTTTCATTCCGGCTAGACACCTGTGCTGTGTTGCAACCCAGCCTTCTGTCTCACATCTGTACTCAAACAGAAAACTTCCTGAAAAAGCCTAAACTTGTCATTTTCATCTGTTCCAGTAACAAGTACATTCATCATCTGATGCATATGTTGCTTTTATTGAATACGTCCCCCTATGTTCATATCTCACCGGGAAAGTGTTTTGTTAGGTGCACCTTTACCAGAAAAGGGCTTCATTACCAGAAGGCCTGTCCGTAGTCAGTCAGTCAGTCAGCCAGCCAGCCATTCAATCATTCATCGCACCCATTCACATTTCATTACAGTAAACTATGATGCATCCAGGTATTCTGTGACAGTTTTAGAATGAATGTCACGCAAGGGAGGCTGGCTATAAAAACCTAAGCCACACACAGATCGCTACATGCCGTACATTATACCACTAGAACTGCTATGGTAAGTGTAAGAATGATTCTTTGTAGATTTCACACACTTGTCCTTCAACTTCAAATGAAAAGAAAATAATATGTTGTTGGTCTACACTCTACAGAACTAGAAAAATCACTGAATTTCCAATTTTTTATGACGATATTCCTTACTTTTTGTGTCATGTTTCTTTTATTATTCAAGCAAGAGATGTTTCTTGGACAAGTAAATGGCGTCTGCGTGTCTCTCTCCAGAGGGACTGCTTCACGTGCTTTGAAGTGGGCACTGATGATCATTTTCACTGGTAACTATCACATTTATTGTTACTGTACAGTATATCATCATCGCTGTCGGGCGAAAAAAAAGTCTTATCTCCATAATTTAATTTTTTTAGTTTTTTTTTCTTTGTTTTTTTAAATATTTTTTGTTTGTAAATCAGTGTTGATTTTGTCGACTAAAACTATGACGAAAAATGTTTGTCGACTGTTTTTTTCACTGACGAAAACGAAATATAAACTAAACTATGATGACTAAAACTAAGACTAAATATATTGACAATTTCGTCAACAAAAAAAAACTAGACTAGTGGAGAAGACAGTCATTTTATGTTTGGTTGCTCTCAGGTGTGCATGCTGAAAATAGCAGATCTACAAGCTCACAACGCATCGCAGCGCGACGCGTTGTGAGCTTGTAGATCGGCTATTTTCAGGACACAACCAAGTGTCAAATCAGTCATTACGATGCCATCAAGGCCTGCCAAAATACATCTTATGATATTTAGTTGACTAAAATTAGACATTTTATTCAAAAGACTATGACTAAAACTAAATCAAAATGTGCTGTCAAAAACAACACTGTCGTAAATCAATGCCCTATTGATCATACTACAGCATCACAGCATGACAAGTAGCAGATCCACAAGCTTGAAATGCCATGTGAAGCAAGCGTTTTGAGCTTTTAGATCTGCTACTTTTGAATTTGAATCCTGAAAAGTAACAGTTTTGGACATATTATGAGGTGCATGCAAATGCTGCAGCACCCTATGAGCATCTTCCATCTTTAATGTTTGCATCTTGATTTATATTATACTACCTCATCATTTTGCGTCCCACTATGTTCTTGCACTGCCACTGATGAGTTGAGATTTTCTGTCTACCCAGTACATTTTTTCTGTTTTTGATTTTTCACCTTTGCACAATATAATAACAATTATGTATACATACTGTGTACTGTAAAGGCTATGTAGCAGAGATAATCCATTCCATCCCATCATGCAACTCTCACCAGCCCCAACCATTAAACATTCAAATATGACACGCAAAATACATTTCACACACCGGGTTCGATTTGCTGGGGTGGGGAGAAATTAAATCCATGGCTCCACCTTTGCCTTTGATGAAATGGAAGATAGACCAGCAATTGCGAAGAATACAATTGTTTTTATAAGACCTAAATGTATGGAGTTAAGTATTTTGTTGAAGTTTAAAAAGATTTTGCTTGATTTATTTTTAAATGTTTGCTTTTTTACTCACGAGTTCTAAAAGTTTTGTTTAAAATATATATATATTTTTTGCTTGCAACTATTTTTTTTATTGCTGTATGCTCTTTGAATCTTTTTGCTGGGTTTATAATTTTCTTTGCTTGGAAATATCTTTTTTGCTTGTGGTTTACATTTTTTTGTTGTGTTTTAATTTTTTTTCTCTCAATTCTTTTTCTTTTGCTTGGATGATAAAGACACAAATGTAACTCCATATAAATGTTTCTTTATTTGTTAATGTTGCTGTAACAATCTTCCCCTCACACTATAGGTAATTCTCTAATAGGTGTAACCAGGGGCTGGACGTATCACTACTCGCAAGACGTTATGAACTGGACTCAGGCAAGACAGTGGTGTCAGACCGAGTACACAGACATGGTGGCCATCCAAAGCCAGGAGGAGAACGACTACCTGGTCAGCACACTGCCCAACAGAGCCGGGAGCCCTTACTACTGGATAGGGATCACCAGAGCCCACGCCAACGAAACCTGGACCTGGGTTGGCCATAACAGCACGTGGATCGGGAACGATTCCTGGGCACAGAACGAACCCAACAACAACCACATCACAGAGTTCTGCGTAGAGATCTACGTCAACACCGGGGCCAACAGAGGGAGGTGGAACGATGAGAAATGTGCTCGTAAGAAATACCCTGTTTGTTATCAAGGTGAGCAGTCATGCAAGTTACAAAAGGGAGACAACGTTTGTTAAATATTTAATATTTATTTTAAAACGATTAACATAATACAATTATGATGCATAGTACTACACAGTCAAATCCTCATTGTTCATCAAACTCTGAGAGTGCACAAAATGTAACCAAATGGACATTATGGCTCATGATGCCCATTTGGTTACATGTGTACTGTACACTCTCAGAGTTGCCTTAAATGAACACTCAGGACTTTACTGTATGTCTCTTTTCTAATAAGCTGTTCCTTTAGCTCTCATAAGAACAATGTAATATGTAAAGCTGCAATATTCTGGAACAAATCTTTTATCAACAAATAGTTATTTTAACCATTCTGTTTGGTAGATTACACAACATTAGACACAATATTATGCACTGGAATGCTACACACACCAAAGTCCTTGTCCAAAAGATAGTCTTCAAGAGACAATAAGGTAGCCGCACGCGCTGGTAGCCAAAGTGAACGCATAGGGTCATTTCAGGGGAGCATTCTTTAGGTTAAATAATACTTTATTGACAAGAATGGCAGCGTGAAGGCAGCAACAGCAACCATATAAACAGCAGCATGACATATACAGCAGCAGCATAATAAGCAGCAGCATACACTAAGCATAGGCGCAATAACAGCATGAGAAATATTACCAGCATCCTATACAGACTAAGCAGAGCATGACATATGCAGCAGCAGCATAATGCATAAAGCAGCAGCATACACTAAGCATAGGCACAATAACAGCATGAGAAATATTACAAGCATCCTATACAGACTAAGCAGAGAATGAATATGGCCTTGGATTCTGCGCTCGGATCAATTCCCGCAGGCCACGATCCCAAACCAAAGTTTCGGCAGCTAACTTTGCCTTCTTCAGGGTAGAAGAAGGCACATAGCTGCCACATAGCTAGCTTCATTACTCTGTGTCCAGAATAATATATCGTCCACCTTATTGTCTCTTAACATCTACAGTCCTTGGAGGTTGTGTCACTATAGGCCTACACACTACTCTCTTCCATTGAGAAATAAGATCAAGCCAAAAAAGTTTGGGATTGCAGCTTTCTGGAGTGAATTGAAAGGCAGATGATTTTCTTAATGCACTTTTCCCTGACAGCTCAATGCACCAACGCTTCATGTGAAAGGGGGAACTGTTCAGAGAGCATCAACGAGACAGTCTGCGTCTGTGAACCTGGCTTTGAGGGAGACAGGTGCCAAACAGGTACATGGAGAGCTTTACTTCACACTTAAAACAACAAACTACATGAAGGAATAAGGAGTGGTGGGGCATTGTTAGCCAGTTGTTAGCAGTACAGTACAAGTAGGCTCTGAGTGGGACCCGATGGCAATGACCATGACATTAGAACCTGATGAATTAAACGACGCAATATTTGTCTGTTTAGTTTATTTTTTTGAAGCGGTGAAAGCCGCTTCCAAGGAGTGGCTTTGTGTGTCCCCCATGTCCATATATGGTCATTTCAGTCCAGAATGAACAGGTTTTATCTGTCCGTAAATGTGTGTCCCCCATGTCCATATATGGTCATTTCAGTCCAGAATGAACAGGATTTATCTGTCCGTAAATGTGTGTCCCCTGTGTGTCCCCCATGTCCATATATGGTCATTTCAGTCCAGAATGAACAGGTTTTATCTGTCCCGTACGTCCGGAATAATGTGTGTAGTGTCCGTCCCGGTGATTAAAAATGTCCAATGAGACCATAGTTTGAGGATTGGTCAAGCTTCACATGACAATCCGGCCCTCCAGATAAAATCATTCATTCATTCTGAATTCCGTAGCTCTAGACAATTTTATACTCAGATTCACCGCTTCACTTCGAACCGAGGTTTGATTTTTATTTTTTTGTTTTGACTATATCTGTGAGGACTGTGACCCTGTGGGACCATGTTGTGACCTTTTGTAGTATAAAGTAGCCTACCCCAAACGTCTGTGATGTGATCAGTTTGTGTGTATTGTTTGATTGACATCACAGCAGTGTCATGTACGGAGCCTATCAACCCCCACCATGGTGACATGAGATGCTCTGGTCTCCATGGAAACCTCAGCTTTGAGTCCACCTGCAGCTTCCAGTGTGAGGAAGGCTTGGTGTTGTCTGGACCATCAGTGGTCAGTTGTAACTCTTCTGGACAGTGGGACCACACGGAGCCACAGTGTACAGGTATGCAGTGTTGATTTCGTCGACTAAAACTATGAGGAAAAATATGTGTCGACTGCGTTTCTTTCACTGACAAAAACTAAATAAAAACTAAGCTGTGATGACTAAAACTAAGACTAAATATATTGACAATTTCGTCAACAAAATAAAAACTAGACTAAAATGTAAGGGAGGGACAAGTGGAGGAGAAAGTCATTTTATGTTTGGTTGCTCTCAGGGGTTGCTTGCTGAAAATAGCAGATCTACAAGCTCACAACGCGCCGCGCTGCGACGCGTTGTGAGCTTGTAGATCGGCTATTTTCAGCATGCAACCAAGTGTAAAAAAAAGTCATTATGATGCCATCAAGGCCTGCCAAAATACATTTTAGTTGACTAAATCAACTGTAGATTTAGTCAACTAAAATCTCATGATATTTAGTTGACTAAAATTAGGCTAAAACTTTTCAGGTGACTAAATTATGACCAAAACTAAATGACATTTTATTCAAAAGACTATGAATAAAACTAAATAAAAATTTGCTGTCAAAAACAACGCTGCAGGTATGTGCACTTTAAAATTAAGACCTTATATAGGCCGATTCTACAAATGCCTTCTGAATCAGTTGTACAGGTATGTGTACTCTAACCTTCCCAAATACTCTGAGAGTGCAGAATTGGAACCAAATGGACCCTACACACACTCTCAGAGCTTCACTAGATTCAACCTCAACCTAAATGAACACAGGATTTTACTGCATTGTGCACATGCTGACATGCTAAGATAAACATTTCTGGGCGACATGATAGCCGAATGGTTAGGGCACATACCAGCTTGTTCAGCTTGTCCCCAGTTCCACTGTCTGCTTTGTGTCATTACCCTGTTCTCTGTCTGCCTTTCCTGTCTCTCTTTCACTGTCACTATAAAGCAGAAAAGCAGAGATAAACATTTCTTAAAGGAGTAGTTCACCCCCAAAATGACTTTTTTCTATTGATTACTCACGTCATGGAGACTTGAGTTCAATGATATTTTTTTTGTATTTGTCGCATTCCTAAGACAAAAACTTGATTATAGTAAATCTACCCCCGTTGATTCCGGATGGGGACCCGAATGCGTTTTAACCTAACTTGCGCCAGATGGTGGCAGTAGTGCGTACCGCCCTACTTTACCATCTGAGATCTCTCTGGGAGAGTTGATCACACTCGTAAAGCCCCGGGCCGCACCAATCAGCGGCAGCTAAGGGCGGGCTCTGAGCGGCTCTGAACCAATAGAGTCTGATTGCAGACCACGTGGAAACCCAGGAGGCGGATGAGTGGTTGGAGTTGGCACTCCCAGACTGTGATAGAGAGACGGCACCATCCAATCACCTGCTAAAGAATTTGAAAAAATGTCCCGCCCCTTACATCGAGTCTGCCCGAACGATCCCAGATGATGGTAAGCAGAGCGGTATGCAGCCAGGCATACGCACTGCTGCCATTATCTGACGCAGTCAGGTTAAATGCGTTTGGGTCCCCATCCGGAATCACTGGAGGCAAATTTATTGTAATCAAATTTTTGTCTTAGGTAACAAAAACCAAAAAATATTATTGAACTCAAGTCTCCATGACGTGAGTAATCAATAGAAAAAAAGGCATTTTGGGGGTGAGCTACTCCTTTAATGCACTTCCACTCAGACATAAACAAGTTACATACCTACAAACATAATTGTGATAACATCAAAAGGGACGATGGTAGATCGTTTTGTTAATGCACTTTTCCCTGACAGTCCAATGCACCAACGCTTCATGTGAAAGGGGGAACTGTTCAGAGAGCATCAACAAGACAGTCTGCTTCTGTGAACCTGGCTTTGAGGGAGACAGGTGCCAAACAGGTAAACGGAGAGCTTTACTTCACACTTAAATACGGAGAATAAGGGAATAAGGAGGCGTCGCGTGGGGGGATTGCTAGTTAGCCTCATGAAACCTAACGTCCATATATTCTATCGGGGTGATCACTGCAGATCTACAAGCTCACATTGGGACACGTTGTGAGCTAATAGATCGGATATTAAACTGGGCAAGCTGTAAACGGTATAAGCCGAGGGTCTATTAAAGCAGTGACCTTTCGATTCCCTGGAAGCCTTAGTTTCTACCCTCTCCGCCCATGAGGAACACAATACTATTTATCGATTAGTTCTTTATAACGCAATATATTTGTCAGTTTAGTGTAGTTTAGTGTGGTTTAGTTTAGTTTAGTTTAGATCTTTTATCTATGACCCTGTGGGACAATGTTGTGACCTACTGTACGTTTGTGTCCCAAGTAGCTGGCAAGAGAGTTTATTTTTTGAGCGGTGGTCACACCGTCTCCTATACGTGGCCGTGTGTGTATGCGTGCGTGTCTGTCTGTCTGTCTGTCTGTCTGTCTGTCTGTCTGTATGTAGCCTGCAATACCTTTTCTGACCACACATGTTAAGGGAGGGGCGCTGTTGTTCAGCCTCAGGCCAGGCACACTCACACACACATTCACACACACACACACACACACACACACACACACACACACACACACACACACACACACACACACACACATACACACGCACGCACGCACGCACGCGCACACACGCGCGCACACACAGCCTCCACCGCTCAGTTCACACAAGTGTGATTTTTATTTTTTATTGTATCAAAAAGTAGCCTACCCCAAACGTCTGTGATCAGTTTGTGTTGTTTTTGTTCAATGTTTGATTGACTTCACAGCAGTGTCATGTACGGAGCCTATCAGACCCCACCATGGTGACATGAGATGCAGCGGTCTCCATGGAAACCTCAGCTTTGAGTCCACCTGCAGCTTCCAGTGTGAGGAAGGCTTGGTGTTGTCTGGACCATCAGTGGTCAGTTGTAACTCTTCTGGACAGTGGGACCACACAGAGCCACAGTGTACAGGTATGTGCACTTTAAAATTATGACCTTAGAGGCCAGGGGTGGGCAACTTTGATGATGGAGAGGGCCACTATATTTCCACCTTCACTCCAGAGGGCCACATTGCAAATTGCTACGTCCTACTTTGTCATTCTAGTATCTCACACAAAAGTAGCAGATCTACAAGCTGCGATGCGTTTTGAGCTTGTAGATCGGCTATTTTTGCTTCTTTTGAATTGGAATCCTGAATAATTTTTTGTTATTTTTTAATTGGAATCCTGAAATGTAACATTTTGATTTAATTTCAAACGCATTTAGTTATATACTCATGTTAACTTTAAACAATACATTTTAATACTACTATACTAGTCATTAAGCTACAAAGATAGACTGACGGAATTAAAGCAGGTCATGTTTGGAATTGTAACAGCTGAAACCAATAATATATCAGTATTCCGGACCAGTATTAACCTGCGGGCCGCATTAAGTGAAGGTTGGGGCCCCCGGGCCGCATGTGGCCCCCGGGCCGCCAGTTGCCCATGTATGTTATAGGCCGATTCTACAAATGCCTTCTGAATCAGTTGTACAGGTATGTGTACTCTAACCTTCCCAAATACACAATGTCAAATTCTCACTGTTCATTTACAGTAGCTCTGAGAGTGCAGAATTGGAACCAAATGGACCCTACGTACCGTACACTCTCAGAGCCACACTAGGTTCAACCTCAACCCAATTGAACACAGAGGGTTTTACTGTGCACATGCTGACAAGCTAAGATAAACATTTCTGGGCGACCTGATAACTGAATGGCTCGGGCACACACCAGCTTGTCCCCAGTTTGACTGTCTGCTTTGTGTCATTAACCTGTTCTCTGTGACTCCGTCTGCCTTTCCTGTCTCTCTTTCACTGTCACTATAACGCAGAAAAGCAGAGATAAACATTTCTTAATGCACTTCCACAGGATATGCTCAGTATAGCCCGCTGATTCATACAATACTGGCTCAAAAACCATTCGTCTCATTTTGACACTTAAGTTTAAATCCCTGTCATAAGTTATCATAACAGCTCCATATTTACACCTCAGCCCTCTGCCCACAGCTTGAAGGATCGCTTGTTGATTACGTATGTTTACGTATTATCTAACTCACCTTGTCTCCCTAATTATGTAGTAAAGTACCGGTAGCCTCGGGAAACAAAGGTTCCTGTGCTTATGTGGCCCCTATAGGTCAGGAGCTTATCTCCTGTTTACTGAGTGTGAGGAAGCTTGATGCACAAGTAAGTACACCCCCTGGACATTATAGCATGTTGCATGGCCTTAACCCACCAATCCAATCTTTGATGCTGAGTGCCAAGCAGGGGTACCATTTTTATAGTCTTCTTTGGTGTGAACCGGGCCAGGGATTGAACCCCGACCTCCCAGCCTCAGGGCGGACACTCTAACCACAAGGCAACTGCATGCGCTTCCCCAATTAACCTGTGATGCTTATGGTCACATCCAACTTGACATCTGTTTCCTCCGTTTCCTGTTTGCCGACGCGTAAAGCCACACTCAAAATGCTAACACGTGGGGTTTATGTGGCACAGCAGAAATCCATCTTCACACAGTAGTAAGATGGCATTGGGACAAAGCATTGCAGATACACTTTAACCCCCATGTTTCTCTAGGTGTGGAGTGTTCTGCACTGTCTGCACCTGACGACGGCTACATCGACTGCTCGGGATCGAACCAGACCTTCAACTCGACCTGTCGCTTTGGCTGCTCCGTGGGCTTCCTGCTACTGGGGTCAAAAGAGGTCACCTGCGGTAGCGATGGCAGGTGGAGAGGGCCACGACCTGTTTGTGCAAGTAATTAAAGTCTCATTATGAACCGTCCTTCAGTCACTAACATTATCCACCCTCTTTCCGCGGGAGTTTACAGGAGATTATTTGGACCACACTTCCAGGTTTAACAGCAGACGTACAAGCTCGCGTCGCGTTGCCGATGCAACCTGTTGTGAGCTTGTGAATCGCACTCGGCTGCGGCGCCGGAAGCGCGGTACAACGTCTGCGCAATGCACTATGGGGAGTTGGAAAGTCGTGGATAGGGTACACCAAAACATAGTTCTGAACCTTTCTTTTGTTTTTTTGGAGGTGAAAGTGTGAGCGGGTGAAAGTGTTTTGGGGATATTCAAAACGTCCATGGAAATGAACGGGAATAAATATTGGGAATAAAAGGAAGAAAGCTGTGACCACCAAGGAATCAACCAAGGAATCATTTGGGACACAGCTCGACACTGAATGTCAACATTTTCTAATCGTTATTACAGTGATAATAGACGTACATACTGTAGACAGATATTATGTCATTTGCCTATAATGACCATTCCTATTGCTCAATTATGTCTAAGCAGTCAATTTATTAACTCTGACTTCAATCATTATCTGGCTCACATCAGAAATGCTCAAATCAGAAATGTAAATGAATAAATAATGATAACTCATTACAAGATTTTCTCTCCCAGGCTGAGACTGAAGAAGTGATGCTTCGTTTTATTACTACAGTAGCAGGCTTGTAACAGCTGTAATTCTCTCCTGTCTGACAAAACCTTGGAGATCGGCTATTTTTGATATTCTCACCAAAAGGCCTTTTTAGAAATGTCAGCCCCTGCCTCTCTAACCTTCTCTGCACGACCCTTGACGCGATCCACAGGATTTTTAAATAACATTTATACCATTTTAACATTGTTTTCACCTAGATTATTTGCATTGCTTTTATATTTTAATGTTAATGTTTTCATATCTTTTAATATGTTTTTGAGTGAAGAGCATTGAGTTTCACTTACTGTATAGACTATATAATGTTACCGTAATTGCTGGACTATAAGCCGCACCTGAATATAAGCCGCACCAGCTAAATTTAGAACAAAAAATCAAACCTCGGTTCGAAGTGGAGCGGTGAATCTGAGCAGCTATACCCTGTGTGTGTGTGTGTGTGTGTGTGTGTGTGTGTGTGTGTGTGTGTGTGTGCACAAAACAGCGCCCCTCCTTTAACTAGTGTGTTGTGTGTGGCCACTCAAGGTATTGCCAGGCTACGGACGGACGGACACGGCCAGCCAGCCAGCCACCCACATACCCACGGACATACCTGTCTATTGGGAGCGCTTTCACCGCTCCAAAAACAAATGTTTACATATATAAGCCCACCGGGCTATAAGCCGCAGGTGTCCTTCCTGCTTCTTGCTAGAGCGCCCCTGGTGGCCATTAGCTGTAGAAATCTATATATAAATCCTTGTTAAAGACCATTGTAAAACGAAATAACTGGCCGTTAGGTGTAAAAATCGTTATATAAGCCGCACCGTTGTATAAGCCGCAGGGTTCAAAACATGGGGAAAAAAGCTGCGGCTTATAGTCCGGCAATTACGGGTATATGCTATATAAATAAAGATTGATTAATGAGGAGTGGAGGAGGCGAGGTCACACTGGCAAACACAGGGTTACTGCATTGTTAATCTTCCTTTCTCCATTTCCCCAGACTATAAGCATGCTCTGATGGCTCTGGCTAGTAGTTTGGCCTGCTCCGCTGTAGGAGTGTGCTGCCTCTGCTTTTGTTGCTCAAAGTACAGAAAGAGTAAGTCTGTATCAACCTCTGCAACGTTATTTCAAAATCTAAAATATATGATGCAATCCTTATGTCTCTAATATGATGACCTGTTCTTCTTGGTTTCTAACAGGAAAGAAACTCACACAGCAAAGGTCAGTGTTGAAATCATATGCACTGTACAGATTTACCACAAGTTCCACCCATGCCATGACTTTTATTTTTGGAAGTTAATTTCCAAGAATCCAGTGGCGTCAGTTCAGAAAAAGCTAAGGTATGGCAACATGACTGGTGTCTTGCACGCGCGCCTTCGCGCGCGTGCAAGACACCAGTCATGGTTGCCATACCTTAAGAAGTACATTCTATTTCCCCCCGTTTCTACGATTTCTTGGGCTGGATATGGCAGCCTGGAATGGTTGTTCAAGTGCAGATAAACTTGGCATGTTAGTAAACGTGCCACAATACCTTGTTAAAGTGACCATTTTGTTAGATTTTGTAGTTATTTTACTGTAATTTAACAACATAATACAGATAGACATTCATGGATTTAAATTTAAATTTAACTTTTATTTTCCCCCTGGCCTGGACCCAGGGTATGGCAGCTGCATACCCCTGCCATACCCAATTGACGCCCCTGCAAGAATCTATCTACTGTCACACAAATTATAATATTATAATATACGTCAATATTTTACTATGATACAGTATTTCATGAATTAATCAAAGATATTTGTGTCAGCCAGGGACACGGTTTACATTAGTATACTCATTTCAAAAGATTGGATGGTTATTGTAATTTCATATTCAAACTTTCTGTTGATCTCATGTAATTATAAAAACTCTTCTTTCACTGTGTCTACTGTATAGGGAGGTCGAAGAAGCAACGATTCCAGCCAATGAGACATACGATTGAAGGACAACTATGTTTTTATGAAGTCTTGCATTGTTACATGTCAATTGGGAAAATCTAATATTAAAAGTGTTTATATACTATTTCTGCATATCCTGGCTCATCTTGTGGCACTTATATTTAGATGCATATCATCGTTGTCGGGTGGAAACCTTGTATGTCCAAAACCGTGTGTTTTGCATTTATCTTCTTAAAATGATTTAAACTAGTGAAAACAGTCGATCTACAAGCACACAACGCCTCGCACCGCGAGGCGTTGTGTGCTTCTAGATCAGCTGTCTTCACTAGCTACTTTTGTGCGATGGCCTTGTATGATGAAGCAGTGCTTTACTTTGCGAAAAATGTACACATTTGAAACTTGGAGATACAAGGTTTCTGCCCGACGATAGTGACGATATGACTCATGATGGATGGCACCATCAATCACATCTATGTTATATTTGTAACCGTGGTTCTTTTTTACTTGCTCCAGCAACTGTTTGGTTGTGCAGGGACCTCATTCCATGTCTGACCTTGGAAAGACTCATTTTAGTATTTCTACAGCACAGACTCATGCATCGTGCACTGTGACATAAAACCATGAATACCCTTTTAACTCTTGGCAATTTAAAGATTGTACTATCAACTTTGTCTTGATTGGATGTCTGTTGCTGTGATGAACCTGATTTGCGTCCTTTTGTCTTACGTCTGCTTTGTATAATTTTGACTCTGCTTTTACTTTATATCAAGGCTATTTTGTTTTATGTGATTCCGTCTTACTATTTGTTTTTGGTTAGTTTTAGTTCCCTTTTGACTTCTTTCTTATTCCGTGTTATACTTGTCTGTCTTCATTGTCCTTTTTGAAAATGTCATAAACAAAAAAGTACTATCGTCCATACCTGTAGCTATACTGTATTCTGTCTGTTGACTTGTACGGTTGTATTTCCCATGGTAACAAATAACAATCTTAAACTGATTTTATTTGTTAATCTTTGTATGTATTTTCAACAGTGTAATCTCAGCACCATTATATAAATGAGGTCCAAACCCAATGATTTCTCAGAGAATCTTAAATAAAGTTTGAATTACTTCATTCATTAATTAGTTACCAAACATTTATGTTGTCATCAATTTCAATGTAAAAACTGGAAAGTGGTAGTGATCCATAACATTGTAAATGAAAATAAAATAAAGCATTGCATTTATGCCTCTATGGTGTGTGTGTGTGTGTGTGTGTGTGTGTGTGTGTGTGTGTGTGTGTGTGTGTGTGTGTGTGTGTGTGTGTGTGTGTGTGTGTGTGTGTGTGTGTGTGTGTGTGTGTGTGTGTGTTGCGCATATGCATGTGTGTATATCTGCAATGGTGGAGGCATTAGGCGTTGGTGATTATAACACAGGAAGTCATGTTAGAATAGATATTGCCAAACTGGGCGTTGCCTAAAACCCATGATGTATAATTAAAAATCATTCAGTAGTCGATGAAATGCAAGTACACACACACAACAGATACGTAGAGGAAAGCCTGAAGAAATGGTAAGACAATGAAATACATCTAAAAGAATTATGTTGGGTAAAAGTACATTTTCTTGAAACTTGAAACTTTCATATATTCTAGATACATTGCACATTCAGTGGATTTATTCCAAACCTTTTTTGTTTTTATGGCATACAGCTCATGAATATCAAAAGTCCATATTTCAAAATATTACAATATTACACAAGACCACTCAAAACAGGGATTTATAATCGAGAAAATGTCAACCTTCTGAAGTCAGTGGGAAGTTTCGACAGCCAGTTATGATTTGGGGTGCTAGGGCACCTGCAATACTTTTTTTTTTTACACACAATATTCTATTTTTTTAGATGGATCTGTACATACAGCATACATATATAGCCTGTATATATACTGTCATATAACCATGAATGCACAATATAATAATATTATTATTATCATCTTACTTATTCTTATTTTGTTGTATTTTTCAGATGTTTCAAGGAGTGAACCATCTTAGACCCAGCATATATCATGGGATGTTGATTGTCGCAGTGATTGTAATCAACCAAGGTGTGTTCCTTACTTCCTTCCTAGTTCACCACCAAAATTACTTTTTTTTCCTATCGATTACTCACCCCATGGAGTTCAATATAAGTATTTTGTTTTTGTCACATTCCTAAGCCTAGGCCCATTGATTCCGGATGGAGACCCAAATGAATCAATGAGGGTAAATTTATTATTTAATCAAATTATTGGCTTAGGAATGCAACAAATACAATATTAATGAACTCAAGTCTCAATGGAGTGACATTCCAAAATGTTACTTAAAAGCAAAAAAAGAAAAAAAAATATTGGCACTCAAATATTCTTCCAATTTACTGTATATGGTCCTATATCGCAATTGGATTGCAATTAGTAGTGCATGTGTTCATCACTCTAATGTTGTAGCATGGTGAAGGTCTTTTGAATGACCTCTGTTGTATCTACAGTACTTTCACTTGCCCTGTAACTCAGGCACGTGCACACATAGACATCACAGGGGGCTTGAGCCCCTCCTCTTTTATCCGTCCGTGACATCTCCAGACCATGAATGCAGTTTTTACTATGGTAAAAGAAATGCAATGCCTCCTTTCCATGTCATACCTGCAGCATTCAGGAGAATTGCCTTGTCCAAACTCTTCTGAACTTGAACGACTTAATCGACTTGATTATGCTTGGTTCAGTGTGGCATCAAGCACCGAAAATAGCCGACCTCCAAGCTCACAACGCGTCGCAGCGCAACGCGTTGTGAGCTTGGACGTCTGCTGTTTTCGATATTTCCACCAAAAGGCCCTTTTAGAAAGTTCAGCCCCTGCCTCTCTAACATTCTCTGCAGGTCCCTGCTGTAACTGTACTGTATCTTAACTGCTGTGCTGCTTCCGGCGACTGAATTCCCCTGCGGGATCAACAAAGGTCTCATGTTTTCTTATCCGCTTGCTCTCAGACTTGGGAGGAGGTGGCGGAGGGGTTCAGGCATGGATGTACAACTACAGCACCGACCCGGGCCGTGACTGGGACACGGCCCGCCGGTGGTGCCGGGACCACTTCACCGACATGGTGGCCATCCAGAACCGTGGGGAGATCGACTACCTCAACCAGATGCTGCCCTACAACCGCGGGTACTACTGGATAGGCATCCGCAAAGTCAACGACGTCTGGACATGGGTAGGAATGAAGGGCTGCAACTATCCATTGTTTTCTTAATGATTTTTTTATTGATTTATTTTCTGATGAATCGAATAATCGAGAAGCACTTAAAACATTTTGTTATATTTTTACCGTAAGTGTTATTTTAGACTTCGTCCCACAACTTGCTGTGCAAAAATAGTGAAAATAGCTGATGAGCTTGTAGGCCTAGTCGTAAGCTATTTTCAACATTTTTTAAAAAGAAATGGGCATACATAATGGTATGCCCAAAATAGGAATCAACTATTAATCGATTGTTTTATTAAATGACCGAATATCGAATATTTCTCATAATAAATTGTTTCGATTAACTGTTGCTCTCGTTGCACTTGCACCCCTATAGGTAGGAACTAATAAGGCCCTGACCCCAGAGGCTGAGAATTGGGCAATGAAAGAGCCTAATAACTTAGGAAAGAAGGCACAGGACTGTGTGGAGATTTACATCAAGAGAGACAAAGAACCAACTAAATGGAATGATGAGAGCTGCAGCAAGAAGAAGGGAACAATATGCTACACAGGTACAACAGTCTGTAGTGACTAGAAACTACCAAAGTATTGTACTTGAGTACCATTTTAGGTATTTTCACTTTACTTGAGAATTTTCTGCTCCACTTTAGATAACATCTGAGAGGCAATATTTTGACTTTTTACTCTAGGCCTACTCTACAATTATTTGAAGGCCTTAGTTCGTCGTTGTCGGGTGGAAACCTTGTATGTCCAAAACCGTTAGTTTTGTATTTATCATCTAAAAAATGTGCTAAACTAGCAGCAGATCTACAAGCACACAACGCCTTGCATCGCGAGGCGTTGTGTGCTTGTAGATCGGCTGTTTTCACTAGTTTTATGCGACAGTCTTGTATGATGAAGCAGGGCTTTGCTTTGCCAAAAGACGTACACATTTGAAACTTGGAGATACAAGGTTTCTGCCCGACAGTGACGAGTTACTAGTTTGTTTTTGGGGATTTTGATTATATGACAACACATCCATTAAACTACAACTTCACCCATTTTCAACCAAGTTTGGCTGTGGACAGTTCAGAAACCTGCCTACCGATGACATCTAATTCCAAGCTAATGGAAGCTACAGCGTTTGTCTTCCTGGAAAGTTTGCATGCTGAAGTAGAAGCCATATAGGCCATTATCACGGAGCGGGGCGGGACTTCCGCTTTTACGGCAAACGGGCAGCCCGTCTTCCGCCGCCGCCCTGCAACAATACAATGGCGAGCTGTCAGTCACTGTTCTGTGCCAGTGACTGACAGCTCGCCATTGTATTGTTGCAGGGCGGTGGCGGAAGTCGGGCTGCCCGTTTGCCGTAAAAGCGGAAGTCCCGCCCCGCTCCGTGATAATGGCCTATTGCTCCTGCAGTCCAAATATATAAATACAAGATTGATATGTTCTTTGAAAGCACCATCGATGATGTCATTTGTGGGCAGGTTTCTGAAATGCACATCAGCACATGATGATCCCCACTTTTACCAGCTGAAACATTAAAGTGTCACATAATGCAGTGGTTCTCAACCTGTGGGTCGGGACCCCCAAATTATTTTGGGGGGTCCCCAGATGATAACTTAATGTGCAACTTTGTATTCTCCCTCAACATTAAACAAACCAACATAACGTTTAAGTGTATAGACTATAGAGGGTATGTGCAAATTTCTAAAGTGATAATTTAAGGACTTTTTAATACTTCTAAGATGACAAAACAGACTAAACATTGGCCAAATTGTCATATTAGAGGCAGAAATTGTGAAAATAGCAGATCTACATGCTCACAACGCCTCGCAACGCGAGGCGTTGTGAGCATGTAGATCTTCTATTTTCACAATAGAACCGTGTTATACAAAATGTAATGGGGGGTCCTTAGTTAAAATATCATTATTTTGGGGGTCACGGCCTGAAAATTCCAAAACAACTTTTCCTATATCAAGTGACATGATTGTTTGTGTGCAGCCTCGTGCTCAGAGCGGTCCTGCGGTGTCCATGCAGAGTGTGTGGAGACCATAGGGAGCTTCATCTGTCAGTGCCATCCTGGCTTCCTGGCTCCTCCACACTGTGAGGATGGTGAGTACACACTGCTTCCTGGCTCCTCCCAAGAAGCCTCAAAGAAGGAGAAGACACCATAAGTCACGCCCACACCACGGTCCATGCGCCATGACACTTTGGGTGGCGGAACTTGCAACGGAAGCTTGATGAATAACATTGGCGTCTATGAGCTTCGGCTGGGACAGCTCATGAACAAAAAATAATTCTGAACGATTGAGACCTTTGTTGTGAAAAGAGACCTTTGCTGTGAAAAGCAACACAGCACAAAACAATGTGTGACATGTTTTCTTTTATATTCCTGAGCTGAGTGTTTTATAAAGGTCTCTATCGTTCAGAATCATTTTTTGTTCATGAGCTGCCCCAGCCGGCGCTCATATACTCCAATGTTATTCACCGAACCTCCGGTGCCAGTTTTGCCACCGAGAGTGTCATGGCGGATGGACATGGAGCCTAAAATGACGTTGGTGTCCATTCCTTCTTTGATCTTCCTTGGGTCCTCCACACTGTGACTTCACCACACTTGATTGATTGAATATTTTATTAGACAAAAATGAAGAACATTAAGTATAGTCAAAACAAAAAAATGTAGTACAGTACAAGTACAGTAAAACAACCTGCCTAAAAGGAACACCCCAAATAAGCCCTTGTATACGTTGGAGGTCCTTGGTATTCAATTCATTTACATGAAAAATAGCAACAAAAAAACATTCAAATATCATCGCTATACGTATTGTACAGAGTAGGGGTAAAAAAGGGGGTGGGGGTAAGGTAACTTCTCGCCTATCTATGGGAGAAGTGATAACTACCTACTGTACGTCTCTGGCCTACTGAAACGTGAATTTTCAAGGCAGTTTTGAAGGAGGCCAGTGGGCTACATGTTTTAAGGGTAGGGGTCAACACTTGGGTGGCAATGTTGACACAGACAGAGTGACATTCTCTTAGAGAGACCAAAACCACATGGTATGTTTATTTGTTAAGGGTTAGTATTCACAGAATGTTTTTGTCATTATCTGTGTATGTCAGCCATTGCATGCAGAGCCCTGTTGGCTCCGGAGCAGGGTTCTGTCCACTGCGTCCACCCCTACGGACCTCATCGCTTCAACTCTTCCTGCCAGTTCTATTGTGACCTTGGATACCGGCTGGCCGGGTCGCCCGTTCTCTCATGCCAAGCCAGCGGCCAGTGGGACCATCCTGCTCCTCTGTGCCAAGGTCAGAAAGAGCAGGTTTGATTTAAAAAATAATAATGATAATAATAGATCAAACAAATAAACCTTTCCATCGCTTCCTGTTTCAGTGGTTCAGTGCGCAGATCAAATCACTGCCCCCCGTGGAGGGATCATGTACTGCAGCCATCCCATTGCAACTCGCAGTTTCAACTCTACTTGTGAGTTTGAATGTGATGCTGGCTATGAACTCAATGGACAGAACCAGATACGTTGTGACTCTACTGGTCAGTGGACCGCCGGTGTTCCTACATGTACAGGTAATGGGTCATAATAACTTAATTTATTTAGTTTCATTTAAGCCCAAGATACTGTATACTTTGGCTTGAACATTCCACTTTAGGCCTTATTGTGTCCCAGGTTTCAGGTTCAATTAATACAATTTGACAAGGCAGGAAACAGTATAAAAACTCAAATTTTGAATGCTGAAATGTGTCAAACCTTACGCCTACCACAAAATACCATTCTAAACCTTCCATTTCATAAAATATTATGATCCAATTATCATATAGCATAAATAGGCAAAATATCATAAACTGAAGTAGGACATTAAATACCGATGGACCCTAAAATGGATGGAGCATCACCGTAGTTCTTGCAATCACTTCAATCACATAATGGTCACAATCCCAATGGTTCAATATTCTACACAGTTAGTGGCCCGACATTCAATTCATCATCTCTCACTGCTACCACAAATCACATGCAGTCAGTGGTGGAAAAAGTAGGCTGCTCACAATATTTACTTAAGTGAACGTATACTGCAATGTAGAAATACTCTGTTTCAAGTAAAATTACGGAATGAAACATTTATTTGAGTAAATACAAAAGGGTTGGACTTGGACCAAAAGTAGAGCGTACGCATTACGCAGAATGTCTCATTTAACAAGTTTTGAAATGTATACAAATGTGTAAAAAATATTTTGAAAATAGCAGATCTAAAATTTCACAATGCTGCGCGTCGCACCGTATTTTAGATCGGCTATTTTCAAATGGCCAAAATGGATATAGAAAGTTTTCAAATAATTGTAGCGGAGTAGGCTAAAAGTCTAAATATTGGCCCCGGAGATGTAGTGGAGACTAGTAGAAGTAAAAGTAGAGAAAATGTAAAATACTCCTGTAAAGTAAAAGATGATGTACAGTACTTGAGTAAATGCACCACTGCATGCAGCTCTTCAGTGATCAAGCCCCCTCCACCTCCCCAGTCTCCTCCTATAGTAGCAATAGTTTTTCGCTATGTCAGCATATGTCATTCAATGTTCAAAAAATGCATTAATGTTCTTTTAATTTCTTATATATCTTCAGATTCTGCCTTATGAGCAGTGTAGTAATTTTCACGTCTATTATGTCATAGTATTATGCTTTGCTTCAGGGGGGCTTGTGATGTGAAGAGCTCTGGTGTCATGCTTGCACAGGCACGTGCACACAGACATCAAAGGGGGCTTGAGCCCCTGCCCTTTTACCCGTCTGTAAAAAGTTTCCTCTCCAGACCATGAATGCAGTTTTCACTTTGGTGAAAACCAAAGTGAATTTTATCTTGTGAGTGAAATAAGTCATCGGTAAATTATCAATGATGTTGGTTTCATTGCGAAATCATTATTTTCCTGTGAAACTTCTGTGAACATTTTTATGAAATACTCAACTGCAACTGTCACGTTTCCTGCTTCTTCGTCCTCTTTTGCGAAACATAACCACTGTTACCATAGTGACCAAAATGTTTATCTGGCCCGTCTTTCCGTGGGGAGCCACATCCTGCTCAGATCATAGACCCCGGCGACACTTGTCATCAGTTCAGGTCACACCATTTGTGTTTGGGTTTTGGCAAACAACATAATGTTGAATGCAATTCTATGTGAATAAGTAGGTGGCATTTCCCTTGACTGTATTGCATCTAAATGATTGTCTTTACTAACACGACATCCATGATATAGCCAGCAAAATGTCTCTGAAACTGATAAAACTAATTTACTGATGCCCATGCATGTGCCATATAGTGATATCTCAATGTCTGTGTTTCTTCTCAGCTGTCAGATGTCCCCGTCTCTCCTCACCTTCTATGGGTAACATGACATGTGTGGACCCCCTGGAAGCTTTCTCCTTTAACTCCTCCTGTCACTTCACCTGTGAGGAGGGCTATTCTCTGATGGGAAACAGCACACTCACCTGTCTGGCCTCTGGACAGTGGAGCAAACAAACTCCCATATGCACAGGTAAGACACGAGGGATGTATTCCCTTCATTTAAAAGAAAGATCATCTGAATTGCTTTTTTTCTTGGTAGCCAGGGACCCACAAGCCCAGAATGGGAGATGACCTGTGATGTCATGCCGTACTTTTTATTTCTGTTTTATCTATTAGTTTGGTCATATATTATATTCACTGTCCCATTGACTCCACTATACAGGAAAAGAAAACTAGGGATTCTTCATGATTCTGAATCCATTGCAAGCATTTGTTTTGCATGAAAAACATTCCTAAGGCAAAATTTCAGCCCCCCAAAACTGTGAAAAGTGATGATCTTTTTGATGACTCATCAATTTTCATCATTTTGGGGGCCCGAAGTTTAGCCAGGAATGTTTTTCATGCAAAACAAATGCTTGAAATGGATTCAGAACCATGAAGAACCTCTAGTTTGACCCCTCACATGCTACTTAAAGAAGATGTTTTTTTCTTTTTTAAATATTTTTCTTTTCCTTTATACTGGAGCCAATGGGACAGTGAATATAAACATTGTCATAACTCTTTTTCGCGATGTTTCCGGCAAAGCAGGCCTCTCATTCTGTGGACCTTAATGACCAAACTAATAGATAAAACAGAAATTTAAAGTACTGCATAACATCACAGGTTCATCCCTATTCCTTGAGCTTTTGGGATTGTGGGTCCCTGACTATGGTGACTGGCAAACTGGAAGTTTAGGAGAAAATGTATATTGGATGGTATTGGATAAAAACATATTTTTTTCTCAAGTTTATGTGTCCAGGGGTTCGTACACGGACAAATGTGTCTGTGGCAAGACTTGGCCTTGTCCGTTGGCACATTTTAGATTTTCTGTTATCATGTTCTTATTTTGATCATAAGACCCAATTACTGAACGTCAAATCAGGTTTTCTTTAGAATATGTACGACACTGATATACATTATGGACCTATTGTGTCTGAAATAGAGTTCATCATCATATACTACTAGACCTTACCTTACCCGTTCAAAGATATGTGCTCCAAAATATGTGCAGAGTGTGGGTTGTGGGGAAAGTTACTGTAACTGGTGCGTGCGTGAGAATATGTGGGAGCATCATAATGTAAGGAGCAGCCCATGAAGGAGTGAATTATGATGGATAAAAATAATTTTACAGCAAAATTAGGTGAATAGAAGTATGGGGATGTATGCGCTTGCTCCACATAGTTTTTCCATACCCGTTAGAAGATGAGACACACATCAAACGCACCCGGTGAATGCGTGTCCCGTGCATGCCTGCAACCCACGTGAGAGAGAGAGAGAGAGAGAGAGACCATGCACATTCCTAACTGTGAGGGAGAGGGGTGTGTGTGTGTGGGGCTACAGATCCCATAGCCTGGAGGAACGGACCGTAACCCTGACAACAGGCTGTAGAGTTGAACAGAAGTGGTGAAGAAACGCTAATAAACAGCTTGAATTTGGGAAAAATTAAATTCGGGCTCCGTCACCATCTGTATAATGTTAATGGCCAATGCCATGTGAAAGTTCGGATCAGTTGCTGAAGCGAGTGAATAGATAAACGTGGAAATGCATTGTGTGACCTACTGACCTACTGACTTCTCTA
Source organism: Nannobrachium achirus (assembly GCF_963921795.1). NCBI lineage: Eukaryota > Metazoa > Chordata > Actinopteri > Myctophiformes > Myctophidae > Nannobrachium > Nannobrachium achirus. Next base: position 58,800,356 of record NC_137810.1, on the reverse strand, counting down.
ATTAGATGATAGATGACACTATACAGTATGTTTGGCACATTAGGAGTCTATATAGGACAGTGGTTCTTTAACATTTACGTTTCACTCCCATAACTCAAATGGAACCAAATGGACAGGTACAGTAAAGGTCCATTTGGTTCTATGTGTACACTCTCAGAGTTACAGACCTGTAATGGTCATTTAAAGCTAGCTCTTTATGTGTTTGTCTATTCATTTTGTATGGCAAAATATTTAATTGAATATTGACAAAAAAAATCACCACAATTCAGCCTGGCCCCTGTACTATGTGTCAAATCAAAGCTGTTCTACTCCTTTGCAGTGATACGGTGCAGCAGCCTAAAAGCTCCCCCTCATGCCTCTCTGCAATGCCAGGACCCTTTGGGAGAGTTCAGCTATGGTTCAACATGCACCACACAGTGTGAAGAGGGATTTGATCTGATTGGCCAGAACTCCACCCAGTGTTTCTCACAGGGCAACTGGAGCCACGCTCTTCCTCTCTGCCAGGGTACAGTATGACCACAGAGGGTTGAGTAATAGCTTGTGTTCCCAGAGTAAAGCCTATACTTCTCCTTTTGCTGTTTTATCTCTACTGCATGAAAGTATGACTGAATGTCATAATAGTTTGATTTAGTCTCCAGTACCTGGGCCCCAAACTGCTTACTTATTTATATTGCTAGTTACTTGCGCCAGCATAGCGTGCAAGTACTATTTTCAGAGTGCGAACTTGCCCACCCACATACATACAAACAGCCCCGAACAGCCCAGAAAGTAGTACTTGCGCGCTCTGCTGGCGCACAAGTAGGCCATACATGACCACGAGTGCACAAGGCACAAGTTGGCAACTCATAGTCTAAAAGTTAGTGTTAACCTGATATGACACAGAATGCTGAAACAGAAGGCACCTTTAATGTGGCCGAATGGAGCAAAGAAGCCCCTGACTATGGACACTAAATAATGTTATGTTACTTTATTATTACATTTTTCAACTTGAATCTTTTGGGATTTAGCTGATGCTCCCATACAGAGTAAGTTAACAGGTAGGAGTTGAAGAAGGTTTCAAGAAGACGTTTAGTGTTTGAAGCCAGGCATCATGGTCTTATGCATACTGATCCATCCATTCATCTTCAACCGCTTATCCGGAATCGGGTCGCGGGGTAACAGTTCCAACTGAGATTTCCAGAGTTCCCTATCCTGAGCTAGCCTGATACTTCAGTCCGCACATCACCACCCCCTGTTGGTGGGTGGTGTGTAGTGTGGACTGAACCCGGAGATATTTTATTTTATTTCAAGCGCGCCTAAAGAGCGGGCGCATTGAATGGGCCAATCAGGGCTGTAGACTTGAGGCACGTGGTAGGCTGCTCCGGTCCCAGCCCCCTCCCTTCGGAGCTGTTCTGCCCACGTGAGAGTCCGTATAGTGGACTCTGATTGGTGCTCTTCTGCCCACGTGAGCCGCTAGTGGACTCTGATTGGTCCGTGAAAACTGTCATGGCGGAGTCAGACTCGACTCGAATTCTTACGTAAACATGCAGTCATATAATATGTTATGAGAAATAACTTATTTTTGCAATGTCACGCCACGTCGCCGTCGGCGACACACAGGGCTGTGTGTGTGTATGTGTGTGTGTGTGTGTGTGTGTGTGTGTGTGTGTGTGTGTGTGTGTGTGTGTGTGTGTGTGTGTGTGTGTGTGTGTGTGTGTGTGTGTGACGTCAATAGGCTTTACCCCGCCCCCGCTGAAGTAGAATCTCCGTCCCCAGGCTCAGACTCAATCCCAAAACGAAGTGTGTGATTGAGTCTGACGCTTGCAGTCAGGCTAATCCTGAGCCACTCCCTCAGGGAGTATACCTGTTCCCAGGCCAGTGTGGAGATATAATCCTTCCATCTGGTCTTTGGTCTGCCACAGTGCCACAGGGTCTCCTCCCAGTGGGACGTGCATCGAGGACCTTCCAAGGAAGGCGCTCGGGAGGCATCCGTACTAGATGCCCGATCCACCTAAGCTGACTCCTTTCCAATTAAGTGTAGGAGCAGGTTCTACTCCAAGTTTCTCTCGGGTGACTGAATTCTCACCGTATCTCTTAAGGGAGACACCAGCCACCCGTCTGAGGAAACTCATTTTGTCCGCGACCTTATACTTTTGGTCATGACCCACACTTCATGACCATAGGTGAGAACATATCCTCCGTATTCTACTGTATGTTGGATCATATCTCTGTCTCTCTGTCTCTCTGTCTCTGTCTCTCTCTCTCTCTCTCTCTCTCTCTCAGTGAAGAGATGCAGTCAGCGAGTGTCTCCCCCTCATGGATCTCTGTCTTGCTCTGACCCTCATGGTCAGTTCAGTTTTGGTTCTCGGTGTAATGTGACCTGTGAAGAGGGCTTTCTGGTGAATGGAACGGCTGAGACAGAGTGCAGCTCCATGGGCATTTGGACAGGAGAAGTCCCCCCCTGCCAAGGTAATAAGTTATGTTACTGTAACAAGAGATTAAAGCTTGGCATGTAATAATCATCATTCCTGCTCACAGACATGCTGTTCTCTATAGTAGAATACTTCTCCGTAACATGTCTCATGCTCATACATTCACTTTTGTTATTATCACTTATTTATTCACTTAGATTTACGTAGGTCAATGGTAAGAATTATTTCTTGTAGGATACACCTATGGACACATAGCTTTAATGCTCTTCTAGATCAGTGGTTCTCAACCTTTTCAGGCCAAAAATAATCATATTCTAACTGGGAACCCCCCCCCCCCCCTCCCCCCACCACCACCACCACCACCACTCTGACGAGTACTAAGTTACATTTTGTATAACACGGTTCTATAGTGAAAATAGCAGATCTACATGCTCACAACGCCTCACAATGCTTGGCGTTGTGAGTATGTAGATCTGCTATTTCACAATTTCTACCTCTAATATTTGACAATTTGGCCAATGTTTAATTTGTCCTTTTAGAGGTGTTAAAAAGACCTTAAATGTCACTTTAGAAATGTGCAGATACCCTCTATACACTTTATGTTGGTTTGTTTACTGTTGAGAGAGAAAACAATGTTCCACATTAAGTTAATCATCTGGAGACCCCCCCAAAATAATTTGGGAACCCCAGTACCCACAGGTTGAGAACCACTGCTCTAGACTGGTGATTTGGCCTGATTATGTTCATCTCAACATCCTTTCTTCATTGTCTCCCTTATAGCACGCCGCTGCCCCCTACTGGCCAGTGGTCCACATCATGGCTGGATGAATTGCAGCCATCCCTATTCCCCTTTCAGCCACGGCTCCCACTGTGACTTTGGATGCAAGGAGGGCTTCCTGCTGAGAGGAACGCCAACAATACACTGCAACACCTCAGCTCTCTGGAGCCAAGAGGCTCCCAGCTGCCAAGGTTAACAGTCAATACGTGGCATAATTACACTTAAACATAACTACCGTTTGAAATCAAACTGTCACAAGTCTGTCGTGATATTGGGCCTGCAATGCATGCAGTCGAAATACCATACATAATTCCTGAATTCATTCAACACAGGTATTCTTGGTGGCATTTCCCTTGACTGTATTGCGATCTAAAATGATTGTCTTGACTGACATGACGCCCTTCGCCCGTATTATGTTAGTAAAATTCACCGGAAACTATCCACAAGTTTCCGCGGGAGTTTACTGGAGACTATCGGGACCAAACTTACGGGTTTAACAGCAGACATACAAGCTCACGTCGTGTCGCAGATGCAACCCGCTGTGAGCTTGTAAATCGGCACCGGAAGCTCGGTACAGACGTCTGTGCAATGCACTATGGGGCGTTGGAAACTTGTGGATACAAACTAATTTATTGATCCCCATATCCATATGTGCCATAGTAGGTTATTACTTAATATCCGTGTTTCTTCTCAGCTGTCAGATGTCCCCGTCTCTCCTCACCTTCTATGGGTAACATGACATGTGTGGACCCCCTGGAAGCTTTCTCCTTTAACTCCTCCTGTCACTTTACCTGTGAGGAGGGCTATTCTCTGAAGGGAGACAGCACACTCACCTGTCTGGCCTCTGGACAGTGGAGTAAACTAACTCCTGTATGCACAGGTAAGTCACAGGCGACATTTATTCTCCTTATTTCAAAACATGTACTGTATTTGAATTGCTTTTGTCTTGGTGAGTGTGGCAAAGCGATAACATCAGAAGGAAAAATAATATTGCATGATCTCTTAAAATATATCATTTCTAAAAAAATGAAAAAGTAAAAGTGGTGCTTTTATATAGCACCTTTATCCAAGGCACTTTACATAGTTTTGCATTACACCCATTCACACACACATTCATACACCGATGGTGAAGGAAACCATGCGAGGCACCAACCTGCTCACCGGGAGCAACTAGGGGTTCAGAGTCTTGGACACTAACTCTTGGACACTAACTCCAGTGGAACCCGGGATCGAACTGGGAACCCTTCAGGAACCCTCTGTGTTCTAATGACGGTTCCTCTACCCCTGAGCCACTGTTTACACCTGTATACTTAAGTTTATGTGTCAAATCAAAGCTGTTCTACTCCTTTGCAGTGATACGGTGCAGCAGCCTAAAAGCTCCCCCTCATACCTCTATGCAATGCCAGGGGCCTTTGGGAGAGTTCAGCTATGGTTCAACATGCACCACACAGTGTGAAGAGGGATTTGAACTGATTGGAGATAACTCCACTCAGTGTTTCTCACAGGGCAACTGGAGCCATGCTCTTCCTCTCTGCCAGGGTACAGTACAGTATGACCACAGAGGGTTCAGTAATATTGTGTTGTCAGACCCAGAGTAAATACTTCTCCTTTTGTCCTTGTACCCCTATAATAATTAGAAATACTGTTCCTACGAAACAGTGTGGGATTTTTACACACCATTATAATGTTCCTATTTTTGAAGCTGTGAAAGCCGCTTCCAAGGAGTGGCTTTGTGTGTCCTGTGCGTCCCGGGCTGATGATTGGATGATTAAAAATGTCCAATGAGACCATACTTTAAAGCTTCACATGACAATTCATAAAAAAATGTGTGTCCCGTGCGTCCAGAATTGAGGATTGGTCAAGCTTCACATGACATTCCGGCCCTCCAGATAAAATCATTCATTCATTCAGAATTCATAAAAATATAGAACTAAAGCACATAGAAAGTATAGATCTAGAATAGATCTAGAACACATAGTTCATAGCTCTAGAACACATAGAATAAAAATTCACCGCTTCACTTCGAACCGAGGTTTGATTTTTATAACACGACCCAATTACTGAATGTCAAGTCTCCAGGTTTTCTTGAGAATATGTGTGACGCTGATTTATTATGACACTGTGGCATATTAGGAGTCCACCAGTACTAGTGGTTCTCAAATGTTTTATTTGCAAGGACCCCCCTTAACTCTGAGAGTGTGAACCAAATGTTCAATGTGTACACTCTCAGAGTTACAGACCTGTCATGGTCATTCAGGGCCAGTGTTGCCAGACGTACGATAATTATCGTATTTGTACGATAATTTGACCCTCTGTACGATGTACGATCAATGATTCCAAAAATGCCCAAATGTACGATAATTTCGGCATATCATCAAAAAGAGCGTGAATTCACTATTTTCCCTGGCTGCTGATCTGGGATCTGGTTTGGCTTCTCAAAATAAGCCAGGAAATCAGTCAATCTGACCCTAGATCTGTACTTGGAGGCATTAAAAACACTGGTTGCATCTTTCCAGACCAGTTTCAGGCTTTTATTTGTGTAAGCTCCAAGAAGTTGCCTGCCTCCACACAGCAAATCTGATGCGTTTTTGTCACGCAGGAGTCTAAAACTAGGTTGTTTCTTACACTAAAGACGCATTTTTTGGTGAAATTACGTTTTTACACGAGTGATTTCTCTTTTTTGGCCGTGTACGATAGTTACATGTCAAATACGATAATTCTGAGCCTCCGGTACGATAATTCAACATTTCCCTTCTGGTAACACTGTTCAGGGCTAGGTCTTTATGTATTTCTGGTAATATCATTGTCTGCTCATTTTGTATGTCAGCGGCAAAAATTGAATTTTGACAAAAATGTCCATCACAAGCCAGCATGGCGGTGACCCCTGCAATAAACCTTTCATAAATATAATTTCTCCTCTACTTTTAGTTGCTGGATCAATTAAGAATATTATTTATTTTGTAGGAAACCCTGTTGGCACTTTATTAGTCTGGAGTGGATGGGTGGTTTTGGCCTGATGTTTATCCATTGTTCATTGTCTCCCTTATAGCACGCCGCTGCCCCCTACTGGCCAGTGGTCCACATCATGGCTGGATGAATTGCAGCCATCCCTATTCCCCTTTCAGCCACGGCTCCCACTGTGACTTTGGATGCAAGGAGGGCTTCCTGCTGAGAGGAACGCCAACAATACACTGCAACACCTCAGCTCTCTGGAGCCAAGAGGCTCCCAGCTGCCAAGGTTAACAGTCAATACATGGCATAATTACACTTAAACATAACTACCGTTTGAAATCAAATTGTCACAAGTATGTTGTGATATTGGGCCTGCAATGCATGCAGTCAAAATATCACACATAATTCCTGAATTCATTCAACACAGGTATTCTTGGTGGCATTTCCCTTGACTGTATTGCAATCTAAAATGATTGTCTTGACTGACATGACGCCCTTCGCCCGTATTATGTTAGTAAAATTCACCGGAAACTATACAAACTAATTTATTGATCCCCATAGTGTGCCATAGTAGGTTATTACTTAATATCTGTGTTTCTTCTCAGCTGTCAGATGTCCCCGTCTCTCCTCACCTTCTATGGGTAACATGACATGTGTGGACCCCCTGGAAGCTTTCTCCTTTAACTCCTCCTGTCACTTTACCTGTGAGGAGGGCTATTCTCTGAAGGGAAACAGCACACTCACCTGTCTGGCCTCTGGACAGTGGAGCAAACTAACTCCTGTGTGTACAGGTAAGTCACAGGCGACAGTTATTCTCTTCATTTCAAAACATATGTACTGTATTTGAATTGCTTTTGTCTTGGTGAGTGTGGCAAAGCGATAACATCAGAAGGAAAAATAATATTGCATGACCTCTTAAAATATATAATTTCTAAAAAAATTGAAAAAGTAAAAGTGGTGCTTTTATATAGTACCTTTATCCAAGGCAATTTACATAGATTTTGCATTACATTCACCCTTTCACACACACTGATGGCGGAGGAAACCATGCGAGGCACCAACCTGCTCACCGGGAGCAACTAGGGGTTCAGAGTCTTGCTCAAGGACTCTTCGATACTAACTCACGTGGAGCCCGGGATCGAACTGGGAACCCTTCGGGAACCCTCTGTGTTCTAATGACGGTTTCTCTACCCCTGAGCCACTGTATACACCTGTATACTTAAGTTTATGTGTCAAATCAAAGCTGTTCTACTCCTTTGCAGTGATGCGGTGCAGCAGCCTAAAAGCTCCCCCTCATGCCTCTCTGCAATGCCAGGGGCCTTTGGGAGAGTTCAGCTATGGTTCAACATGCACCACACAGTGTGAAGAGGGATTTGATCTGATTGGAGATAACTCCACTCAGTGTTTCTCACAGGGCAACTGGAGCCATGCTCTTCCTCTCTGCCAGGGTACAGTATGACCACAGAGGGTTGAGTAATATTGTGTTGTCAGACCCAGAGTAAATACTTCTCCTTTTGTCCTTGTACCCCTATAATAATTAGAAATACTGTTCCTACAAAACAGTGTGGGATTTTTACCCACCATTATAATGTTCCTATTTTGATAACAAGACCCAATTACTGAATGTCAAGTCTCCAGGTTTTCTTCAGAATATGTGTGACACTGATTTATTATGACACTGTGGCATATTAGGAGTCCACCAGTACTAGTGGTTCTCAAATGTTTCATTTGCAAGGACCCCCCTTAACTCTGAGAGTGTGAACCAAATGTTCAATGTGTACACTCTCAGAGTTACAGACCTGTTATGGTCATTCAGGGCTAGGTCTTTATGTATTTCTGGTAATATCATTGTCTGCTCATTTTGTGTGTCAGCGGCAAAAATGGAATTTTGACAAAAATGTCCATCACAAGCCAGCATGGCGGTGACCCCTGCAATAAACCTTTCATACGTAGAATTTCTCCTCTACTTTTAGTTGCTGGATCAATTAAGAATATTATTTATTTTGAAGGAAACCCTGTTGGCACTTTATTAGTCTGGAGTGGATGGATGGGTGGTTTGGGCCTGATGTTTATCCATTGTTCATTGTCTCCCTTATAGCACGCCGCTGCCCCCTACTGGCCACTGGTCCACATCATGGGTGGATGAATTGCAGCCATCCCTATTCCCCTTTCAGCCACGGCTCCCACTGTGACTTTGGATGCAAGGAGGGCTTCCTGCTGAGAGGAACGCCAACAATACACTGCAACACCTCAGCTCTCTGGAGCCAAGAGGCTCCCAGCTGCCAAGGTTAACAGTCAATACGTGGCATAATTACACTTAAACATAACTACCGTTTTAAATCAAACTGTCACAAGTCTGTCGTGATATTGGGCCTGCAATGCATGCAGTCAAAATACCATACATAATTCCTGAATTCATTCAACACAGGCATTCTTGGTGGCATTTCCCTTGACTGTATTGCAATCTAAAATGATTGTCTTGACTGACATGACGCCCTTCGCCCGTATTATGTTAGTAAAATTCACCGGAAACTATACAAACTAATTTATTGATCCCCATATCCATATCGTCGTCGTCAGGTGGAAACCTCGTATCTCCAAGTTTCAAATGTGTACCTTCTTTCGCAAAGTAAAGCCCTGCTTCATCCTACAAGGCTGTTGCACAAAAGTAGTGAAAACAGCAGATCTACAAGCACACAACGCCTCGCAGTGCGAGGCGTTGTGTGCTTGCAGATCGGCTGTTTTCACTAGTTTAAATCATTTTTAAAATGATAAATGCAAAACGAACGGTTTTGGACATACATGTTTTTCACCCGACAACGACGATATGTGCCATAGTAGGTTATTACTTAATATCTGTGTTTCTTCTCAGCTGTCAGATGTCCCTGTCTCTCCTCACCTTCTATGGGTAACATGACATGTGTGGACCCCCTGGAACCTTCCTCCTTTAACTCCTCCTGTCACTTTACCTGTGAGGAGGGCTATTCTCTGATGGGAAACAGCACACTCACCTGTCTGGCCTCTGGACAGTGGAGTAAACAAACTCCTGTATGCACAGGTAAGTCACAGCCACAGGCAACATGTATTCTCTTCAGGCACATACACACGATCCACACATAGACATCAAAGGGGGCTTGAGCCCCTGCCCTTTTATCAGTCAGTAAAAAAGTGCCCTCTCCAGACCATGAATGCAGTTTTTACTATGGTGAAAGAAACGAAAATGCCCTCTTTCCATGCGTGCCATACCTGAAGGCAGCATTCAAGAGAATTGCCTTGTCCAAACTCTCCTGAACTTGAATGCAGCATCTTATGTTGAAAGAATTGCTCTCTCTGTGTAGAAATCCATGCCGTACGCTACACCTCCAGTATTGACTTGATTATGCTTATACTGTAATTCAGTAATTCAGCACTGAAAATAACCGAACTCCAAGCTCACAATACGTTGCAGCGTGACGCATTGTGAGCTTGGAGGTCTGCTATTTTCAATATACCAAAAGGCTCTTTTTGAAATGTGTATGTATGTAAAAATGTACTGTATCATAATTGCTTTTGCCTTGGTGATTGTGGCAAAGCGATAACTTCAGAAGGAAAAATAATGTTGCATTTAAAAAAGAGAGAGAAAAAATCAAGTTTATGTGTAAAATCAAAGTTGTTCTACTCCTTTGCAGTGATACGGTGCAGCAGCCTAAAAGCTCCCCCTCATGCCTCTCTGCAATGCCAGGGCCCTTTGGGAGAGTTCAGCTATGGTTCAACATGCACCACACAGTGTGAAGAGGGATTTGATCTGATTGGCCAGAACTCCACTCAGTGTTTCTCACAGGGCAACTGGAGCCATGCTCTTCCTCTCTGCCAGGGTACAGTATGACCACAGAGGGTTCAGTAATTTTGTGTTGTCAGACCCAGAGTAAATACTTCTCCTTTTGTCCTTGTACCCCTATAATAATTAGAAATACTGTTCCTACAAAACAGTGTGGGATTTTTACACACCATTATAATGTTCCTATTTTGATAACAAGACCCAATTACTGAATGTCAAGTCTTCAGGTTTTCTTCAGAACATGTGTGACGCTGATTTATTATGACACTGTGGCATATTAGGAGACCACCAGTACTAGTGGTTCTCAAATGTTTTATTTGCAAGGACCCCCCTTAACTCTGAGAGTGTGAACCAAATGTTTAATGTGTACACTCTCAGAGTTACAGACCTGTTATGGTCATTCAGGGCTATCTCTTTATGTATTTCTGGTAATATCATTGTCTGCTCATTTTGTATGTCAGCGGCAAAAATGGAATTTTGACAAAAATGTCCATCACAAGCCAGCATGGCGGTGACCCCTGCAATAAACCTTTCATACCTAGAATTTCTCCTCTACTTTTAGTTGCTGGATCAATTAAGAATATTATTTATTTTGAAGGAAACCCTGTTTGGCACTTTATTAGTCTGGAGTGGATGGGTGGTTTTGGCCTGATGTTTATCCATTGTTCATTGTCTCCCTTATAGCACGCCGCTGCCCCCTACTGGCCAGTGGTCCACATCATGGCTGGATGAATTGCAGCCATCCCTATTCCCCTTTCAGCCACGGCTCCCACTGTGACTTTGGATGCAAGGAGGGCTTCCTGCTGAGAGGAACGCCAACAATACACTGCAACACCTCAGCTCTCTGGAGCCAAGAGGCCCCCAGCTGCCAAGGTTAACAGTCAATACATGGCATAATTACAAATTACATTTAAACACTACCTCAGGGGTCTTCAATGTTTTCAGGCCAGGGACCCCTTAGTTGAGAGAGAAATAAATCAGGGACCCCCCACTACCTTATCATAGATTCCATATAGTTTCATTGTTTGCCGGCACAATCATCAGTGTATTTTGGATTCATGTCAATTTGTGTTTTCAGATATTTAACCACTTGAACTGTCAATATTTAATAACGTTGACCTTTCACTCTGTACTTGGTCTGCTCTTTTTCTCCTCTACACCAAAGCTCTTTGCCGAAAATAGCCGATCTTCAAGCTCACAACGCCTCGCAGCGCGAGGCGTTGTGAGCTTGCAGATCGGCTATTTTTGGCTAAAGTGCTCAGACTATGGACGCTAGGGTACAAGTGGTTATTATATAAAAGGAGAAAAAAAAGTTTATATCACTCAAAGATTGGGAGGACCCCCTGTAGTAACTCTGAGGACCCCCTAGGGGTCCCGGACCCCCTGTTGAAGACCCATGCACTACCTTTTGAAATCAAACTGTCACAAGTCTGTCGTGATATTGGGCCTGCAATGCATGCAGTCAAAATATCACACATAATTCCTGAATTCATTCAACACAGGTATTCTACATTGTATGTCAATAAGTAGGTGGCATTTCCCTTGACTGTATTGCAATCTAAAACTAGAAATGCACTTTGTCGAGGTGCCAACTTGCACCCTGCACACATCAGGTAGGCCATGTATAACCTACTTGTGCGCCAGCAAAGCGCACCATGAGGTGTGTTCACCACTGGCATCACCACTGGCATCACTTGCTGGTCCCTCATTGGCTGTTAATGATGACGTTGCCATAAATACTGGTCCCTGTCCCTGATTGGGCTACAGGCTTAAACAAACACAGACACCGACATAAAAAAAAAAAAGAAATGGTGGATTTATATAGCGCTTTTATCCAAGGCGCTTTACATAGATTGTGCATTACATTCACACGCATGGAGTAGGAAACCATGCAAGGCACCGACCTACTCAACGGGAGCAACTAGGGGTTCAGAGTCTTGCTCAAGGACTCCTCGACATTAACTCAGGGGGAGCCCGGATTTGAACTGGGAACCTTTCGGGAACCCTTCGAGCTCTAATGGCGGTTTCTCTACCCCTGAGCTATGCCGCCCCATACATATGCAGCAGACACCGACATACATAACGGTGTGTATATGTACATATGCAGCCGAACGCAGTACTTGCGTGCTATGCTGGTGCAAGTAATGATTGTCTTGACTGACATGACGCCCGTATTATGTTAGTAAAACTATTCAAACTAATTTACTTATTTGCCATATAGGTTATAACTCAATAGGCTACTCAATATCTGTGTTTCTTCTCAGCTGTCAGATGTCCCCGTCTCTCCTCACCTTCTATGGGTAACATGACATGTGTGGACCCCCTGGAACCTTCCTCCTTTAACTCCTCCTGTCACTTTACCTGTGAGGAGGGCTATTCTCTGAAGGGAGACAGCACACTCACCTGTCTGGCCTCTGGACAGTGGAGCAAACTAACTCCTGTATGCACAGGTAAGTCACAGGCAACATTTATTCTCTTCAGGCACGTACACACGATCCACACATAGAAATCAAAGGGGGCTTGAGCCCCTGCCCATTTATCAGTCAGTAAAAAAGTGCCCTCTCCAGACCATGAATGCCGTTTTTACTTTGGTGAAATGCTGCCTTCCATGCCATACCTGAAGGCAGCATTCAAGAGAATTGCCATGTCCAAACTCTCCTGAACTTCAACGCAGCATCTTATGTTGAAAGAATTGCTCTCTCTGTGTAGAAATCCATGCTGTACGCAGCACGCTACATCTCCAGTATTGACTTGATTATGCTTATACTGTAATTCAGTGTGGTATTAAGCACTGAAAATAACCGAACTCCAAGCTCACAATACGTCGCAGCGTGACGCATTGTGAGCTTGGAGGTCTGCTATTTTCGATACTATTTTCGAAAATGTACTGTATCTTAATTGCTTTTGCCTTGGTGATTGTGGCAAAGCGATAACTTCAGAAGGATAATGTTGCATTTAAAAAAGAGAGAAAAAAATCAAGTTTACGTGTCAAATCAAAGTTGTTCTACTCCTTTGCAGTGATACGGTGCAGCAGCCTAAAAGCTCCCCCTCATGCCTCTCTGCAATGCCAGGACCCTTTGGGAGAGTTCAGCTATGGTTCAACATGCACCACACAGTGTGAAGAGGGATTTGATCTGATTGGAGATAACTCCACTCAGTGTTTCTCACAGGGCAACTGGAGCCATGCTCTTCCTCTCTGCCAGGGTACAGTATGACCACAGAGGGTTCAGTAATAGCTTGTGAAGATATACTTCTCCTTTTGTTGTTTTACGCCTATAATAATAGGAGTTGTTGTTGGGGTATTGCGAAAGTACCTCGTTCACATACGTGGAATTTGTCCCCTGCGTTTAGTTGTTAGATCAATGGTAAGAATAATTATTTTGTAGGAAATCCTGTCACCACTCTTTATTAGTGTGGACTCTGGAGTGGACACAACCTTTCGTTTGCCAACGGGTCTGAGCTGCGTGTATCTATTCTGCATCTAGCTTAATGCAAGACCCAAATTCAGAGTGAACATTTTTAACGCAAATCATTGCTTCTTGGGGTCCCTGTAACAAAATACTTTTGAAGCGGTGAAAGCCGCTTCCAAGGAGTGGCTTTGTCTGTCCCGTACATGTTTTTTTTTGAGGATTCCCATAGATTCTCAAGGAGTGGCTTTGTCTGTCCCGTAAATGTACCGTGCATGCAGAATAGAGGATTGGTCAAGCTTCACATGACAATTTGGCCCTCCAGACAAAATCATTAATTCATTCAGAATTCATAAAAATATAGAACTAAAGCACATAGAAAGTATAGATCTAGAACACAGAATGTATAGATCTAGAACACAGATTTCATAGCTCTAGAACACATAGAATAACATTTCACCGCTTCACTTCAAACCGAGGTTTGATTTCTTTTAGATGGGGGTCCGTATCATTTTGGAGGTCCTTAACCACTGATATAGGCCAATTCTAAAATGTCTTCTAAATCCTAACAGAAAAAAAAAAACTCGCTATATCAGTGGTTCTCTGTCCTGTCAAGGACCCCCAAAATGATATGTATTTGGCCGTGGACCCCATCTCAAGATATTTTGTTCCAGAGACCCCCAGAAGCAAAGATTTGAGTTAAAATATTCACTCTAAATGTGGGTCTATTCTGCATCTAGCTTAATGCCTCAGACCCGTTGGTAAAGCTGCACAGGCGGAGTGCAACTGGACTGGTGGTTTGACCTGATGGTGACATGTTTATCTTTTCTTCACAGCACGCCGCTGCCCCCTACTGGCCAGTGGTCCACATCATGGGTGGATGAATTGCAGCCATCCCTATTCCCCTTTCAGCCACGGCTCCCACTGTGACTTTGGATGCAAGGAGGGCTTCCTGCTGAGAGGAACGCCAACAATACACTGCACCACCTCAGCTCTCTGGAGCCAAGAGGCTCCCAGCTGCCAAGGTTAACAGTCAATACATGGACTTTTAAGTTTCCATTTGAATTCAAACCTGCTATGTCGTGTGTAATTTTAAAGGCCCTTTCCCACTGGGTGCGATAAGATAAAGACAACGGTGAAAAATATCGTTTTCAATTGAAGTGGATAGCAGTGTCCACACCACAACGATAAAGCCGTCATAATGCGAACCGACATATTGTTATCGTTATCTTTATTGCGTCCAGTGGGAATGAACCTTTATTCTGACAGCATGAAGGAAAACGCATGCACACACAGAGTGCAATCTGTAGCAATAATCATTTGACTTTCACATGCATCTTCTCTTTACAATGTATTATATTCCTAAACTGGTACTTTACGTGGTCTGCTAATTATCCCCGAAACTCCTGTTTTCTCCACATACAGTGGTCCTGTGTGAGGCCCTTCCTACTCAGTCCTCACCCCTGTTCATGAACTGCTCTCATCACCCCCTGCATGGCAACTTCACCTTTGGCTCCCAGTGTCTCTTCACGTGTGACGACGGTTTCTCCATGAATGGAACAGACGCGCTGTCGTGTTCTTCCACTGGCCTCTGGAATGACACTGTACCCACCTGTACAGGTAAGCTACAGTATGTGGAATGGCACTGTACCCACCTGTACAGGTAAGCTACAGTATGTGGAATGGTACTCTACCTAGCCTGATTTCAGACTCAGCTCACGCTTTAGCCTGAAACTGTGCCCTATTCTGAGCGATTTACGGGGGAGGGAAATTTTTGCGAAGCGTGCACGCGCACGACCACGCGCAAATGATCGCGACCCACAGTGATTGCGACGTATGGTGTACAACAACGTTGCCCCTATCCATGCCAAATTTTGCATACACACTCTTTGCCTGCCAAACCACAAGCTCCAGGACCCCCGGATCTCCAGGGACCCCCAGGGACCCCTGGCGCCGCCACCAAAAAGAGCAAAAATGACCAAATGACCACCCCAACGGGGCTGCTCATGGGGAATTCCCGGGGACCACCGACTCCTGGTGCTCCAGAACCGATGCAAAAGTGGTCACTAGTGGAGGACCCCCGCTACTGCAGTGCATATAAAATGCTGCAACTCGGGCTAGGAGCGACCGGGAGAGCCGGGGCCGGTACACACGCATCCGCCTCGGTGGAGCGGAGACAGCCTTGTGTAGAACGCCACCTACCGGTGGACCCCCGCCACTGCAGCCCGCTAAAAAGGCCGTAACTCCGCCCCCCTGCGACCGGGACAGACGGGGCCGGCACCCAGGGGGTCCCCGGGGGCCCAGCCTTGTTGATATGGCTATACCTTCGGTGCACAACACCGGCGTTCAACTAATAGCAAGTGCACACATAGACATCAAAGGGGGCTTGAGCCCCTCCCCTTTTACGTGTCTATAAAAAGCGCCCTCTCCAGACCATGAATTCAGTTTTTACTATGGTGAAAGAAACACGCTCTTTCCATGCCAAGAGAATTGCCTTGTCCGAACTCTCCCGAACTTGAATGCAGCAACTTATGTTGAAAGAATTGCCCTCTCTGTGTAGAAATACATGCCGTTACGCCACATCTCCAAAATTCCAATACTTGATTATGCTTAGTTCAGTGTGGTCTCAAGAAACGCAAACAGCGACCTCCAAGCTGCGATGCGTCTTGAGCTCGGATGTCATGCTATTTTCAACATTTTCACCATTTCAGCCCCTGCCTCTCTAACATTCTCTGCACGTCCCTGCTAAGTATAAATGAAGCTTTAGAATTGGTTATTTGTATGAGATCAGAGTAGTACTGTGTAAGGACTTGTGCTGACGATGCATCTGATGGTTTTGTGTTCCAGAGGAGGGTATTCCACTACGACGTGCTATGCTGATGTATGCAGGCATTGGGGCAGGCTCTGCTGTTGCTGTGCTGGCCCTAATAGGACTTGGTCTACTGATTGCTAAACGTTTGACAAAGAAGCGGGGTGAGTCCATCTGAGAGTAAGATTTACACAAGTATATATATATATATATATATATATATATGTCACGGTTTTAAAGAGAAACAGGACATTCGAGACGCGGAGCACTCGTGGTGCGGCACGGGGCGGAGCAAGCGGTCGCCAATACAACGTACTCCAGGCGGTGCGCCGCTCTATTGTCCACGACACTGCGAGCGGCTACCGAAGCCCCCCTGTATCCACGAAGCCCAAACGAGTTACGAGGCCCCCCTGGGTCCACGAAGCCCCAAGCGGCGCGAAGGCCAGCGGACCTTGGTCCTGCTCTTCGCCCCCGAGCGCCGCAGGCGCGAGTGGCCGCGAAGAGCGGGCCAGGGCCGGCCGCGCGAGTTACGAAGCCGTGGTGAATGCAATCGTTATATTTATGCCCAGGCCGTAAGGCCTGGGCAAGCGCACGTTAAACGCCCTGTCCAAGTGACTACAATGGAGCTAATGGCTAGGCTAGGCTAGGCTAGGCTAGGCTAGGCTAGGCTAGGCTAGGCTAGGCTAGGCTAGTAAATAAAGAGTAAACACTTCCGGTCTGCGGCGAGTTCAAAGCGTGACGTAACTCTCTTATCCAGTGGCTGACGTCGCCATCTGGTGGTGATTAGTGTGTGGTGAACTACAAAACGAGCGCTCTTACAATGAACGTCCTGGGTTACCCAAATATCCTGTAACATATATATATATTAGGGTTGTTCGATATGGCCTAAAAATAAAATCTCGATTTATTCATACTTGTCAGTGACTCCGCCCCCTGCCCCCCTCCTCCATGCTGTCGGGCAGAAAGCACGTAGAATGTCACAACAATAGCGTCGCCCATGGAAGAGAATACGCAAGCTGATAATAATGCTCACTGTAAAACACAACACTAACACTAACTGATAGGGTTAGTGTTAGTAGTACTACTAAATAAGGACATACTACTAAATATCATCACCCGAAGATCTGGCCGCAAGAAAATATATCGCTCAGCGATTTCTTCCCGAGCGTTTCTAGATATCTAGTAGCAATTGATATTTGGCTCTGTCGCAAACTTATCATACAGTATGAAAGAGGCTGCGCACCCTCAAAGATCCGTGTTAAATGAAAGCAGACAGCATGTGAGCACAGACAGAACTTATGTCTGTCTGTCTGTATGGATGGATGGATAGATCGATGGATAGATCGATGGATGGATATATCATGAACTGAAGCGTAGGGAACGTTAGGCGAACGAGGCGCCCGCCTACTGAGAGCTGATCTCGCCTAAATTAAAACATAAATAAATCTCTATTTCCATTGTGTAAAGACCTGACTGGACAGTACAGTGTGGAGAGGACCTAGGCCTAGGAATGTCGCTCAACCAGTTCCATTCATTGACTATAGTAAGCGGCCGGGCAATTGAGAAAGTGTTACGCTTTTAGAGATGTAAATGTGGGCTGCCATGGCCATTTAACTCAAGTCGCAACAACAGAGACAATAACACACTGAACAAAGTCCACTCTGCTTTCCTCCTACCTGTAGGATATCCTCTGTTCCAAATTAATAAAGTCCTTAATGTAGTAAACAGCTTCCAAACACAATATGTGATGATCGTGATTCGATTATTGTGTTGTTTAAATCCAGCACTGCTGGATTAAGAATTGACGTCGTCTTGATGTCTCTCCAGCTGTAGCATATTAAAACTCGTTAAGCAAGCCTCGTCCGTTTAACACATAAAAAATAAAATGTATTTCATAGTTCACCCTCAAAATGACTTTTCTTCTATTGATTATACTCACACCATGGAGACTTGAGTTCAACAATATTTAGCTGTTTTTATTACAGACGTGAATAGAGTAAACTATGAATAAACCATGGATTGACACCTACTGCACATACAGTATGAAACAGAGCTGCTACCTTTAAATGCATTTTGAGAAGAAATGCTGTTATTTGTTCCAAAAGCTTTATACCCTGTATATATATAAAATGTCACAATGCGACATAGCTTTACACAATGCTGTTCCCCCTCCCAATGTATAGGCTATATGTTATCCATTTTCAACCGTTTTTATTTTATTTGTGACACTTGCTTTGGCAAGGATCATCCTGGTGAAATATCTGACAGTGTGTGATCAATCTCATAGTGTGAAAACCACAACAATATTATTATGACAGACGATTTCAAGAAAGAAAGTCACTTGTTTAGTGTGAAATAATCTAACGACCTGATGACTCGCCGACCACGCAACATCGTACAGTGTGTTAACACTGTACTACACAACTAACACAACACTAAACACTCGCAAAATAATGCTCCGGAGTTATCTCCTCGTCTATTAGAACACCAATCGTACAACAACTGTCCGGCATGTGGCAAAGTCGCTTTGCAATCCTTTTTGGAGGGCAGTGAAACGCTTCTGTCGGGTTGCAGACTGGAGGTCTGTGCTAGATCACGTGGTTTTCTGCCCGACACAAGTAAACCAGGGGGCGTTCCCACAGCGTCGTTACGACAGCTGACAAGTATGAATTTCTCAGAAAAGTCGATTTTCAATTCCGATTTCGATTGTTTTGGTAAAAAATAATACATTGTTTCAACTATGTTGTTTTCATTTAAAAAATGCAAGGAGAAGATTTTTTTTTATTGTTGTTGTTTTTCTTTTTTTTTATATAGCCAAATAGCAAAATGTAATAAAATAATAATAATAATAACTTTAGTTGCGCAACAATCACATACAGAAGTTAACTTATAGAGTCCTTAGTGTTTCATTAGCAATAGTGAGTGACAAAACAGCTTGCCGTGGCAACAGAGGAATGTGCAGTGACAAGTTGCAAGTTGAACAAGGCTTGCTGGCCAGCTCTTGGAGGCTGGTGAAACAGGTGAAAAAATAGCTAAGGCCGCCCCTGCACTGCCCATGCACGGAGATGTTGATTGATTGTAAACGGAGGCGAAGCGCTTCGCTTCCCGACGCAAAATTAACACAGTGACAGGGACCGTAGGACTACAGTAGGTGGGTAACACAGAATTAATAAGCTCCTTTCAAACTACAACAACAAGCAAGTTTACCAGCTCAGCAGCGTTTGTTCTGTTTGCTGCCTGTACCAGTGCGAGTAAGCGCAGTGCTGTGGTGAGCTCTGCCACAGCACACAGTCTGACGTGCGCTATAAATGTGCATCAAAGAAATGACACCTCAGAGAGAAATTAGTATTAATTTGGTGTCGGACCTTGTCGTCCTGCTTTAGGAGGACCGGGCTGTGTACTTTTTGCCCCGTGCAAGGCTCCAATGAGTAAGAATTACCCTAATTAAAGTGAAACTCGATTTGACGATTTCTTATTTTTTAAATCGTCCAAAGGAAAAAACCCGGATTTCGATTAAAAATCGATTAATCGAAAAACCCTAATATATATATAGTATACATTGGTTTACTGAATGTGTTTTATTAATTATTGAATTCTCATTTCAACAGGCATCATGGACTTTGAACCAACATTGTGGGAAGAGAGGGTGAATCCGGCTTTTGAGAGTTGAACTCTCAATATTATTGAAATAATATTGAAAATAATTGAATAATATTGAAAATACTATTTCTTTTATACTTTTACATTCTTTTTACATTCGAGTGCTTCTTGTATTTACTGTATATGGTTTTGTGATTGTAATATTAAAATAATGGAGAATAAACCAAACTTTACAATGTACTGTACAACTTGTGACTCGGCTAACTAACCCTAATAACCCCAAGATGTGAGAGTCACCCAAACCTCTACTGCAGTGGTTCTCAACGTGTGGGTCGGGACCCCCAGGGGGGTCCCCAAATTATTTTGGGGGGTCTCCAGATGATTAACTTAATGTGCAAAATTGATTTCTCACTCAACAGTAAACAAACCAACATAAACTTTAAGTCTATAGAGGGTATATATACACATTTCTAAAGTGACAATTTAAGGACTTTTTAATACCTCTGAAATGACAAATTAAACATTGGCCAAATTGTCAAATATTAGAGGCAGAAATTGTGAAAATAGAAGATCAACATGCTCACAACGCCTCGCGTTGCGAGGCTTTGTGAACATGTAGATCTGCTATTTTCACAATAGAACCGCGTTATACAAAATGTAATGGGGCTAATGCCTCAACTCTTAGTGCTCGTAGGGTGGGGGGGTCCCCAGTTAAAATATGATTATTTGGATTGAGATTGATTGATTGATTGATTGAAGAATGTATTAGAAGTTTGCAATAGAAAAAAAGTATAGTTTCATGACAGTACAAATCACTGGTACAAGGTCAACTAAAAGGAGATCCTAGAAAGCCGAGGCTTATTTCCACAGGAACCACACTTTAAGTATCTGAGAACCACTGCTCGACTGCAATGTGAAGTGGTCTGGCACTGTCTGGCTGTAACACCTTCATACTGGCCCAGTTCACCCGCCTCTCACCCCCTGCATGGGCTTCACAACCTGGGGGTCAACTGGTGAAAGTGCCACACAAAGCCTGGGCAACTGCCAAAGCATGGCATGAAGTGTCAATGTGGCACAATCTACTGGCCAGAAAGACAACCCCCCACCCCCCCCCCCCCATCACTAAGAGCTGAGGAGGTGATGTATTATGCCTCTCTGCATCACGGCTCCATGTGGGATTCAAACTGGGCACATGTCCCCATAGTCCGGGCATTTCGGGCAGTATTTTGATGGAATCATGCACTTTACCAGGGACGTGCTGGCCATTGGGAAAAGCGGGACAACTCCCTAACGGCCGGTTCATTCCCGGCCGGTCCAGGCCGGCCTTTAGGAAAATAAATAAAATAAAATGTTGGCCTATGTTCCATTTTGGGGGCTGGGCGGCCAACAAAGTAAATTGTCACTGTCGGGCAGAAACCTTGTATCTCCAAGTTTCAAATTTATAATTTTTTTTTCGCAAAGCAAAGCCCTGCTTCATCATACAAGGCCGTTGCACAAAAGTAGTGAAAACAGCCGATCTACAAGCACACAACGCCTCGCACCGCGAGGCGTTGTGTGCTTGTAGATCTGCTGTTTTCACTAGTTTAAATCATTTTTAAAATGATAAATACAAAACAAACGGTTTTGGACATACAAGGTTTCCACCCGACAACGACAAAATATAACTCATGTACAATAATTGGCCCACTGGCTTGTCACTTGTCATGATCTGAAATGGCAAATCTTTGAATAGCAGCAGCACTATAGAGAGAGATCTCTCTCCATAGCACGCAATGAGGGCCTCTCCAACTCTTTTTCCCGGGCTGAATCAGGGGCCCAGCATGTCCCTGCACTACGATAGAAACATGACATTTGGCACACAGTTAGAACATGCCATATTTAACTTTTTTGGCTATAGGGCCATCGCAGATTTGTCTTGGGGAAACTTGTGGGAGCCAATCAAAGTTGGCGTCTCATAGGCTTTACTATACAGTAAAATAATACAAAAAATAAATATGCTTTAAGTAGCATGTGAGGGGTCAAACTAGGGTTTTTTCATGATTCGGAATCCAATGCAAGCATTTGTTTTGCATGAAAAACATTCCTTGGGCTAAAAACGGCCCCCATAAAACTATGATTTAGTGATGAGTCGTCACTTTTTACAGTTTTGTGGGGGCCGTGTTTCGGAAAGGGAATGTTTTCCCTTGTCAAAATTGTATACACTGTAATGCTATGATTAAGATCGAGTCATTTTTACATCCACATTCTGGTAAAAAATATTTAGTCAAGGGCAGAATTACATGTAAAACTAAATATGTTGTATACCTTTTGAAGTGCCGTGTGGACCCTAACCCTTGCTAGGCATTTTAATGCTGTGGGTCACGATGTCTGTACTTTAAGGTTCATGGGGATTGAGGTGGTAAACCCCTTGAAGAGAGGTGGCGATTGGGATAAGTTGTTATTACAGAGGGAAGCTGTCACAACCTGGCTTTTGGATTCATAGGCTACTCTTCAGACTGAACACCCTTAAGGGACTTAAGGAGGAGCTGTTATTGAGCTGCTTCTTGTGAAATTGGACATGTTGCCTGTCATGTAATTTGTTTGGCATTTAACACCATTTAGATGCTAACTTAGAGCGTGGTGGATCTCAACGGCTTCCTTCTTGTATATTCTTAGTTTTATATTTTTTTATTTTTTATATCGTCTATTTTTGGAATTGTTCACAGTAAGCCTTAGTATTGTTGGGTTTAGTAACCTCTCTGATACAATAGATTATCTAGTGTCTTCTTGTCATAAAGGGTTTTTCTCTGTGTAAATCATTTATAAACATTTATAAATCATTTATAAACAGTTTATAGATAAGTAATAAACATGAACAAACTGTTTATTGACATTTGTAAATGTTTACCTAAACATTTATAACTGTTTTAAACATCATTTACATGTTATTAGTAAGGCATGTTATAAGTAAGTAGTAAACTAATCATGAATAAACCATTTATCTACATTTGTAAATGCTTACTAAATAATTTATTACCAATGCTAAAATTCACATAATGTGTAGGTAGGAATGCATTTACAAATGTCTGTTAAGGTGACCTCCATGTGTTGTTCATGTTTAATATACGCTTTGTAGATGTTATCAAGAGCCCTAATGTAAAGTGAAGACTATTCATTGTGACCATGATGTCGCAAGTTACTATAAAAACCTCCACCGGATGTCCGTCTGTCATGTCACGTCACGTCACGTCACGTCCCGTCACGTCACGTCATGCCACTCTTTTGGCCCTACTCTTATCTCTGGCACCGTTGCCCCTATCCATGCCAAACTTTGCACACACTCCTTGGCTGCCAAACCACAACCTCCACCCCTGATTTCTCACATGCCCCTCTTCTAGCGCCACCATGAGGTTGCTTATCTCCCAATTAGGGAGTCTTACTGGTTATTTTCATCTGTCTGTTAATGTGGCCTCCTTGTTTGTTCATGGTTATGCTTTGTAAAACATTCCTTAAATATCTATAAATCATTAGTAGATGTTATCAAGAGCCCTAATGTAAAGTGAAGACTATTCATTATTTACAACTGTCTGTTAATGTGGCCTCCATGTTTGTTCATGTTTAGCAGTTTGGAAAGTTTGGCATGGATAGGGGAAACGGTGCCGGAGATAAGAGTAGGGCCAAAAGTGTGACGTGACGTGACGTGATGTGATGTGACGTGACGTGACGGACAGACTGACGGAGGGACTAACAGACAGCCGGGGGAGGTTTTCATAGTAACTTGCAACCTGATGGTCACAATGAATAGTCTTCACTTTACATTAGGGCTCTTGATAACATCTACAAAGCATATATTATACATGAACAAACATGGAGGTCACCTTAACAGACATTCTTAAATGAATTCCTACACATTACATGTGATTTTTAGCATTGGTTATGAATGATTTAGTAAACATTTATGAATGTATTATAAATGATTTGTTCATGATTAGTTTACTACTTACTAATACCTTACTAATAACATGTAAATGATGTTTAAAACAGTTATAAATGTATAGGTAAACATTAACAAATGTCAATAAACAGTTTGTTCATGTTTATTACTTATCTATAAACTGTTTATAAATGATTTATAACAGGTCATTATTGTAAAGTGCTACCATGGTGGTATAAGAGCAGCAACAACACTAGTACCGGTATATCGTCGTTGTCGGCTGGAAATCTCGTATCTCCAAATTTGTACGTTCTTTCGCAAATCATACAAGGCCGTCGCACAAAATAGTGAAAACAGCAGATCTACAAGCACACAACGCCTCGCACCGCGAGGCGTTGTGTGCTTGTAGATTGGCTGTTTTCACTAGTTTAAATCATTTAAAAAATTATAAATTAGAAACAAACGGTTTTGGACATACAAGATTTTCACCCGACAACGACGATATCTGAACTGTCGCTGGAGTAGCATTAACGCCGCCGTCGCCCCCTGCAATGTTGTGGCCCTCGGCTTGGTACCCTAGACATAATTCGGCCCTTGGGGAAAACTAATTGGGGAACCCTGGTCTAGACTCTAAACCGTCCGTTTTGAGCCTGTTGAGAGGTAAATAAAAACTTTTTTAAAGGAGATTCCTTGAGTGCTGGCAACTTCTTCACTTTGCATGTCTTTGGAATGCGACAAAAAATATAATTGAACTCAAGTCTCCATGGCGTGAGTAATCAATGGAGAAAAAGTCATTTTGGTAGTGAACTACTCCTTTTAAACAGAGGATTTTAATGTGTGTGCACATGCTGACACGTTAAGATAAACATTTCTGGGCGACCTGATAACTGAATGGTTACATCCAGCTGTTTCAGCTTGTCCCCAGTTCCACTGTCTGCTTTGTGTCATTACCCTGTTCTCTGTCTGCCTTTCCTGTCTCTCTTTCACTGTCACTATAAAGCAGAAAAGCAGAGACAAATATTTCTTAATGCAATTCATACAATACTGACTCAAAAACCATTCGTCTCATTTTGACACTTAAGTTAAATTACTGTCATAACAGCTCCATATTTACACCACAGCCCTCTGCCTACAGCTTGAAGGATCGCTTGTTGATTACGTATGTTTACGTATTATCTAACCGTGTCTCCCTAATTATTTAGTAAGTTTAGCCTCAGGATTCAGGAAACAAAGGTTCCTGTGCTTATGTGGCCCCTAGGTCAGCAGCTTATCTCCTGTTTCCTTGGCATGAGGCAGCTTGATGTACAAGTACACCCTCTGGCAGGCCTGGAATTTCATCATTTTAGGGGCAAGGCCATTTGGCCTTTGGTGTTGTCCATTTTGAGGGCACAAAGGCCAAATGACAGGGCAGGAAGGCCATCAAATAAAACAAGATTTTTGTCCATGGCATTGAAAGAATTTGTTGAATCTAAGGGTTAAGGATGATAACCTAATCTGCAGTGAAATAGGTTAAATGATGGTATTAAAAATCTGATCCATGCTCAGCCCTGCACCAATCAAAGTCACTGGATTGGTTTGAAGATGGGGACTCGGGGACACTGGTGTCTACATATTTACAAGAAAGAGACACCAGTGTCTACTGTCTACATATTGTGAGAGACAGAGGAGAAAGTGGTACAGTCAACTGGGGCATTAAGGCCACTGTGGGCTCAGGTCATGCAATTGGTTTGAGGGGCACAAGGCCAAACTGAGGGGCAATGGCGGCCATGACCTTCATGGCCTCCCTGAAA
Source organism: Nannobrachium achirus (assembly GCF_963921795.1). Taxonomy (NCBI): domain Eukaryota; kingdom Metazoa; phylum Chordata; class Actinopteri; order Myctophiformes; family Myctophidae; genus Nannobrachium; species Nannobrachium achirus. The sequence continues at coordinate 58,774,879 of NC_137810.1, read as the reverse complement.
TTCCTGCCCTGCCCCCTGGACATTATAGCATGTTGCAGGGCCTTAACCCACCAATCCAAACCTTTGATGCTGAGTGCCAAGCATGGAGGCATTTGGGCACCATTTTTATAGTCTTTAGTGTGACCCGGGCCAGGGATTGAACCCCGACCTCCCAGCCTCAGGACGGACACTCTAACCACAAGGCAACTGCGTGCGCTTCCTCAATTAACCTTTGATGCTTATGGTCACATCCAACTTGACATCTGTTTCCTCTGTTTCCTGTTTGCCGACGCGTAAAACCACACTCAGAATGCTAACACGTGGGTTTATGTGGCACAGCAGAAATCCATCTTCACACAGTAGTAAGATGGCATTGGGACTTTAAAGCATTGCAGATACACTTTAACCCCCATGTCTCTCTAGCTGTGGAGTGTACTGCACAGTCTGCACCCGACGACGGCTACATCGACTGCTCGGGATCGAACCGGACCTTCAACTCGACCTGCCGCTTTGGCTGCTCCGTGGGCTTCCTGCTACTGGGGTCACCTGCGGTAGCGATGGCAGGTGGAGAGGGCCACGACCTTTTTGTACAAGTAATTAAAGTTTCATTATATGAACCTTACAGTCACTATCATTATAGGCTACACCAAAACAGGCCTGAACCTTTTCTTTAGTTTTTTGGAGGTGAAAGTGTTTTGGAGATATTCAAAACGTCCATGGAAATGAATGGGAATAAATATTGGGAATAAATACAGAGATACAGCTCGACACTGAATGTCAACATTTTCTAATCGTTATTACAGTATATAATAAACGTACAGTAGACAGATATGTCATTTGCTCTTTTCTCTCCCAGGCTGACCCTGGAGAAGTGATGCATCGTTTTATTACTACAGTAGCAGGCTTGTAACAGCTGTACTTCTCTCCTGTCTGACAAAACCTTGGTCAGTTGCAACTTGAAGTCCCTGCGTCGATTAACTGTTAGTTTGAAAATCATTAAATTGCTATGCATCTGCCTGTATATATCTGAGATGCTTCTTGAATATGTTCCTGGCAGCAACAGCAAGATCCCAGATCTCCTGACCCCATATAGTCGCAACTCCAAGACCATGGCACGGAAAAGCAGCTGATAGGTTCTAACCTTTGGAACAGCCTGGATCTACAGTATATGGGACTTAAAAAGAAAATATATACCATTTTAACATTGTTTTCACCTATAGGTTATTTGCATTGCTTTTATTTTTTATTTCATTCGCTGCATTTTCAAAATGGCTCCCAAGTACCAGGATGCCAATCCATATCATTTTTATCTGGTGTAAACCAGATCTTTAAAGAGATGATTTTCTGGCGAGACTTTCAGGAGACTTTCAGGCGACCTATTTGCCGATTGGCTGTCCATGTCACATGGTAACCGAGCTAGTTTCATGATTGGGAGCGGCCCTCCATTCCTTCACACTTCACAGGCCAGGCCCTGTGGTCACACATTTCTGGACACCAATGTCTGTGTAACATACATGCATTCATACAACTGCGAGTCTGCCGCTGCGTGCTTGATTTGGCTGTACACGCTGACTTGGTCATCAGGAAACATGCTCCCTCGTCGATTGGATTTTACAAAACAGACCCGCGTCGTCACATTGAATCCTGTTTAAGAAGAGCTTAAAACACAACTTTCTAATGTTACATTGATGACGTGAGGAACGCTAAAGTCGTCTTGGTTACATAGTAGGCTATGCGAAAATAACAAACCTCAGAGTCGCAAATTCAATGATCGCTGCATCAGCACACACAAAACACGGGCGTGAGAGAAGTAAATGAATGAAATGGACATCACGTTTAGCCGATTCAACGATTCCAAAAGTCATACGATTGGAAGTTATTGCTACATGCGGCTACATGCGTCTCATGCTGGTTTTGTTAGGCAACAGCCAGGGTCCAGGGAGTGCACAGAATTTTAGAGAGGCATGGGCTGACATTTCTAAAAGGGCCTTTTCATACGGATAAAAGTTAAGGGGCCCCTTTTGCTGTATGTGCGCACGTGCCTGGCGACCAGCGCATCACATTACAGACTTATAATTTCAATCCGTTTCTTTGCAAAAACACATTTCTTTTAGAAAACATTTGTATTCTTGTTTCTCCCAGTGTTATGGTTTTTAATGTGTAAATATAGCACTTTATTATGGGGAAAAACGTGTGTAGGCCTATTTTCCTTTTTTAAATCGCTAAAATAGCGCATTTTTGAACACATTTCCTTAACGGTTAACGGTTAATTAACTGATAAGGCCTGACGGTTATCGGTTAAGAAAAAATCTCCATTTGGCCATCCCTAGACATATAGCCTACAGTAAGTTAGAATATTATGAAATATACATGAGAAAGAACACCAACACTAACTTCAACACACCAATACACCAGATTTTAAATTGACTGTGTGTCGATTCTTGTTAGTGCACGGATCATGCACGCCCATGCCTAGATCATGCACCATGTGTGTGCACGCTGTTCACAGCTTTCAAACAAAAAAATTAGATTATACAATAAAAGGCAAAACCCGGTGGTTTTCGGGATAGGCACCACGGACATGAAAATAACCACCCGGAAATCTTTGGGATAGGCACTAGATGAGTTAATGTTTTCCTATCTTTTCATATTTTTTTGAGTTTCACTTGCTGTATAGACTATATAATGTTATGGACTATATAAATAAAGTTTGATTGATTGATTGATTGATTGATTGATTGATTGATTGATTAACGAGGAGCGGAGGCGACATAGAAGAAACGTCAAACTGGCAAACACAGGGTTACTTACTGCATTGTTAATCTTCCTTTCTCAATTTCCCCAGACTATAAACATGCTCTGATGGCTCTGGCTAGTTGTGTGGCCTGCTCCGCTGTAGGACTGTGCTGCCTCTGCTTTTGTTGCTCAAAGTACAGAAAGAGTAAAGGCCTGTCCATACTTTGACCGAAACCGCCGTTTTCGGTCAAAAGGTAAGGTTCGACTACAAAATGACGCCACTCGCGACTTCTGAAAAGCATTAGACCGAATGAGAGTTCGGAAATTTGCACGTCGGAAAGTCCAACTCGCCGAACATTTCAGTCAAAGTATGGAGAGGCCTTAAAGGACAACTCCGCCCTAAATCACTTCTAGGCTCATTTTCCTACTTATATTGATCCAAAAAGACTGTCCATGGGGTCTATTAGGCAGAAATGCACCTGTTGTTCATTTTCCCCATCAGAACCCAGCAGCTCTCTTAGCATAGAGTGGAGCCTATAAGCCTATCACTTTTAAACTATTTGTTGTGGTCAAAAGTGACTTTATTTTTCATGAATGTGGTACTTGTCGTCATTACAAACACATCCATGTCATCGTTGTCCCGCACAAGCCATCACACTCTGCTAAACAGATGTTATGCTTTTATGTGTTTTGCCAAGTCCCGGAAAAGATGCCCTGTGATTGGCCAGTACAGTCACTTTGATTGGCATGTCTGCGGAATGCTCACCCCAAAACATTATTTATGAGATTATGGAGGCTTGTGTGGGACAACCAAGGCATGGATGCGTTTGTAATGACAACTAGTAACACATTCATGAACAAGAAAATCACTTTTGACCACAACAAATAGTGTAAAAGTGATAGGCTTATAGTCTCCACTCTAAGCTATGAGGGCTGCTGGGTTCTGCAGGGGAAACTGGACAACAGGAAAATTTCTGCCTAATAGACCCCATGGACAGTATTTTGGGATCAATATAAGTATGAAAATTACCCTAGAAGTGATTTAGGGCGGAGTTGTCCTTTAAGTCTGTATCAACCTCTGCAACATTACTGTATTTCAAAATCAAAAATATATGATGCAATCCTCATGTCTCTATGATGACCTGTTCTTCTTGGTTTCTTAGGAAAGCTACGGTCCTCTTAGGTTTCTTAGGAAAGCTACCTCAAACGGTCAGTGTTGAAATCATATTCACTGTACACAGATGTATCATAGTTCCACCCATGCCATGACTTTTTATTTTTTGGAAGTTAATTTCCAAGAATCTATCTACTGTCATACAAATTATAATATTATTATAATATGTACGGCAACAGTATTTCATGAATCAATCAACAATATTTGTGTCAGCCAAGGACACAATTTACATTATTATAATCATTTCAAAACATTGGATGGTTAATATAATTTCATATTCAAACTTTCTGTTTATCTCATGTAATAAAAAAAAAAGAATCACTTCTTTCACTGTGTCTACTGTATAGGGAGGTCGAAGAGGCAACGATTCCAGCCAATGAGACTTACCGGTACGATTGAAGGACAACTACGTTTTTATGAAGTCTTGCATTGTTACATGCCATTATTTATACATTGGGAAAATCAATATTACATGTGTTTAGATACTATTTCTGCATATCCTGGCTCATCTTGTGGCACGTTTATTTAGATGCATATGACATCAATCACATCTATGTTGTATTGTAACCGTGGTTCTTTTTTACTTGCTCCAGCAACTATCTTGGTTGTGCAGGGACCTCATGTCATGTCTGACCTTGGAAAGATTGCTTTTAGTATTTCTACAGCAGACTCATGCATTGTGCAATGTGACATAAAACCATGAATGCCCTTATACCTCTTGGCAATTTTAAGATTGTACTATCAACTTTGTCAAAATGAAATTGGATGTCTTGTGCTGTGAGGAACCTGACTTGTATGTGTCCTTTTCTAGCTTTGGTTGTCTTACGTCTGCTTTGTTTAATTTTGACTGCTTTTGCTTTATATAGGCTATTTTGTTTTATGTAATTCCATCTTACTATTTGTTTTTAGTTAGTTTTAGCTCCCTCTTACTTATGTCTTATTCCGTGTTATACTTGTCAGTCTTCATTGTCGTTTTTGAAAATGTAATAAAACTAGACCAGGTCAACCTGGTTGTGCCAGACCCCCTGTCTGTCATCATCATTTATGACATCATGCCTTTTGTAGGCATGTCATCATCATGTCATCATCATATATACCCTTTATATAGAAAACCCGGACAGACCGACATTTGCTTATGTAGGCCTACCCATTTCATGGGTCTGGCAAAAATAAAGTACTATCGTCCATACCTGTATAGCTACTGTATTGTAACTGATTCTGTCTGTTGATTTGTACGGTTGTATTACCCAAGTCAACAATTTGAACTGATTTTATTTGTTAATCATTGTATGTATTTTCAACAGTGTAATCTCAGCATCATTATAAATGAGGGCCAAACCCAATGATTTCTCAGAGAATCTTAAATATATTTAAGTTTGAATTACTTAATTAATTGCGACCGAAGGTCGCATTTACCCTGAAAAACCTTGACGCTTGAGTGACCTTCCTTCTGTGACCTTCCTTCTGTACAGGATGTGATGTCAGTGTGATGTCAGCGAGTTGTGACATCACTTCCTGTACGGGGCGACTAAACACAAGACTAAAAAAGACAAAAAAAGAAAAAAAGGAGGAGGAGGAGGAGGAGGAGGATAAAGATACCAAAAGGAGAGAGAAGAAAGGGTGGATGAGGTACAATGTGCGGTATCCTCCTCCGATCTGATACGGGGCGGCTGGACTTAGATCCCCTATAAAAGAATGTCCATCCACCTGGAGAAAAGAAAATGTAACAAGGAGGTGGCAACGGGGCGGCCAGATAAAGTTATTAGGCCTGGATCCGACTTTAAGTCGACGCACAGGATTCCAGAAGTGTAGCGCTTATTCGCTTTTGTATCAAATCGGTACTCGAAACCTTCTTAGAATTTAACATATTTTCTTTTTTTTATATATATATCTTTATTCATGTCACATATGTTTCAACATCATACATTAAACAAGTCAATATTGCAAAGACATTCTTTTTCTTTTTTCTTTTTTCCCCCTTTCCCCAACCCTCCCCCCATATTGCTATCATTAATCACTCCTTGAAAAATAATAGAGACAGTAATAATAAAAATAAATACAAAAGAATAAATCAGCGTACACATTATACACGATAGTAAAGAAAAATAGTTACACAAACAAGGTTAAGTACAGTAAATTAAAAGAAAATATATATATATATATATATATATATATATATATAATAATAATAAAAAATAACATTGGAATTAAGTCTTCTAGAAACCATAGTTGTACTATTTACACAGATCAAGTCGATAGAGTGTTAACAGACATCATCCTCCTCAATTATGTATATCATTACAGGTTGCCCCGAGAGGTGGCCATTAAATATTCTGAGTTATACAGTGTTGGTCAGTCTACTGCAAGTGTCCTCAGACCCTCAAAGTATGTGATAAGTGGTTGCCAGGTTGAAAAAAATCTTTCTACCGATCCCCTCAGTGTGAATTTTATTTTTTCCAATTTCAGAAATCCCATGATGTCCTTCAGCCATAAATCAGCAGAAGGAGGGGCTGGAGATTTCCATAACAGTAATATCCTACGTCTTGCCACTAATGTTGCGAAGGCCAATATGTTGGATTTCTTTGTTGTTAGTAGCTGAAAATTTGATGGCACTCCAAAAATAGTATTTGGGGTGAAGGTTCTAATTGAACCGAGAACACTTCAGAGAGAATCTCAAAGATTTTTGTCCAATATTGTACTAGCTTTGGGCAAGACCAGAACATGTGAGTATGGTTTGCTGGCGATAGCGCACAGCGATCACATTTGTCATCAACATCAGGATATATCTTAGCGAGCTTTGATTTGCAATAATGAAGTCTATGAAAGATTTTAAATTGAAATATAGCTGCAAGCAGCGATAAAGTGGCCAAGGCAGAAAAAGCAGGAAAGCAAAAAAGCATCAAGGGAAAGCAAAGAAGAAATCAAAGAAAAACTAGAAGCAGTGTTCTTCCGAACAGGCCTCCGGCGGGGTTTTTTTTTTTCTTTTTTTTCCCTACCGGTGACTCTATAATAGGCCAAAGTGAAAAGGGTACCACGCGTTCTTGGGCCTTTCACGGCAATCGGACGCTGCATGCGGGATTTGAGCCATTCTTTTCCAAAAATGTGTTTTGCAAAAGTTGACCCACTGGTGGTGCTATAACAGGCCAATGTGAGAAGGGTGGCATCTGTTCCTTGGCCTAGTGGGAATGTGTGTGCAAAATCTCACACACACAGCAGGCTGCGTTCATGATTTGAGACATTTTGTTCAAAAAGGAGCAATACTGCAAACCTTGGAATTCAATGTTAGCCAATTAGATAGAATATGATATCGGACAAATCCGTCATGATTACATCACTGTAGAGATACTGTGTACTGATTTGTGTGATTTTCGGATACAATCTGAAGGAGTAATATCGAAGAATGTGTTTTACAGACTGTAAGTCGGCCTTCTGGTGGCGCTATAAATGGCAGATGTCAAAAATGCAGGGCACAGGTTTTTCCTTGGCCTCTGGGAAGTGTGCATACAAAGTTTTACACTAATCGGTGGTTATAGGTAAAAGCACAAATTGGCCTCTACACAACATGTATGCAAAAGACTGTATATGCAACAGACATAAAACACTGTGATACTATTCACCTGGACAGTTTATGATGCTGTACATAGTAAGTAAGCCTTACCAAGCCATGAGGCCCATATGACTGGGCCGAGCCATGAGGCTCATAGGGCAGGAGCCTATCTCCTGTTTCTGTAGCTTGAGGCAGCTTGATGTACAAGTACACCCCCTGGACATGACGCTAGTATGTCGTAGGGACTTACCCCGGGTGCATATTTAACCACTTCAACCGTCAATACTTAATAAACTTGACCTTTCACTTCACTCTGTACTTAGTCAGCTTTTCCCCTCTACACCAAACCTCTTTGCCGAAAATAGCCGATCAACAAGCTCACAACGCCTCACAGCGCGAGGCGTTGTGAGCTTGTAGATCTGCTATGTTTGGCTAAAGTTCTCCGAATATGGACACTAGGGTTCAAATGGTTAATATAAAAAAGAAGAAAAAAAAGTTTCTATCACTCAAAGATCTGGAGGACCCCCTGTAGTAACTCTGAGGACCCCCTAGGGGTCCCGGACCCCCTGTTGAAGACCCATGCTGTAGGCCATATGACATGCTTATTGGACATTGTATTTAAAGTGACAGTAAATTGAAGTGAGGAGTCAGTATCAGCCTGCTGACACCGCGAGGTGGTCAGGCCTTTTTGGCAGTCTCTACTGTACCCTGCATTTTAGTTTTTTATGCTGTATGCTATCTTGGACTATGCTGTGATGCCTGCCTAAATAAATGTTGCAAGGAACATCTACTTCATCATCTTCTCGGATTCTATTATTCTTTTATATTTTAGTTAAGGTTCTATATTCTTTCTTTTATATTTATTTTGGGGTTTTAGGTTTTTAGTATTAAAAAACATTCTTAACACCCTGATTTATGCCAAAAGAGCAAAAACCAGACAGTGATGTAGTAGGCTACTCACTTACACACTGGCCACTCTGTTGGGCTGTACCTCAGTCTACCACTAGATAGCACCAGTAATTCAACATGCTGTCAGTAACGTCACAGACCAAAGATTCAGATTGTCACCAAAACAGGCTTTAATGAAACAAATGCATATTAATTGGATTGTTTTTATGTTTCAGAGAAATGTTTTAGTTTAATGGTCAGGACTAAATGGAAGAAAACAAGAAAAACTATAAAAGTAACAAAATACAGCAAACAATCTCAAGTAAATCATATCATCAATCATATCAATAAGAAATAGAATGAAATAAAATACCTCAAACCAACATTTAAATCCAGTATTATTATATTGTGAGAAATACAGTAGATGCATAATAACTTGTACTGTACTGTTTTAAGAATACAGCACTTCATTAATCTGCATGAGACATGGTATTAAAATGAAACAGACATTATATAGGCTCTGCTTTAACTACATAATGAAAAAAAATGCACAATGTGACATAGGTCTGTTTACACAATGCTTGCTTTGGCAATGTACATGTATGTTTTTCTCATGCCAATAAAGCTCCTTTGAATTGAATACATTGGTTAGAATTACAAGGCAGACAAAGCAAAGCAAACACATAAACGACCAGCTGTTAACACACTTATCATGTAGCTGTACCAACACAACACACAACTGATGCAATGTGAACGTCATGATTCACTACACAACCTTTTCACACATCCAAGGCCTAGTTTCAGTACATGGGTAGTCGTACCATCCATCCCCACTGTGATGCACAGCACAGTCTGATCCTACACCACCTTTAGGCTGAACACCATAGTTAGGGCTCCAGTACCTGGAGAAGTAGGAACATTACATTCATTACAATACTGTACATTTACAAGGATAGTTTTTCACTTTCATCTTTTGTTTTAGACCTGAGGGCCATTCTAAAAACACCTTATAAATCCCACTGGTGTAAAGTAACTTAGTACATTTACTTAATGGGGCACTCCACCACTTTTCAACCTATGTTCATATAATTAATGAATAATAATGAATTGCATTTTTATAGCGCTTTTCCAAGTGCTCAAAGCGCTTTACAATGGTTCATTCATTCATACATTGGGAAGTGAAGCGGCGAACATTCGACGCCAGCGTCCTCACTTCCCACATTCACACACCAATGGTGGCAAGCTTGCACCAACCAACTCATTGGAGGCAACGTGGGGTTCAGTGTCTTGCCCAAGGACACTTCGACATGTTGACAGGAGGAGCTGGGATTTGAACCTCCGACCCACGGATCATTGGCCAACCCACTCTACCTCCTGAGCTACAGCTTCCTCACTCAAAAATAGCTTATTTTTTTTTATTTTTTTTTATTCTTTTTTTTCTCAGAGGAGGGCTGTGGGCAGGTCAGAAACCCATCGTCTTGTGACATCATCGATTGCCAATCCAGCTTATAGAAACTGCAGGCTTTCTATTCCTGAAAAGTTGCAATTTTAAAGTGGAAGCCATTCTTCTCGCGATAATAAAAATCTAAATATTTGTTTCAAAAATATTGATTACATTTTTTTGTTGGGGGGAAATGATGTCACAAGACGATGGATTCTGAACTTCCCACAGCTCTCCTAGGAGACTTGGAGTAGAAAAGAATTGTGATATTTTATCATGAACATTAGTGAGGACCTATTATATGAAGACAGGTTGAAAAGTGGTGAACTACTCCTTTAAGTACTGTATATTACTAGAAGTAAACTGTTGAGGTTTATTTACTTTACTTTTCCCAGTACTTTTACTTCTACTCGACTACAACTTGGATCCAAATATTGCACTTTTACTCCACAACATGTATTTGAGAACTTTAGTTACTAGTTACATTACATTACAGAATTTACAGTTATAAATTATAATATAAAACTTTAGCCCTATTTTATACATAAGCGCTATTTAAAAATAGCCGATCTACAAGCTCACAATGTGTCGCATTGTAGATCGGCTAATTTCAAACGTTTTGTACTTTTACTCAAGTACATTTTGAATTCTGGACTTTTGCTTGTAACAGATATTTCTATATTGCAGTATTGATACTTTACGTTAAGTAATAAATGTGAGTACTTTCCACCACTGCTAAAGTTTTCTGAAAACTATTTATTTTTTTATACACAAAAATGAATAAAAAAGCATGTAAAAATCCTTCATGTTTCTATATACTGTATAACAACATATAGGTGTTGTTCCAGGTCTAAAGGAAACCTTGAATACCATTTAGAAAATAACAAAGATTAAATATAAAATGTTTGTTGAAATGAATCAGAGTAGAATGAAGGTATAAAGTCTTACGTTGGTGTGGAGGTCACTGGTGTTCCATCGACCCATTTCCACACTCCTTCCTGCTCGCTGTCAGTCAAACCCAGCCACGCGTTCCCGTTAACAACTCTGTTAACAAAGTCCTGGACAGAACAGATGCTGGTTACTGAAGTACACACTGTATAATAGATATGTTACAATACACACACACGTACAAGCACACACGCACACTCACGAATGCTTGCACGCGCGCATGCACAAAACGCAAGCGCACATCATACCTGTTCTTCTTTGCTGTTGATGATGACCAGGTCTGCTCCTCTGTCTCGACACCACTGCCTGCTCGCCTCCCAGGTCTTCTTCTCAGTAGAGATGTAATAACAACTGCTGCCAAAGGTCTGCCATCCACCTGATTCAAACAACAAAATAAAGACAACAAGTGTTTTTTTTTTGTTTTTTTTTGTCAGTTGTTCACATTAATGACAAATGATGAACCACATGATGTAACAGTGGATAAAAACAGTGGTGTCTCACTGACCACAGAGCCTCCTCTTCAGCTCATCTCTCTCTGCTGTGACGTTGTCGTATCTGGACTGTAAGTCATCCTTCTGTTTAGTCATCTGGTCCAGGTGTTTGGTGACGTTGTCGTAGCTGGACTGTAGATGGTCCAGGTGTTTGGTCAGGTTGTTGATCGGTTCAGAATCTGTAAGAGAAAAAAAACAAAAAAAACAATGAGTTTTATTTGCAACTTTGTCTCTGATCTGACCTCCTCAACCCATCAAAACCAGAAAAGTATCTATTTTTTTTTTTACGTTGTCAAGTGGCTATACTAAAAAATAGCAGATGCTAATGGCTTGCAGCACGTTACTTTCTGCCACACTGCAAGCTTGTACTTCTGCTATTTTCATTGTAGCTAACATAAGCCGAGACACATCAGACGCATCCATTTCCCATGTTATCTTGCAGGGCTGTAGGCAGTGATGACATCACGACAGATGGTTTTCTGGGGTGTGTAGTTCATTTGACCTGCGTTGGAGTGTTGGCTCACTGACAGAAAACTACAAGCCAAATGGCTGCCAAGTGGAGGCAAACTACAACATCTACTGCTACTATTACTTTGTATGGGGTATCATATTTGCTAATATTGAACATAAAATGAATTGTTGGATCATCATAGAAATATTAAACATTAAAATAAAAGAATGCACTGTAATGAAATTTGACTTACGGAGAGAGAGTCTGAGACCAATGTTGAGCAGAGCTTGAACACCACAAAGCAATCCAACAACCAGTCCAATCAGCTTGCACCGTCCTGTGACAAACACACACACGCACGCACGCACTCACACACACACACACACACACACACACACACACACACACACACAAAGAAATGGGAGGGAGGGAGATCAGTTAAACAAACACTTTCAAACACTAGTTTGAAAAGTTAGGAGCCTATAGTTGTTTGGGATTTCTATTTTTGTCATAAAAACATGGCAATAAGAATTATTAAGTATTAACGTACAGAAAGTACAGCATATTTACAGAGTTGTAAACTAGTTGATGTGAGATTGATCAAAACTGAGCAACTGCATGGCATACAGTAGCTATTTATCACATATCTGTCTTTTATATCAGACTAAACAGGGCAATGTACACACAGTGGCAATAGTTAAATTTCTCTTTATTTATTGCTTGATTGAAGAACAATCCAGCCTTTATCAGTTCTTTAGAACTGGGGGTACCTGCTATAGAAACCTGCCTATACAGTATAAATGTTGATGATCTAAGGGTGAGTTCACATTAGGTGATCTGTGTTTTTAGATGTTTTAGTATTTCAGCATGCTACAAAGCATCATATGATGCATTTTGCATGATGCTTTGTAGCATGCTGAAATACTAAAATATCTATTGAACACAAAAAATAACTCAGGATTGTGTTGATCGTGTCCCAAACAACAATAAAATAAGAACTGGGCCTTTAATGGAAGAGGTCATTAAGAAAAATGGAAGTTCATAAGAACAATACAAAATAAAACAAGTTTACAAGGGGAGCAGCAGTGCACTACATTAATTTTAAGAAAATAAACAACTCCTGAATATACAGTGAATACGATATAATTACTGTATATTAGGTAATACTTAGGTTTATCATACAGTTTTTGGCAGACAGAACAGAAGAGGAGGAGGGGTGATGGTGTCAGTGTGGTGTGGTTGAGGTGTGGTTGTCATGACTACGTGGCTCAGTGCCAGCAGGACACAGAGATACCATCAGAACACACCAGCAGCATCCGTGTACACTTATGATTGGTGTTGCATAAACGCCCATGTATTTTCCGGGACTCGGGCAGGTCACGTGACAACACATGCAGTTACTGATGACAGCCTATACTGTAACAGAGCCTCCTGATAGGCCAACATAGCCTATGGACCATAGTCTACAGTATGGGATGATAACGGTAATTTCTCAACTTGCCCACAATTTCTCAACTTGCTCCGCTTGGCCACAAAAAGTGCACAAAACAAGCCTAGCGTTTTGGCTGTTCAAAAATAGACAGATTACAACACACTGTTACAACACACTGTTACAACACACTGTTACAACAGAGATACCATCAGCTCTGACAAGAAGCATTTGTGTAAAGTCATGATCGGAACAGCTGATAAAAAGTGGTGCGCGTCATATATGCCCATTTCTCAAAACGTTAATCTATATTGTAATTTCTCAACTTTTAAATTACAGTTTATGTGAGAATTTGGTCATTGAAGGTTTTTGGAGAAAAACGTGAACGTGTGAGAACTAGTGATTTAGAAGCATTTGGTAGAATCAGCCTCTGGACTTAATGTCTTAATGGTCACTTTTAAACTATTTACAAATCAATCATGTCTTCTCTCACAGACACACATTATATAAGGCCTCTATAATAGTCTCTTACAGACATGTTATAAGGCCTCTATAGTCTCTTACAGACACGTTATAAGGCCTACAGTATATTCTTACCAGACTTCTTCCGTGGAAGTTTCTGAGATGAAGTCTTGGTCTCGACGTTCTCGTACTGTACATCATCTTGAGGAGTTTGGTTGTCACCGTCATCGTCATCATCTTCCTCTTGGATCTCGATGCTGTCGGAATGAAAAGCCACGGCCATTTCTTCTTCCTTTTATGACTTTAATTAACCTGGATAAAGTGTTTGGTTGATGATGGTTCACGGCGTCTTCACAGCGCGCTGAAGAGGAGAGAAGTTGTGCTGATGACGCTGCGCTGTTTCTTTTGTTTCTGTGGCTCGATCCATCTTCCTCTTTTACACATTTCGTCTTCTGATGTGTTCAGCTAGCCCAACCCTACCCTCCCCTGCCCCTTCTTATACTTACTGTTTGTTTAGGCTTACTGTTTTCTTTTTTTTGTTCTCTCATTTTATTTTCTTTACATATCTACTGCATAGTACTGTGTTCTATTCGTCTGTCATTCAATGTTATATGAGATACTTTAATGGTTTCCTGTGGAAATAAGTAAGCTTAGTCTTTTCATGGATCTCCTTTTAGTAGACCTTGTACCAGTGAACTGTACCGTCATGAAACTGTACCTTTTCCTATGCAAACTTCTAATAAAGTCTTCAATCAATCAATCACATTCAGTGGTGTAAAGTAATTAAGTACATTTACTCAAGTACTGTACTGTACAATTATTTTTTTTTAAGTAGTAGTAGTAACGTGTTTTTTTTTATACACCTCAGAGACAAATATGATACTTTTTACTCCACTACAATTATTTGAAAATGGTTACTTTATAGATTTGGATTATTATTACAAAACATATGAAGTAACCACTTCAGCCCTGTATTTCAGCCGTTTGAAAATAGCAGATCTACAAGCTCACAGTGCATTGAGAGAGATGCAATGTTTTGCATAATATGTGTTTACTATTCTCATATGCACGTCAGCTAGAGCAGCACAGCCCGTGACCGCGCCAACATATTCATATTTGAACTGGAGACCCCCTCAAAAGAATCACACACACACACACACACACACACACACACACACACACACACACACACACACACGTCCAGTTGGTTCCTCTTTAATATACAGTATGTCAGTGATATACAGTAGTAGTTTGTGGGTGTGATCTTGCCAAAAATAACAAGCACACATGGCCTGCATGCACATTGTTTTTACACACAAAAGTTCTACATGTTAAAAAGCTTTGTTTCAAGTCAATGTGAAAAATGTATTCACTAATAAATTAATAATATAGCTGCAAGCAGTGATAAAGTGGCCAAGGCATAAAAAGCAGGAAAGCAAAAAGGCATCAAGGGAAAGCAAAGAAGACATCAAAGAAAAACTAGAAGCAGTGTTCTTCCGAACAGGACTCTGGCAGGTCAGGTAGTTTTTTTTTTTTGCCTAGTGGCAACTCTATAATAGGCCAAAGTGAAAAGGGTACCACATGTTCTTGGGCGGCAATCGGACGCTTCATGTGTATGTTTTGCAAAAATTGACCTGCTGGTGGCGCTATAACAGGCCAATGTGAGAAGGGTGGCATCTGTTCCTTGGCCTAGTGGGAATGTGTGTGCAAAATCTCACACACATAGCAGGCTGCGTTTGAGACATTTTGTTCAAAAAGGAGCAATCCTGCAAACCTTGGAATTCAATGTTAGCCAATTAGATAGAATATGACAAATCCGTCATGATTACATCACTGTAGAGATACTGTGTACTGATTTGTGTGATTTTCGGATACAATCTGAAGGAGTAATATTGAAGAATGTGTTTTACATACTGTAAGTTGGCCTTCTGGTGGTGCTATAAATGGCAGATGGGATAAATGTAGGGCACAGGGTTTTCCTTGGCCTCTGGGAAGTGTGCATACAAAGTTTTACACTAATCGGTGGTTATAGGTAAAAGCACAAATTGGCCTCTACACAACATGTATGCAAAAGACTGTAGGCCTATATGCAACAGACATAAAATAGTGTGCTACTATTCACCTGGACAGTTTATGATGCTGTACATAGTAAGCCTTGCCGAGCCATGAGGCCCATATGACTCGGCCGAGCCATGAGGCTCATAGGGCAGGAGCCGGTTTAGTAGGAGTTTTGTCCCCTCAGCCATCGCTGCACTAAACAATCTGCTAAGCAAGCGCCCCCGTCGATAGGATGGTTGGGTGCTTTCTGTGACTAGTGGGGACCTGATGTCCAGTGATGTTTTGTGTTAAATGGTTTTGTGTTGAACAGACTGAAGACAAATTTCCCCTCAGGGACAATAAAGATTATTATTATTGTCTCCTGTTTCTGTAGTGTGAGGCAGCTTGATGTACAAGTACACCCCTTTGACATGACGCTAGCATGTTGCAGGGACTTACCCCCAATCCGACCCTTGATGCTGAGTGCCAAGCAGGGAGGCACTGGGTCCCATTTTTCAGAGTCTTTGGTATGACCCGACTGGGGTTTGAACCCCGATCTCCCTGTCTCAGGGCAGACACTCAAACCACCAGGCCACTGAGCTGGTACATGATATCATTGTAATCCTTGGACATCAGAACATACAGTAGGTGTAGACATCACATAGTTTGTATTATAATGCTTGGTTCAGGAGTTATGATGCAAAATACCTTTAGTAATGGCGGATATAAAAATATGCATCAAGGAGGGGCATTTGTACAAGTCTAACAAATGTCATTGTTTTATGCTTATATCAACAGGCAGGATTTGATCCACCAACCTTCTGCATAAAAGGCATATGCTCTAACCGCTAGACAGCCACACATTTGGTGTCCGTCATGTTTGTTAAAAAAGAAGGTTCCATGTAGGCTGAGTGCCTTCGATTAAACAATGATTCAATAGCCATTGCCACAGTATTTTATCGATTTTCCATATTTTGGAGGCTACTAAAAGTAATCTGAGTAAATGTAACCTGAGTATTTGACATTATGTGATCGTATTCTTTCACTCAGCATAGGCACTAACCATTGGCTGATGCACATGCATGACAGTCATGTTTAAAAACAAAAAAAAGTTCCATGTAATGTACTTAATATATATTGTGGGGGCTGAGACCAAACCAACACTTAGAAACAATGAGCGGTGTAGCCACACTGGCACATTTATTTAGAAAAAGGAGGACAAGCAGCAGCGGAGCTCTGCTCCGTAAAGTAGGTAGTAAGTACGAATGAAGTAGATAATCAAATGAGGAATTAAGTATTAGTAGTAGTAATTCACCCCAAAATGACTCTTTACTCAGGCCATGGAGACTTTAGTTCAATTATGTTTAGTTTTTTGTTGCATTCCTAAAACAATTTGCTTTCAATAAAGTTACCCCCATTGGGTCCGGATGGGGACCCACATGCATTTGGGTCCCCGTCCGGAATCAATGGGGGTGTACTATAATATTTTTTTTTGTCTGGAATGTTTCAATACAAAACTCAAGTCTCCATGGTAAGACTAATCAATAGAAAAGGTCATTTTGGGGGTGAACTACTCCTTTAAACAATAAAGCCAATTAACTCCAGTCAAAGTCAAAAACAGTCTAACAATCTAGTCAACCCTTGATTCGTACTTGCAGTCCTTAAGCATGCTCATTCCATCATTGTGCATGTTCTCCTATATTGCCTGAAATGACAGATACGCAACATTAGGATTTAATTTAACTATATGGCATTTAAAAGGACTTGTGGAGTGTATAATTGTCTTACCGTCAGCCCCTGTCAGCATGGAGGAGTCAGTGGAAAGTGGTGAGTGGAGCAGATTAGGCTGATTGAACAGGTACATTGGCCCATCACTTGGCCCAGGGGTGGGCGTTGCCTTCTCCAGCCAGCTCTGAAACAAAAACGTCATTACTTCAAAACATGAATACTTCAGAAGTGAATAATCAAAATTCAAGCCCATGAATTAAATACAGTTGGGTGTCCAAATATTATACAGTAAAAAGGTCTTATTTGAGATGTTCCATTTAGGCAGGGTGTTTAACTTACTTGTACTACATTATGTAGCATATGCTTTGTGAATGAAAAGTATACATTGCTAATGGACCAGTTATTGCAGAAGTAGGTGTGGGTTGGAGGAATTAAATTGATGAAAAACATTAAATGAAACCAGAGAGACAGAACTGCATTGCAAGGGATTGTATATATAAAAAAAAAGCATTCAGTTGATATTCAGTTGATGTGAAACCCAAATAAGTCAAAGGTTCTTGGCAGTCAAGTCATTGTCAGGGTTCAATGTTCAATGTTCAGGGGCAGAGTGGAGTTTGGCATTGGGAGAACTGTGGACTGGGGGGAATGTGGTGTATGAGTGTCACTGCTGCTGCTTTTTCCTACCCATAACCATAGATCAGGACTGCACTGAGATCATGCAGGAATCGAACAGGATTGGGTCAGTCATTCTGTAGGCTCGCCATCTTTAAGTTTCAGTTCTTAGGTAATAAAACCTGGCCTGGATCAAAGGAAAGGCCAAGTGAATACAAAAATAACAAATTCAAATAATCTGCTGCACTACAGGCTTGAAACAAAATATTCTACTAATCCACCCAACTACAGGCTTGTCATTAAACTCAAAACACATCAATTCAAAAGTCAATTTAGTAGCTTACATACAAGCATTACATTCCAAAAGAAATTGTTTTACATTTAGATCCCAAAAACCAAAAACAACATAACATTTCAAAGCACATGGTCAGCTAAACCAAGTCACATTGTTCCTCTATCACACACAGCGAGTGTATCGAGTGGATCAGGTGGATCAGGTAGGTGAGGTATATCTAAAAGACAAATTATTGTATGTGTAAGTATAATGAATGAATTAAAACTGAATTAGGAATAGTTGTTGAAATAATGAACAGTACAGATCTGCAGCAGCTCCAGTGATGTGCACCTCACTGAGCAAACTGCAGACTGACGGTTTTATACTGGGTGTGGTGATGATTGTCAATTGCTGCGCTGCTGTGTGACTGATTGTGACTTGGGGACCGGGACCAGGGGCGTCACAAGGGGTAGGAAAGTGGGACTGAGTTACTAGGGCCCAAGTTGGAGGGGCCCTAGTAACTTTAGCTATTGAAAAATAGCAGATATACAAGCTCACAGCGCGTCGGTGCCACGCTGCGAGCTTGTAGATCTGCTATTTTTGAAAAGTCGTGAAAATGTGTGCAAATCTTTGAATATATGTGTTTTTTTAAGCGAACATTTTTAACTCAAATTTTGCTTCTGGGGTGTCCCTGGAACTAAATATTTTGAGATGGGGGTCCGTGGCTAAATACATATAATTTTGGGGGTCCTTCACATGAAAAAGTTTGAGCATCACTGACATGGAAACATACGTTTCTTGCACACATTTTCACATTTTGTTCAAAAATAGCAGATCTACAAGCTCGCAGGGTGGCACTCGGTGCCGCGCTGTGAGCTTGTATATCTGCTATTTTTCAATAGTTAACATTCATGGGGGGCCCGCTGTGAATCCTTGTACCCAGGGCCCAGAATTTGGTGTGACGCCCCTGACCGGGACCAAAACATTGCATGTGGAAATGAAGAAAACATTCCATTTAAAAATAAAATGAAAATATACAATCTGAACCCTGGGTTACAATTACTATTGTATTGACTATACTTGTACTGTTCTCCATTTTGTCTAATGAAATAATCGGTTTGAGCTTGTGTTCCATGTTAAATCCCATGTTAAAGTTAGCCTTTTTGCTAAATCACCAAACAACTAGCAGACACATTTCAACACACTTTAGCAAAACTAACCAACCAAGCCACAACTCACCGCTGAGTAGATGGGCGCAGAAGGGAGCAGCATCCAGCAGCATGCGGCTTCCAAACAAACTGAGTGAGGAGGAAATGGCCTCACCTCAACCGTTATTTATACTCTCTTGCTTAATAGGGTTGCCATGTTTGGTTGGGTTGCCATGTTTGCAATACCAGGGTTTTCACGGCAACATTTTGTGAAATGCATTTTAAATGCATGAGGTAAGGCTTGAACAGGGGACCTCTGGAAGGATAGACAAAGGCCTTACCAGGTGAACTATGCACAGCTCTTCACAGTGAGAAAATATTACTTTAAATGTTTGTTTTAGAAGCAGAAGAATAATTTGCATAAAACCGCAATATGGATTGAATTATTAAAAAAGCATGTTTCAATTTAAAAAAAAATCGATCTGACAGATCTTTAGATATTGGTCCAAAGTTCATGTAAAAAAAGTTCCGTGCACGTGACGCGAAAAATCCGGAATAAAAGCGGGTTTAAGCGTTTTACGAACTGCTCAAAATGGCGGAAAATCTAAGGGCGGAGCTTACTTAACAAAGACACAGATGTCTTCCGCTTGAGTCAAGGCACGCGTGTAAGCAAGTTGCATGTCTTCAAACGAAACAAGGCATGACTTATGCCCCTTTAAAGTTTGAGTTTTCAAACGCTTCGTATAGCGCCCCCCTTTGGCCAATTGGAGTAAGATTGATTTCAGTGATATTTGGACTAACCCTCTACGTATTTGCCAAATGCCATGAACGTGTCACTTTGCATGTATGATTTAGAGGCAGAAGGATAATTTGCATAAAACTGCAACATTGAGTGAATTATTAAAAAATAATGTTTCGCTTTAAAAGAAATCCGCCGAGACAAATCTGACCACATTGGTCCAAAGTTCATGTAAAAAAAGTTTCGCGCACGTTACGCGAAAATCCCAGGAGGAGATAGATTTTGACTGTTTTTCATCTAATTCAAAATTGTGGGAGAGGTAAAGGTCAGAGGTCAAAAGTCAGAGCGTAAAAGTTGTTCGGCATGAGGAGACGCATAAGTGTATACAGGTTTCATTGCTGTACCTGAAACAGGGCATGAGCTACACCAGTTCAAAGTTTGCACTTTCGAAGGCTTCCTACAGCGCCACCCTTTGGCCGATTGTTGCGAGCTTCGCGTTTTAGCCGTTTGGCATAGTCCTCTGCCATACTGCCGAGTTTCGTAAAAAGCGACTGCACGGTCTAGCCGCTAGAGAAAAAGTGGCGGAAGAATAATAATAATAGTAACTAGAAAATATTGTTCCTTCGAAACAATTGTGGGCTCGCTTCAAGCCAGAAAACAATGGCTATAAAAGTACACAATGTCAAGATCGCAGGCAGTGCTCTCTTTGACGTTACTGACGTCAAAGATTGGTCCATTTTGTTCCAAAAATGTGTTGTGCAAAAGTTGACCTGCTGGTGGCGCTATAACAGGCCAATGTGAGAAGGGTGGTATCTGTTCCTTGACCTATTGGGAATGTGCTTGCAAGATGATTTAGAGGCAGAAGAATAATTTGCATAAAACTGCAATATTCATTGAATTATTAAAAAAGCATGTTTACATTTTAAAGAAATCCGATCTGACAGATCTTTAGATATCGGTCCAAAGTTCACGTAAAAAAAGTTTTGTGCACGTGGAGCGAAAATTCCAGAATAAAAGCGGGTTTACGCGTTTTACAAACTGCTCAAAATGGCGGAAAATCGAAGGGCGGCGCATACTTAACAATGACACAGATGTCTTCCGCTCGAGTCAAAGCACGCGTGTAAGCAAGTTGCATGACTTCAAACGAAACGAGTCATGACTTATGCCCGTTTGAAGTTTGAAATTTCAAACGCTTCGTATAGCGCCCCCCTTTGGCCGATTGGAATAAAATTGGTTTCAGTGATACTTTGACTAACCCTCTACATCTTTGCCAAATGCCATGAACGTGTAACTTTGCATGTATGATTTAGAGGCCGAAGAATAATTTGCATAAAACCGCAATATACATTGAATTATTAAAAAATTATATTTCACTTTAAAAGAAATCCGCCGAGATAAATCTGACCGTATTGGTCCAAAGTTCATGTAAAAAAAAGTTTCGTGCGCGTAACGAAAAAAACCCAGGAGGAGATAGATTTTTACTGTTTTTCATATAATTCCGAATTGTGGGAGACCTAAAGGTCAGAGGTCAAAAGTTAGAGGGTAAAAGTTGTTCGGCATGAGGAGACGCATAAGTGTATACAGGTTTCATGGCTGTATGTATAACACAGCATGAGCTATACCTGTTCAAAGATCGCACTTTCGAAGGCTTCCTACAGCGCCACCATTTGGCCGATTGCTATAGAAAATAATAGCACACTTCGCCACTGTAAACTGAACACATTGATGTTTTTATTTTCATTTTCTCACTAAGTATGTAGGAGTAGAACGGAACCGAAGTTCCCGTCTACAGTATGCATGATAGATAAATAATGACAAGAACTAAAGTGTGCTCGCCTATAGGCGAGCCCACAATGATGACGTCCAATATCAATGAGTGGCCATTTGCCACTTCGTGGCCTTGGCCACTAAATATAGCTGCAAGCAGTGATAAAGTGGCCAAGGTAGAAAAAGTAGGAAAGCAAAAAAGCATCAAGGGAAAGCAAAGAAGAAATCAAAGAAAAACTAGAAGTAGTGTTCTTCCGAACAGGTCTCCGGCAGGTCAGGTGTTTTTTTTTTGGCCTAGTGGTGACTATAATACGCCAAAGTCAAAAGGGTACCACGTGTTCTTTGGCCTTTCACGGCAATCGGACGCTGCATGCGGGATTTGAGGCATTTTGTTCCAAAAATGGGTTTTGCAAAAATTGACCCGCTGGTGGCGCTATAACAGGCCAATGTGAGAAGGGTGGCATCTGTTCCTTGGCCTAGTGGGAATGTGTGTGCAGAATCTCACACAAATAGCAGGCTGCGTTTGAGACATTTTGTTCAAAAAGGAGCAATCCTGCAAACCTTGGAATTCAATGTTAGCCAATTAGATAGAATATGATATTGGACAAATCCGTCATGATTACATCACTGTAGAGATACTGTGTGCCCATTTGTGTGATTATCGGATAAAATCTGAAGGAGTAATATTGAAGAATGCGTTTTCGGCCTTCTGGTGACAGAGACTCTGCCGATTTTACACTAATCGGCATAGTTATTGGTAAAAGCACAAATTGACCTCTACACAACATGTATGCAAAAGACTATATGCAATAAAATAGTTCCAAAGAACTCCTCAAGGTTTTAACTCAATATCTTTATTTTCCAACTTTTTCATTAGTTGTCTTTGTTGAAGAGTTGGTCATCAGGTTGTAAACCTTCAAAACAGAGGGTTAACAACCTAGCCATTTTCAGGCATGTCTTTTAAATCACAATGTTTTCAAATAATTCAAGTAGTAAACGTCTTCAAATAAAGTTTTTAAACATTAAAGGGATATTACACTTTCAAAAAACTTTTGGTCATTGTATGGTCTAATCAGGCTTGTATGAACACCCTGAACAGTTTTTAGTTTTCTTCACTCAGTATTTAGATATTTGATGTAAATGTTACCAGCTCCAACACGCCCAGGCCCTCTCCACATACACACCCATTGTAACTTCAAACTCCATTTTAACCATGATAGATTCATCAAAAACACCCATTATTTTTTCTGGTGACTCATAATACCCTCCTAATACGTGAGCAGACCGTGTTTTTTCAATAACTTTTTTCTTTTATTTTTAATAATTCTTTGGGAAAATGGAAAACATTAAATACAATAATATTTTATTGAAAATAAATGAAAAAAGTTATTGAAAAAACACGGTCTGCTCACGTATTAGGAGGGTATTATGAGTCACCAGAAAAAATACTAATCCATGCGTCTAGCTTACAGCTAAGCTAACGTCAGTTAGAAGTACCGTTCCGGCCGTAAATAGAGGCTGTTCGCTTCCAGAAAGGCATAGGTTCAGAGAAAAGGGGCTTTAAAGTTGGCGGATTGCATTGGATCCAAATAAATCGGCGACTATAGCATGCACGTTAGTAAACATAGGACCGTTGCCACCGTCATTTGTTGGTTGGGGGAAAGGTGTTCCGACTACCTCCTGAAGTCCCCGGATGTACACTGAGGCGCATTGATCTCGGACAAGTCCCCACACAACTTTGCGGCAGTTGTCCTCTCATAACCTCCGGAATTTAGCAAATCAGAATCCAGTATTTGAACACGTGACTCGAAAAAGTGGTAGAACTCAAAATATGCTTCTTTCCAGAACTTAACAAACAGGGGTTACATTCGAAACATATGTTTCACAGTATGCCGTTGCTTCCATTAACACATGCCATTTCTCTTCCAAGACTCAGATGCAGCTCCTAATTTGCCTACAATGGGAACAGATAGAACCACCATTAGCAATGTGGCAAAATACAGAGCAAATGTGCGACAGAGGAGAACATAGTGGAGTTTTGCTTACTGCTCGATGGAAGAGTCCCTTCGAGAGCCAGCTACACAGTGAAGCAGAGCTCGGTGGTTAAGAGCAAAAACATTTGGATTGCCTGACTCGGAGAAGCTGTGTTGCGGCCAGGTGCTGACAAATCAAACTGATTGCAACAAAGCAGCCATCTTAGCTGCTGCATTCTGGGAAATGTAGTTTTTCTGAAAACCAAACTAAGCCATCAGTTAGATTCAGTTCACATGCACGCATGCACGCACGCACGCATGCACGCACACACGCACACACACACACACACACACACACACACACACACACACACACACACACACACACACCTGTGCCTAACCATTCTGCATTAGAGGTGGGATTTATGGCTCTTTGAAGTGAGACAGTACCATCGATCTGGCTCACTGAAAAGAGCCGTTCAAAAGACTGGCTCATTTGGCTCCTTGTATATTTATATATTTTTAAGAAGAATTTGTTTAAACATGAATCCACAAGGTGGCACCACATTCCTCTGCTGACAGTTGAGATCACAATTTAGTATTTACCCTTTTCATAAAATGTGTGTGTAAATTAAGCTACCTTGACTTTTGTTATTCATAAAACACCAAAAAAAAAAGAAACAAGCAGGCAACAATGAACTCGCTCCTCCACTTGTTCTCTCTCTCTCACTCACTCACTGTACTCAGTCAGTACTCAGTGGAGTAGCAAGGAGATGTTGAATTGGGGGGAGGGGGTCTCCCCCCCAAATGAACGGCTCTCTACTGCGCAAACTGAATCCCAACGTTCACTTCAAAGAGCCGTTCAAAAGATTCGATTCGTTCGCAGACGTCCCAGCTCTATTCTGCATCTAGCCTAAGGCCCAGATCATGGGAAAACCCTACTCACGTCAGGGTGGGGGGTCCCCAGTTCAAATATGATTCTTTTTGGTTTCAGTGATATTTGGACTTACCCTCTACAGTAGTTCATCATGAAAATGTTACTTTGCATGTATGTTTTAGAGGCAGAAGAATAATTTGCATAAAACTTGCAATGTTGATGGAATTATTAAAAAAGCATGTTTCAATGTTTAAAAAATCCGATCTGACAGATCTTTAGATATTGGTCCAAAGTTCATGTAAAAAAAGTTCTGTGCACGTGACGCAAAAGTTCCGGAATAAAAGCGGGTTTAAGTGTTTTACAAACTGCTCAAATTGGCGGAAAATCTAAGGGCGGAGCTTACTTAACAAAGACACAGATGTCTTCCGCTTGAGTCAAGGCACGCGTGTAAGCAAGTTGCATGTCTTCAAACGAAACGAGGCATGACTTATGCCCCTTTAAAGTTTGAGTTTTCAAACGCTTCGTATAGCGCCCCCCTTTGGCCAATTGGAGTAAGATTGCTTTCAGTGATATTTGGACTAACCCTCTACATATTTGCCAAATGCCATGAACGTGTCACTTTGCATGTATGATTTAGAGGCAGAAGAATAATTTGCATATAACTGCAACATTGAGTGAATTATTAAAAAATAATGTTTCGCTTTAAAGAAAATCCGCCTAACTTCTCAGACCGTATTGGTCCAAAGTTCATGTAAAAAAAGTTTCGCGCACGTTACGCGAAAATCCCAGGAGGAGATAGATTTTGACTGTTTTTCATATAATTCAAAATTGTGGGAGAGGTAAAGGTCAGAGGTCAAAAGTCAGAGCGTAAAAGTTGTTCGGCATGAGGAGACGCATAAGTGTATACAGGTTTCATTGCTGTACCTGAAACAGGGCATGAGCTACACCAGTTCAAAGTTGGCATTTTTCAAAGGCTTCCTACAGCGCCACCCTTTGGCCGATTGTTGCGAGCTTCGCGTTTTAGCCGTTTGGCATAGTCCTCTGCCATACTGCCGAGTTTCGTAAAAAGCGACTGCACGGTCTAGCCGCTAGAGCAAAAGTGGCGGAAGAATAATAATGACCAAGTCCAATATCAAATATAGCTGCAAGCAGCGATAAAGTGGCCAAGGCATAAATAGCAGGAAAGCAAAAAGGCATCAAGGGAAAGCAAAGAAGAAATCAAAGAAAAACTGGAAGCAGTGTTCTTCCGAACAGGTCTCCGGCAGGTCAGGTGTTTTTTTTTTGGCCTAGTGGTGACTATAATAGGCCAAAGTCAAAAGGGTACCACGTGTTCTTTGGCCTTTCACGGCAATCGGACGCTGCATGCGGGATTTGAGGCATTTTGTTCCAAAAATGGGTTTTGCAAAAATTGACCCGCTGGTGGCGCTATAACAGGCCAATGTGAGAAGGGTGGCATCTGTTCCTTGGCCTAGTGGGAATGTGCGTGCAAAATCTCACACAAATAGCAGGCTGCGTTTGAGACATTTTGTTCAAAAAGGAGCAATCCTGCAAACCTTGGAATTCAATGTTAGCCAATTAGATAGAATATGATATTGGACAAATCCGTCATGATTACATCACTGTAGAGATACTGTGTGCCCATTTGTGTGATTATCGGATAAAATCTGAAGGAGTAATATCGAAGAATGCGTTTTCGGCCTTCTGGTGGCGCTATAAATGACAGAGACTCTGCCGATTTTACACTAATCGGCATAGTTATTGGTGAAAGCACAAATTGACCTCTACACAACATGTATGCAAAAGACTATATGCAACAGACATAAAATAGTTCCAAAGAACTCCTCAAGGTTTTAACTCAATATCTTTATTTTCCAACTTTTTCATTAGTTGTCTTTGTTGAAGAGTTGGTCATCAGGTTGTAAACCTTCAAAACAGAGGGTTAACAACCTAGCCATTTTCAGGCATGTCTTTTAAATCACAATGTTTTCAAATAATTCAAGTAGTAAACGTCTTCAAATAAAGTTTTTAAACATTAAGTCTGAACCCAAACCAGCACACGGAAACAGTTCTCAAGGTGAAAACGCAATAAGCGTTGTTTTATTCAATGGGGCGTTCCCCTAAAACATGAAATAAAGTTCTTCCCAAAACCGGGGCTTTTAACACGTCTTCAAATAAAGTTTTTAAACATTAAGTATTGTTAAGTCTGAACCCAAACCAGCACACGGAAACAGTTCTCAAGGTGAAAACGCAATAAGCGTTGTTTTATTCAATGGGGCGTTCCCCTAAAACATGAAATAAAGTTCTTCCCAAAACCGGGGCTTTTAACTCAAAATATGCTTCTTTCCAGAACTTAACAAACAGGGGTTACATTCGAAACATATGTTTCACAGTATGCTGTTGCTTCCATTAACACATGCCATTTCTCTTCCAAGACTCAGATGCAGCTCCTAATTTGCCTACAATGGGAACAGATAGAACCACCATTAGCAATGTGGCAAAATACAGAGCAAATGTGCGACAGAGGAGAACATAGTGGAGTTTTGCTTACTGCTCGATGGAAGAGTCCCTTCGAGAGCCAGCTACACAGTGAAGCAGAGCTCGGTGGTTAAGAGCAAAAACATTTGGATTGCCTGACTCGGAGAAGCTGTGTTGCGGCCAGGTGCTGACAAATCAAACTGATTGCAACAAGCAGCCATCTTAGCTGCTGCATTCTGGGAAATGTAGTTTTTCTGAAAACCAAGCAAAGCCATCAGTTAGATTCAGTTCACATGCAAAAAACAGGGCCTGGATAAAAAAAATAAGAAAAATCAACTAATCAGCCGATCTACAAGGTTAAAACAAAATAAAGTCAACAGATCTGCTGATTTGGAGGTTGTGATTTGCCATCCAATTTGCGTGATTTTAGGCCAAAATCTGTAGGAGCAGTGTTGTAAAATGTGTTTTGCAAAAATCTGTCTGATGGTGGCGCTAGAGAGGGGCATGTGTGAAATCAGGGACGGAGGTTGTGATTTGACAATCAATTTGCGTGATTTTAGGCCAAAATCTGTAGGAGCAGTGTTCGCAAATGTTTTGCAAGAATCGGCCTCATGGTGGCGCTGGAGGGCCATGTGAGAAATCAGGCAGCCAAGGAGTGTGTGCAAAGTTTGGCATGGATAGGGGCAATGGTAACGGAGATATGAATAGGGCAAAAGTATGATGTCACACGGACAGAGTGACAGCCGGTGGAGGTTTCGATAGTAACTGCGACCTAACAGTCGCAATAATACTCACATCTCTTTAGTTAAATGCTTACATTGAAGAAAGAGATGAGGCCACACCCCAAACAATAGTGGACACAGGCAATAATCCACAACTGCACACTCCTGACAATATAAAACACATTCTCACTGTAAACGATAGAACCAAAATAACACAGTAAAACGGTAAAAGAGACCATACAAAATACAAGCAAACAGTCTTACCGGTTAACAGAGCAGCACACACTCAACTCAGCAGTGTTTTGTTCAAACTGTTCAGATGGATTCAATCGGCCGACGCCCAACAAGCAACCATCTTAGCTGCTGCATTCTGGGAAATGTAGTTTTTCTGAAAACCAAACAATTAAGATTCAGTTCACAGGCAAAAAAACTAAAAAAATCAACTAATCAGCCGATCTACAAGCTTAAAACTAAATAAAGTCGACAAATCTGCTTATCTACAAGCAATAATTACATTACCGAAATGAATCTTTTTACATTCCAATCCCAAAACCAGAAACAAACATTTCCGAGCCACATGTTCACTTACCAATTATCTTAGTCACGCAGCCTCAGTGTCAATATCAGAGTTGGTCAGGTGGATCTAAAAGCAATATAGTGTGGGTTAAATATAAATGGAGCAATGCTGTTAGAAATTGGAATAGTCTTGAAATGAAATGTGTACAAACCTGCAGCAGCTCCAATGAGGTTACTGAACAAACTGAAAAAAGACTGGCTTTATACAGGGTGTGGTGATTACGAATGCTCTGCACTGTGACTCAGGGACCGTGGTCAAAACATTGCATGTGAAAAATAAGAATATATTCCATTTGAAAAATAAAATAAAATGACTGTAATTCCCGCTGAACCGTGGGTTACAAGTGCACAAGTGCACAGTGCACTAACCTACATTATTGCAAAGTGTGATTTAAATGTGACTTTGAATGTATGTTTTAGAGGCAGAAGAATAACGCACGCACGCACGCACGCACGCACGCACGCACGCACGCACACACACACACACACACACACACACACACACACACACACACACACACACACACACACACACACACACACACACACACACACACACACACACACACACCTGTGCCTAACCATTCTGCATTAGAGGTGGGATTTATGGCTATTTGAAGTGAGACAGTACCATCGATCATAAAATGTGTGTGTAAATTAAGCTACCTTGACTGTTGTTATTCATAAAACACCTAAAAAAAACAAGCAGGCAACAATGAACTCGCTCCTCCACTTGTTCTCTCTCTCTCACTCACTCACTGTACTCAGTCAGTACTCAGTGGAGTAGCAAGGAGATGTTGAATTGGGGGGAGGGGGTCTCCCCCCCAAATGAACGGCTCTCTACTGCGCGAACCGGATCCCAACGTTCACTTCAAAGAGCCGTTCAAAAGATTTGATTCGTTCGCGAACGTCCCAGCTCTATTCTGCATCTAGCCTAAGGACCAGATCATGGGAAAACCCTACTCACGTCAGGGTGGGGGGTCCCCAGTTCAAATATGATTCTTTTTGGTTTCAGTGATATTTGGACTTACCCTCTACGGTAGTTCATCATGAAAATGTTACTTTGCATGTATGTTTTAGAGGCAGAAGAATAATTTGCATACAACTTGCAATGTTGATTGAACTATTAAAAAAGCATGTTTCAATGTTTAAAAAATCCGATCTGACAGATCTTTAGATATTGGTCCAAAGTTCATGTAAAAAAAGTTCCGTGCACATGACGCGAAAGTTCCGGAATAAAAGCGGGTTTAAGTGTTTTACGAACTGCTCCAAAAGGCGGAAAATCGAAGGGCGGAGCTTACTTAACAAAGACACAGATGTCTTCAGCTTGAGTCAAGGCACGCGTGTAAGCAAGTTGCATGTCTTCAAACCAAACGAGGCATGACTTATGCCCCTTTAAAGTTTGAGTTTTCAAACGCTTCGTATAGCGCCCCCCTTTGGCCAATTGGAGTAAGATTGCTTTCAGTGATATTTGGACTAATCCTCTACATATTTGCCAAATGCCATGAACGTGTCACTTTGCATGTATGATTTAGAGGCAGAAGAATAATTTGCATATAACTGCAACATTGAGTGAATTATTAAAAAATAATGTTTCGCTTTAAAGAAAATCCGCCTGAGTTTTCAGACCGTATTGGTCCAAAGTTCATGTAAAAAAAGTTTCGCGCACATTACGCGAAAATCCCAGGAGGAGATACATTTTTACTGTTTTTCATATAATTCAAAATTGTGGGAGAAGTAAAGGTCAGAGGTCAAAAGTCAGAGCGTAAAAGTTGTTCGGCATGAGGAGACGCATAAGTGTATACAGGTTCCATTGCTGTACCTGAAACAGGGCATGAGCTACACCAGTTCAAAGTTTGCACTTTCGAAGGCTTCCTACAGCGCCACCCTTTGGCCGATTGTTGCGAGCTTCGCGTTTTAGCCGTTTGGCATGGTCCTCTGCCATACTGCCATGAACGTGTCACTTTGCAGTATGATTTAGAGGCAGAAGAATAATTTGCATGAAACTGCATTATACGGTTAATTATTAAAAAATAATGTTTCGCTTTAAAGAAAATCCGGCTAACTTTTCAGACCGTATTGGTCCAAAGTTCATGTAAAAAAAGTTTCGCGCACGTTACGCGAAAATCCCAGGAGGAGATACATTTTTACTGTTTTTCATAGAATTCAAAATTGTGGGAGAGGTAAAGGTCAGAGGTCAAAAGTCAGAGCGTAAAAGTTGTTCGGCATGAGGAGACGCATAAGTGTATACAGGTTTCATTGCTGTACCTGAAACAGGGCATGAGCTACACCAGTTCAAAGTTTGCACTTTCGAAGGCTTCCTACAGCGCCACCCTTTGGCCGATTGTTGCGAGCTTCGCGTTTTAGCCGTTTGGCATAGTCCTCTGCCATACTGCCGAGTTTCGTAAAAAGCGACTGCACGGTCTAGCCGCTAGAGCAAAAGTGGCGGAAGAATAATAATAATAAATATAGCTGCAAGCAGCGATAAAGTGGCCAAGGCATAAATAGCAGGAAAGCAAAAAGGCATCAAGGGAAAGCAAAGAAGAAATCAAAGAAAAACTGGAAGCAGTGTTCTTCCGAACAGGTCTCCGGCAGGTCAGGTGTTTTTTTTTTGGCCTAGTGGTGACTATAATAGGCCAAAGTCAAAAGGGTACCACGTGTTCTTTGGCCTTTCACGGCAATCGGACGCTGCATGCGGGATTTGAGGCATTTTGTTCCAAAAATGGGTTTTGCAAAAATTGACCCGCTGGTGGCGCTATAACAGGCCAATGTGAGAAGGGTGGCATCTGTTCCTTGGCCTAGTGGGAATGTGCGTGCAAAATCTCACACAAATAGCAGGCTGCGTTTGAGACATTTTGTTCAAAAAGGAGCAATCCTGCAAACCTTGGAATTCAATGTTAGCCAATTAGATAGAATATGATATTGGACAAATCCGTCATGATTACATCACTGTAGAGATACTGTGTGCCCATTTGTGTGATTATCGGATAAAATCTGAAGGAGTAATATCGAAGAATGCGTTTTCAGCCTTCTGGTGGCGCTATAAATGACAGAGACTCTGCCGATTTTACACTAATCGGCATAGTTATTGGTGAAAGCACAAATTGACCTCTACACAACATGTATGCAAAAGACTATATGCAACAGACATAAAATAGTTCCAAAGAACTCCTCAAGGTTTTAACTCAATATCTTTATTTTCCAACTTTTTCATTAGTTGTCTTTGTTGAAGAGTTGGTCATGAGGTTGTAAACCTTCAAAACAGAGGGTTAACAACCTAGCCATTTTCAGGCATGTCTTTTAAATCACAATGTTTTCAAATAATTCAAGTAGTAAACGTCTTCAAATAAAGTTTTTAAACATTAAGTCTGAACCCAAACCAGCACACGGAAACAGTTCTCAAGGTGAAAACGCAATAAGCGTTGTTTTATTCAATGGGGCGTTCCCCTAAAACATGAAATAAAGTTCTTCCCAAAACCGGGGCTTTTAACACGTCTTCAAATAAAGTTTTTAAACATTAAGTATTGTTAAGTCTGAACCCAAACCAGCACACGGAAACAGTTCTCAAGGTGAAAACGCAATAAGCGTTGTTTTATTCAATGGGGCGTTCCCCTAAAACATGAAATAAAGTTCTTCCCAAAACCGGGGCTTTTAACTCAAAATATGCTTCTTTCCAGAACTTAACAAACAGGGGTTACATTCGAAACATATGTTTCACAGTATGCTGTTGCTTCCATTAACACATGCCATTTCTCTTCCAAGACTCAGATGCAGCTCCTAATTTGCCTACAATGGGAACAGATAGAACCACCATTAGCAATGTGGCAAAATACAGAGCAAATGTGCGACAGAGGAGAACATAGTGGAGTTTTGCTTACTGCTCGATGGAAGAGTCCCTTCGAGAGCCAGCTACACAGTGAAGCAGAGCTCGGTGGTTAAGAGCAAAAACATTTGGATTGCCTGACTCGGAGAAGCTGTGTTGCGGCCAGGTGCTGACAAATCAAACTGATTGCAACAAGCAGCCATCTTAGCTGCTGCATTCTGGGAAATGTAGTTTTTCTGAAAACCAAGCAAAGCCATCAGTTAGATTCAGTTCACATGCAAAAAACAGGGCCTGGATAAAAAAAATAAGAAAAATCAACTAATCAGCCGATCTACAAGGTTAAAACAAAATAAAGTCAACAGATCTGCTGATTTGGAGGTTGTGATTTGCCATCCAATTTGCGTGATTTTAGGCCAAAATCTGTAGGAGCAGTGTTGTAAAATGTGTTTTGCAAAAATCTGTCTGATGGTGGCGCTAGAGAGGGGCATGTGTGAAATCAGGGACAGAGGTTGTGATTTGACAATCAATTTGCGTGATTTTAGGCCAAAATCTGTAGGAGCAGTGTTCGCAAATGTTTTGCAAGAATCGCCCTCATGGTGGCGCTGGAGGGCCATGTGAGAAATCAGGCAGCCAAGGAGTG
This sequence comes from Nannobrachium achirus, assembly GCF_963921795.1. Classification (NCBI taxonomy): domain Eukaryota; kingdom Metazoa; phylum Chordata; class Actinopteri; order Myctophiformes; family Myctophidae; genus Nannobrachium; species Nannobrachium achirus. Next base: position 58,741,942 of record NC_137810.1, on the reverse strand, counting down.
TGTGCAAAGTTTGGCATGGATAGGGGCAATGGTAACGGAGATATGAATAGGGCAAAAGTATGATGTCACACGGACAGAGTGACAGCCGGTGGAGGTTTCGATAGTAACTGCGACCTAACAGTCGCAATAATACTCACATCTCTTTAGTTAAATGCTTACATTGAAGAAAGAGATGAGGCCACACCCCAAACAATAGTGGACACAGGCAATAATCCACAACTGCACACTCCTGACAATATAAAACACATTCTCACTGTAAACGATAGAACCAAAATAACACAGTAAAACGGTAAAAGAGACCATACAAAATACAAGCAAACTGTCTTACCGGTTAACAGAGCAGCACACACTCAACTCAGCAGTGTTTTGTTCAAACTGTTCAGATGGATTCAATCGGCCGACGCCCAACAAGCAACCATCTTAGCTGCTGCATTCTGGGAAATGTAGTTTTTCTGAAAACCAAACAATTAAGATTCAGTTCACAGGCAAAAAAACTAAAAAAATCAACTAATCAGCCGATCTACAAGCTTAAAACTAAATAAAGTCGACAAATCTGCTTATCTACAAGCAATAATTACATTACCGAAATGAATCTTTTTACATTCCAATCCCAAAACCAGAAACAAACATTTCCGAGCCACATGTTCACTTACCAATTATCTTAGTCACGCAGCCTCAGTGTCAATATCAGAGTTGGTCAGGTGGATCTAAAAGCAATATAGTGTGGGTTAAATATAAATGGAGCAATGCTGTTAGAAATTGGAATAGTCTTGAAATGAAATGTGTACAAACCTGCAGCAGCTCCAATGAGGTTACTGAACAAACTGAAAAAAGACTGGCTTTATACAGGGTGTGGTGATTACGAATGCTCTGCAGCTGTGACTCAGGGACCATGGTCAAAACATTGCATGTGAAAAATAAGAATATATTCCATTTGAAAAATAAAATAAAATGACTGTAATTCCCGCTGAACCGTGGGTTACAAGTGCACAAGTGCACAATGCACTAACCTACATTATTGCAAAGTGTGATTTAAATGTGACTTTGAATGTATGTTTTAGAGGCAGAAGAATAACGCACGCACGCACGCACGCACGCACGCACGCACACACACACACACACACACACACACACACACACACACACACACACACACACACACACACACACACACACACACACACACACACACACACCTGTGCCTAACCATTCTGCATTAGAGGTGGGATTTATGGCTATTTGAAGTGAGACAGTACCATCGATCATAAAATGTGTGTGTAAATTAAGCTACCTTGACTGTTGTTATTCATAAAACACCTAAAAAAAACAAGCAGGCAACAATGAACTCGCTCCTCCACTTGTTCTCTCTCTCTCACTCACTCACTGTACTCAGTCAGTACTCAGTGGAGTAGCAAGGAGATGTTGAATTGGGGGGAGGGGGTCTCCCCCCCAAATGAACGGCTCTCTACTGCGCGAACCGGATCCCAACGTTCACTTCAAAGAGCCGTTCAAAAGATTTGATTCGTTCGCGAACGTCCCAGCTCTATTCTGCATCTAGCCTAAGGACCAGATCATGGGAAAACCCTACTCACGTCAGGGTGGGGGGTCCCCAGTTCAAATATGATTCTTTTTGGTTTCAGTGATATTTGGACTTACCCTCTACGGTAGTTCATCATGAAAATGTTACTTTGCATGTATGTTTTAGAGGCAGAAGAATAATTTGCATACAACTTGCAATGTTGATTGAACTATTAAAAAAGCATGTTTCAATGTTTAAAAAATCCGATCTGACAGATCTTTAGATATTGGTCCAAAGTTCATGTAAAAAAAGTTCCGTGCACATGACGCGAAAGTTCCGGAATAAAAGCGGGTTTAAGTGTTTTACGAACTGCTCCAAAAGGCGGAAAATCGAAGGGCGGAGCTTACTTAACAAAGACACAGATGTCTTCAGCTTGAGTCAAGGCACGCGTGTAAGCAAGTTGCATGTCTTCAAACCAAACGAGGCATGACTTATGCCCCTTTAAAGTTTGAGTTTTCAAACGCTTCGTATAGCGCCCCCCTTTGGCCAATTGGAGTAAGATTGCTTTCAGTGATATTTGGACTAATCCTCTACATATTTGCCAAATGCCATGAACGTGTCACTTTGCATGTATGATTTAGAGGCAGAAGAATAATTTGCATATAACTGCAACATTGAGTGAATTATTAAAAAATAATGTTTCGCTTTAAAGAAAATCCGCCTGAGTTTTCAGACCGTATTGGTCCAAAGTTCATGTAAAAAAAGTTTCGCGCACATTACGCGAAAATCCCAGGAGGAGATACATTTTTACTGTTTTTCATATAATTCAAAATTGTGGGAGAAGTAAAGGTCAGAGGTCAAAAGTCAGAGCGTAAAAGTTGTTCGGCATGAGGAGACGCATAAGTGTATACAGGTTCCATTGCTGTACCTGAAACAGGGCATGAGCTACACCAGTTCAAAGTTTGCACTTTCGAAGGCTTCCTACAGCGCCACCCTTTGGCCGATTGTTGCGAGCTTCGCGTTTTAGCCGTTTGGCATGGTCCTCTGCCATACTGCCATGAACGTGTCACTTTGCAGTATGATTTAGAGGCAGAAGAATAATTTGCATGAAACTGCATTATACGGTTAATTATTAAAAAATAATGTTTCGCTTTAAAGAAAATCCGGCTAACTTTTCAGACCGTATTGGTCCAAAGTTCATGTAAAAAAAGTTTCGCGCACGTTACGCGAAAATCCCAGGAGGAGATACATTTTTACTGTTTTTCATAGAATTCAAAATTGTGGGAGAGGTAAAGGTCAGAGGTCAAAAGTCAGAGCGTAAAAGTTGTTCGGCATGAGGAGACGCATAAGTGTATACAGGTTTCATTGCTGTACCTGAAACAGGGCATGAGCTACACCAGTTCAAAGTTTGCACTTTCGAAGGCTTCCTACAGCGCCACCCTTTGGCCGATTGTTGCGAGCTTCGCGTTTTAGCCGTTTGGCATAGTCCTCTGCCATACTGCCGAGTTTCGTAAAAAGCGACTGCACGGTCTAGCCGCTAGAGCAAAAGTGGCGGAAGAATAATAATAATAATAATAGTGCTGAAGTCCAATAACAATGAGTGGCCAAGGCTTTTGCCACTTCGTGGCCTTGGCCACTAATAATAGTGCTGAAGTCCAATAACAATGAGTGGCCAAGGCCTTTGCCACTTCGTGGCCTTGGCCACTAATGAGTGGCCTTCGGGCACTTCGTGCCTTGGCCACTAAATATAGCTGCAAGCAGCGATAAAGTGTCCAAGGCATAAAAAGCAGGAAAGCAAAAAGGCATCAAGGGAAAGCAAAGAAGAATATCAAAGAAAAACTAGAAGCAGTGTTCTTCCGAACAGGCCTAGCGGTGACTCTATAATAGGCCAAAGTGAAAAGGGTGCCACGTGTTCTTGGGCCTTTCACGGCAATCGGACGCTGCATGCGGGATTTGAAGCATTTTGTTCCAAAAATGTGTTTTGCAAAAATTGACCCGCTGGTGGCGCTATAACAGGCCAATGTGAGAAGGGTGGCATCTGTTCCTTGGCCTAGTGGGAATGTGTGTGCAAAATCTCACACACATAGCAGTCTGCGTTTGAGACATTTTGTTCAAAAAGGAGCAATCCTGCAAACCTTGGAATTCAATGTTAGCCAATTAGATAGAATATGATATCTGACAAATCCGTCATGATTACATCACTGTAGAGATACTGTGTACTGATTTGTGTGATTTTTGGATAAAATATGAAGGAGTAATATCGAAGAATGTGTTTTACATACTGTAAGTTGGCCTTCTGGTGGCGCTATAAATGGCAGATGTGAAAAATGCAGGGCACAGGTTTTTCCTTGGCCTCTGGGAAGTGTGCATACAAAGTTTTAAACTAATCGGTGGTTATAGGTAAAAGCACAAATTGGCCTCTACACAACATGTATGCAAAAGACTGTAGGCCTATATGCAACAGACATAAAAAAACTGTGACACTATGCACCTGGACAGTTTGATTATGTACTGTACATAGTAAGCCTTGCTGAGCTATGAAGATCATATGAATCGAATCGGCACGGCTATGAATCTCATAGGGCAGGAGCCTATCTCCTGTTTCTGTAGCGTTCTGTAGCGCAAAGCAACTTGATGTACAAGTACACCCCCTGGACATGACGCTAGCATGTCACAGGTAGTTTCCCCCATTCCAACCCCTGATTCTGAGTTTCAAGCAGGGAGGCACTGGGTAACATTTTTTAGAATCTTTGGTATGACGCGACCGGGGTTTGAACCTGGATCTCCCAGTCTCAGGGCAGACACTCAAACCACTAGGCCACTGAGCTGTACATGATGTCGTTGCAATCCTTGGAAATCACAACATAGGTGTAGACATGACAGTTTGTATTATAATGCTTGTTTCAGGATTTATGATGCAGAATACATTATTTAGTAATGGCGGATATTAAAATACGCATCAAGGGGGGTTGGGGGACATTTTTAGGAAGGCTCCATATCAGACATTGTTCAAGGAACCAAACTGTGCAAACTGTGAAGTGTACCAAATATCATGGTTTTACGCTTATATAAACCCCAGGCGGGATTCAATCCAACGACCCTCTGCATGAAAGGCATATGCCCTGACCACTACACTAGGCAGCCACAGAATCTGTTAGCCATGTTTGTTTAAAAAAAAAGTTCTATGTAGGCTGAGTGCCTTGATTTTATTGATTTCTTTTTTATATTTTGGAGGCTTGGGGTGAAATCAATCTGAGTAAATGTAATCTATTGTATGTATTTCTGACATTTTCGGGTGAGTGATCATTTTCTTTTACTCAGAACAGAAAAAAAAAACGGCTGGTAGAGAAGGGCTCATTTTAAACATGAACTGGTAGAGAAGGGCTCATTTTAAACATGAACGTGATCTGGAGTTAGATCAGACGTGTCAACATTAAAGAGTTTGACATACGCACATGCCATGGGCATCCAGGATGTTAACATCAACTCAACCCGACGTGGGGTTTGAACTCACAACCATCCGTATATCAGGCACAGGCACTGACCACTACACTACGGTAGTCACGCATAAAAGACCTGTCATTTTAAAAAAAAAAAGAAAAAAAAAGAAAAAGTTTCATGCATACAAAGTTTTACACTAATCGGTGGTTATAGGTAAAAGCACAAATTGGCCTCTACACAACATGTATGCAAAAGACTGTAGGCCTATATGCAACAGACATAAAAAAAAATGTGATACTATGCACCTGGACAGTTTGATGATGTACATCAGGGGTCCTCAATAGGCGGACCGCGGTCCATGTCCGGACCGCGAGGCACCGCCAACCGGACCCAGGACGAATTAGGAAAAAAAAGAAAAAAAGAAAACGGAACATATCGGCGTTTCGTTTCCACTTCTCCTTCACTTCATTGCATGCGCTCTGAGACTGTGTGTGTGTGTGTGTGTGTGTGTGCATGTGTGTGTGTGAGAGAGAGACAACGACACGCTGATTGGCTGATGCCGGGATACATAGTATTATGGGCTGTCATCTCTATGACAACGACGCGCTGTCAGGCTGTTACCACCACAGACCGTGCGTGGGAGCTTTCAGAGTAGGCAGCTAGCAGCTAGCTCTAGCTGCAGCCTGCAACAGTGCAACTAGTTATAAATCAGTGGGTTTTCATTCACGCTCATCAACATCAACGTGAATACGTTTGCAGGACTGTAATCTTCTCTCAGGAGAGTTTGTCGCGACGCACCACGGCCCGTGACGGCCGCCTCTCTTTTTGCATGGCGAGCTGCACGCAGTACTCGGTGGTACAGTACTGGAGTGAGCCACGAGCCGTTCCGTCAATCGTCACCGACGCGCAACAACTTGTTTTCAGATCGATATTCACGTTGCGACACAAGCATAAAATATTCGAAGATTATCCCAGTTTGTTAAAAGAAACCAGAGAAACTAACACTAGTGCAGAATATCTCTGCTCCACATTGATTTACTACTGTTCTCCTTTCAATGTGTTGTTGTTGTTAAGTGAAGTGAAGTGAGGTCCCCAAATGATTATGGAGGACTCAGAGTCCCCAGGCCAGGCCAGATGACAGTGAAGTTATAATTTAAAGACACTTTTAATAAAGAAAGAAATGGGAAAAAGACCATTACTGCATCAACAAACTACTAAAAAAACTAACATTGGCAAATGTAAAATAATGTAAGAAAGGTATCCCTAATGTAAGATTATGAGGGCAAGTGGCCATGACCTGAGGGCAAGTAGAACATGACCTGTACTTGCCAGACGGGCAAGTGCCTCTGAGACCATAGTGTCAACCCCTTGTTGGTACTTTTTTGTATCTTTGCCTACTATATAAGATTGAATAAGATTGACGACATAAAAATAAGCGGATATATATGTTTATTATTATTATTTTTTCCCGGACCCAGACCGGTTTCAAAAAAATATTTGTGGACCTTCAAGATTTGTATTTGAGGATCCCTGATGTACATAGTAAGCCTTGCTGAGCTATGAAGACCATATGAATCGGCCAGGCTATGAATCTCATAGGGCAGGAGCCTATCTCCTGTTTCTGTAGCGCAAGGTAACTTGTTGTACAAGTACACCCCCTGGACATGACGCTAGTATGTCGCAGGGAGTTACCCCCAATCCAACCCTAGATGTTGAGTTTCAAGCAGGGAGGAACTGGGTCCCATTTTTTAGAATCTTTGGTATGACGCAACCTGGGTTTGAACCCAGATCTCCCAGTCTCAGGGCAGACACTCAAACCACTAGACCACTGAGCTGGTACATGGTATCATTGCAATCCTTGGAAATCACAACATAGGTGTAGACATGACAATTTGTATTATAATGCTTGTTTCAGGTTTCAGGATTTATGTCATGGTTTTATGCTTATAAAAGCCGCAGGTGGGATTCGATCCAACGAGCTTCTGCATGTAAGGCATGTGCCCTGACCACTACACTAGGCAGCCACAGGATCTGTTAACCATGTTTGTTTAAAAAAAGTTCTATGTAGGCTGAGTGCCTTGATTTTATTGATTTCTTTTTTATATTTTGGAGGCTTGGGGTGAAATCAATCTGAGTATTTCTGACATTTTCGAGTGATCATATTTTCTTTTACTCAAAACGGCCGGTAGAGAAGGGCTCATTTTAAACATGAACGTGATCTGGAGTTAGATCAGACGTGTCAACATTAAAGAGTTTGACATACGCACATGCCATGGGCATCCAGGATGTTAACATCAACTCTACCCAACGTGGGGTTCGAACTCACAACCATCCGAATATCAGGCACAGGCACTGACCACTACACTACGGCAGTCACACATAATGGACCTGTCATTTAAAAAAAAAAGATAAGAAAAAAAAAAGTTTCATGTAATGTACTTGACGCCTTCTTTCAAAATGATATAGCGCCCCCCCTTTGGCCAATTGGGGTAAGATTGGTTTCAGTGATATTTGGACTAACCCTCTATAGTAGTTCATCATGAAATTTTACTTTGCATGTATGTTTTAGAGGCAGAAGAATAATTTGCATAAGACTTGCAATGTTGATTGAATTATTAAAAAAGCATGTTTCAATAAAAAAAAAACGATCTGACAGATCTTTAGATATTGGTCCAAAGTTCATGTAAAAAAAGTTCTGTGCACGTGACGCGAAAGTTCTGGAATAAAAGCAGGTTTAAGTGTTTTACAAACTGCTCAAAATTGCGGAAAATCTAAGGGCGGAGCTTACTTAACAAAGACACAGATGTCTTCCGCTTGAGTCAAGGCACTCGTGTAAGCAAGTTGCATGTCTTCAAACGAAACGAGGCATGACTTATGCCCCTTTAAAGTTTGAGTTTTCAAACGCTTCGTATAGCGCCCCCCTTTGGCCAATTGGAGTAAGATTGCTTTCAGTGATATTTGGACTAACCCTCTACATATTTGCCAAATGCTATGAACGTGTCACTTTGCATGTATGATTTAGAGGCAGAAGAATAATTTGCATAAAACTGCAACATTGAGTGAATTATTAAAAAATAATGTTTCGCTTTAAAGAAAATCCGGCCGCTGTGCGATGACCGTGTTGGTCCAAAGTTCATGTAAAAAAAGTTTCGCGCACGTTGCGCGAAAATCCCAGGAGGAGATAGATTTTGACTGTTTTTCATATAATTCAAAATTGTGGGAGAGGTAAAGGTCAGAGGTCAAAAGTCAGAGCGTAAAAGTTGTTCGGCATGAGGAGACGCATACGTGTATACAGGTTTCATTGCTGTACCTGAAACAGGGCATGAGCTACACCAGTTCAAAGTTTGCACTTTCGAAGGCTTCCTACAGCGCCACCCTTTGGCCGATTGTTGCGAGCTTCGCGTTTTAGCCGTTTGGCATAGTCCTCTGCCATACTGCCATGAACGTGTCACTTTGCATGTATGATTTAGAGGCAGAAGAATAATTTGCATGAAACTGCATTATACGGTTAATTATTAAAAAATAATGTTTCGCTTTAAAGAAAATCCGGCCGTTGTGCGATGACCGTGTTGGTCCAAAGTTCATGTAAAAAAAGTTTCGCGCACGTTACGCGAAAATCCCAGGAGGAGATAGATTTTGACAGTTTTTCATATAATTCAAAATTGTGGGAGAGGTAAAGGTCAGAGGTCAAAAGTCAGAGCGTAAAAGTTGTTCGGCATGAGGAGACGCATAAGTGTATACAGGTTTCATTGCTGTACCTGAAACAGGGCATGAGCTACACCAGTTCAAAGTTTGCACTTTCGAAGGCTTCCTACAGCGCCACCCTTTGGCCGATTGTTGCGAGCTTCGCGTTTTAGCCGTTTGGCATAGTCCTCTGCCATACTGCCGAGTTTCGTAAAAAGCGACTGCACGGTCTAGCCGCTAGAGCAAAAGTGGCGGAAGAATAATAATAATAATAATAGTAAATATAGCTGCAAGCAGCGATAAAGTGTCCAAGGCATAAAAAGCAGGAAAGCAATAAGGCATCAAGGGAAAGCAAAGAAGAATATCAAAGAAAAACAGGACCGAACAGGACTCTGGCAGGTCAGGTAGGTTTTTTTTTTGGCCTAGTGGTGACTCTAATAGGCCAAAGTGAAAAGGGTGCCACGTGTTCTTGGGCCTTTCACGGCAATCGGACGCTGCATGCAGGATTTGAAGCATTTTGTTCCAAAAATGTGTTTTGCAAAAATTGACCCGCTGGTGGCGCTATAACAGGCCAATGTGAGAAGGGTGGCATCTGTTCAGTGTAAATACTGAATAAAAGTACAAATGTATTGGCATCAACTTGACATTTTTTGAAAATAGCAGATCTACAAGCTCACAATGCAATGCATGAGCATTTACTGGAGTAGCCTAGAAGTAAGACTATACAAGTGAAGTATAAAATACCTCAAAATTATACTAAGGATAGTATTTGAGTAAATGTACTCAGTTACTTTTACACCACTGGCATTGTAGACCCAGATGCTTGTGAAACATGATAAAGAAATAGTCATGCAATAGTATGAATTTCAGTTTATTTACACAAAGGATTTGCAATTGCAAAATATTATAGCAGCATTATTTTCTAGCAGAGTCAGACTTAACTAAAGTTAAATTGTTTTTATTGAAAAACGTTGAGGGGAAGGCGGCTGGGGGTCAAAACTTGGAACTTTAAGGGCTCACATGGGGCTGCCGTCCTGTGGGCAGAGCAGACTATGGATTCCAATTGGGGGGTGTTGGAACCCAGCCAGCCCAGGTGGGGGAGGGAGAGAGAAATGAGGTGAGCTTCAGAATAATTACAGTTGAGCCACAAGGTAGAGAAGAGGTGTTCAATCTGCCCGTTCCACACAGTTCAGAATAATGAACCCACTTACACTGCCTTTCTTTGGCTCCAATGAAGCAATCTGGGAGCTGGTACTGATTGTCAGATGGGCTTCAGGTGTGAGGCTGAGCTTCCCCTGCATGGTTTGAAACAATGAATAAATGAATGCACTCAAACATCATTACTTTATAAAGAAACTCAAAGTCATTACTTCAAAATCAAAATAGGAATGTGTGTCACTGCGGCTGCTTTTTCCTACCCATAGGTCAGACAGGATTGTGTCAGTCTTTCTGCAGGCTCGCCATCTTTCAGATTCAGTTCTAGGGAATAAACCTGGCCTGGATCAAAGAAAAAGGCCAAATGAATAGAAAAACAACAAATTCAAATAATCTGCTGCACTACAGGCTTGAAACAAAATAATTCCATTAATCTGCCCAACTAGGCATTGGCATTAAACTCAAAATACATCAATTCAATAATCAACATTGCATTACATTCCAAAAGAAATTGTTTAACATTTAGATCCCAAAAACAACATAACATTACAGAGCACATGGTCACTCACCAAGTCACAATGTTCCTCATTCACACAGCCAGTGTAGCGAGTGGATCAGGTAGGTATGGCATCTAAAAGTCAAATTATTGCATGGGTAAGTATAAATAATTAATGAATTAAACTGTCAGAAATTGGAATAGTTGTTGAAATAAATAAAGAGTACATACCTGCTGCCTGTAACACCTCCAGTGTTGTGGACCACACTGAGCAAGTTACTGCAGAAAGACTGGCTTTATACTGGGTGTGGTTTGATTGCAAATTGCTGGGCAGCTGTGTTTGGGTCTATTCTGCATTAGAGGTGGGATTTATGGCTCTTTGAAGTGAGACAGTACCATCGATCTGGCTCACTAAAAAGAGCCGTTCAAAAGACTGGCTCATTTGGCTCCTTGTATATTTATATATTTTTAAGAAGAATTTGTTTAAATATGAATCCACAAGGTGGCACCACATTCCTCTGCTGACAGTTGAGATCACAATTTAGTATTTACCCTTTTCATAAAATGTGTGTGTAAATTAAGCTACCTTGACTTTTGTTATTCATAAAACACCTAAAAAAAACAAGCAGGCAACAATGAACTCGCTCCTCCACTTGTTCTCTCTCTCTCACTCACTCACTGTACTCAGTCAGTACTCAGTGGAGTAGCAAGGAGATGTTGAATTGGGGGGAGGGGGTCTCCCCCCCAAATGAACGGCTCTCTACTGCGCAAACCGGATCCCATCGTTCACTTCAAAGAGCCGTTCAAAAGATTCGATTCGTTCGCGAACGTCCCAGCTCTATTCTGCATCTAGCCTAAGGCCCAGATCATGGGAAACCCCTACTCACGTCAGGGTGGGGGGTCCCCAGTTCAAATATGATTCTTTTTGGTTTCAGTGATATTTGGACTTACCCTCTACAGTATTTCATCATGAAAATGTGACTTTGCATCTATGTTTTAGAGGCAGAAGAATAATTTGCATAAAACTTGCAATGTTGATTGAATTATTAAAAAAGCATGTTTCAATTTAAAAAAAATCCGATCTGACAGATCTTTAGATATTGGTCCAAAGTTCATGTAAAAAAAGTTCCGTGCACGTGACGCGAAAGTTCCGGAATAAAAGCAGGTTTAAGTGTTTTACAAACTGCTCAAAATGGCGGAAAATCTAAGGGCGGAGCTTACTTAACAAAGACACAGATGTCTTCCGCTTGAGTCAAGGCACGCGTGTAAGCAAGTTGCATGTCTTCAAACGAAACGAGGCATGACTTATGCCCCTTTAAAGTTTGAGTTTTCAAACGCTTCGTATAGCGCCCCCCTTTGGCCAATTGGAGTAAGATTGCTTTCAGTGATATTTGGACTAACCCTCGACATATTTGCCAAATGCCATGAACGTGTCACTTTGCATGTATGATTTAGAGGCAGAAGAATAATTTGCATAAAACTGCATTATACAGTGAATTATTAAAAAATAATGTTTCGCTTTAAAGAAAATCCGGCCGCTGTGCGATGACCGCATTGGTCCAAAGTTCATGTAAAAAAAAGTTTTGCGCACGTTACGCGAAAATCCCAGGAGGAGACGTAAAGAAGTAAAGGTCAGAGGTCAAAAGTCAGAGCGTAAAAGTTGTTCGGCATGAGGAGACGCATAAGTGTATACAGGTTTCATTGCTGTACCTGAAACAGGGCATGAGCTACACCAGTTCAAAGTTGGCATTTTTCAAAGGCTTCCTACAGCGCCACCCTTTGGCCGATTGTTGCGAGCTTCGCGTTTTAGCCGTTTGGCATAGTCCTCTGCCATACTGCCGAGTTTCGTAAAAAGCGACTGCACGGTCTAGCCGCTAGAGAAAAAGTGGCGGAATAATAATAATAATAGTGATGAAGTCCAATAACAATGAGTGGCCATTTGCCACTTCGTGGCCTTGGCCACTAATGATGAAGTCCAATAACAATGAGTGGCCTTTTGCCACTTCGTGGCCTTGGCCACTAATAAGTCCCAGTCTTGCACATGACGTCGACGTATTAATCCTGTCAATAGCCCCGTCCCACCACTCGTCAGGAAAGGCTTCACCCAATTCAGTCTCCCAATTCTCCCTGTTCTTGACCAGTGGGAACATATTTAGTCGGGTGATAGAATAGTAAGTCATTGAAATATGTCCTTTCCCCCCAGATTGCAATTTTAGGAGAGTTTCCCAAGGTAGATCCCTCGGTCTCTCAGGGAATGAAGGGAAATGATTTTTAACAAAATCTCTGATTTGGAAAAAACTAAACTGATTATTTCTGGGCAGGTCAAATTTGGTCCGAATTTTATCGAAACTACAAAATATGTTTTTCTCATATAGGTCAGAGAATTTAACAATTCCCTTATCTTTCCAAATAGTGAAAGCAGAATCTAGTGTAGAGGGAGGAAACAAATGGTTGTGGACTATGGGGCAATTTATTGAGCTATCTTTGAATTTAAAATGGGACCGCAATTGCGACCAAATTTTTAGAGAAGCGATGACCACTGGATTAGTAGTATATTTAGTCGGTGATAAGGGAAGTTTAGAATGGACCAATACAGCAAGAGAGGTTGAGCGGCAGGATTGGGCCTCCAATAAGCACCAGTCCGTCGATGGGGAGTGGAACCAGTAGGCCAGCTTCTGCACATTGGCAGCCCAATAGTAAAATGTAAAATTTGGAAGGGCCAGGCCGAATTTAACATATTTTCTAAAGTAAATATGGGGGCGGCTGTGTTAAGAACGTTTCGTTGTCAAGCTCAACGTTGGGCATTTGGACCTATACATGGAGAAATGGAGAAAACCTGTTTGGCCTAAACATGGAGATGCGGAGAACACTATATTATGGATATAGTCCAGTCCATCATATCATATGGGACTACCGTCATAGACAGTAGCCATTGTTAGGCCGGAGTCAATGGCTGTCTGTCTGACTGTCTGTACAGGAAGTGATGTCACATGACATACTTTTTATGCCCATATATGAGTCATTCTCCACATCTCCATGTTTAGGCAAACTCCACACAGAAAGGCCCTATCGCCCACACCCTAGGCGATAGGGCTAACATGATCAAACTCCCCCAGAATGACAACAAAACGCTGTGGTTGGCCAGATGGTCAAGAATTGGTGCGAACTCGCCCTTTATGGCGAGGTCGCATGTCACCCTGAGGTCGCATGTCACCCTCAGGTGTCTTACTAGTTAGTTACTGTACATTTATTTTGTCATCAATTTCAATGTAAAAACTGGAAAGACAAGTGGTAGTGATCCATAACATTGTAAATGAAAAATAAAATAAAGCATTGCATTTACGCCTTGATGGTGTGTGTGTGTGTGTGTGTGTGTGTGTGTGTGTGTGTGTGTGTGTGTGTGTGTGTGTGTGTGTGTGTGTGTGTGTGTGTGTGTGTGTGTGTGTGTGTGTGTGTGTGTGTGTGTGTGTGTGTGCGTGCGTGCGTGAGTGAGTGAGTGCGTGCGTGTGCATGCGTGCGTGCGTGCGTGTGTGCGTGTGTGCGTGTGTGTGTGTGTGTGTTGCGCATATGCATGTGTGTATATCTTCAATGGTGGAGGCATTAGGCGTTGGTGATGATAACACAGGAAGTCATGTTAGATTAGATATTGCCAAACCGGGTGTTGCCTAAAACCCCTGAAGTATAATTAAAAATCATCCAGTAGTCGATGAAATGCAATTGCACACACACACAACAGATAGAGGAAAGACTGGAGAAATGGTAAGACAATGAAATATATACAGCATGCAGTCATATAACCACCATGAATGCACAATATAATATTATCATCTTACTTATTCTTCTTTTGTTGTATTTTTCAGACGTTTCAAGGAGTGAACCATCTTGGACCCAGCATATATCATGGGATGTTGATTGTAGCAGTGATTGTAATCACCCAAGGTATGTTCCCTCCAACCACTCCACACTTATTAACAAGATCCAGTGTTTTTGTAGATTTTTGTTGTTGTTGTTGATTTGTTCTTACCATTACCATATAAGGTAAGAACTACAAGTAGTTGACGAATGGAGGAAAGGAGTCCCTGTCTTCACTTACAGAAACTTTAACATGTAACGTTTCGGTCGTTCAGACCTTCATCAGGCATAATTTTCAGACCTTCATCAGGCATAGAGACTTCTCTAAGAACTACAAGTAAAGATCCTACATTCCAGAATGTTACTTAGGGTTCTTCCTATTTATATGGTCCTATGCCATATAATTGGATTGCAATTAGTAGTGCATTCATGTGGTCATCACTAATGCTGTAGTGTAACAGAGGTGATCCGAACCTCCCCACCCGGCTTCGAACCCCGGTCTCCCGCGTGAAAGTACAATATCTTAACCATTATCCAAAGGGATATCCGTATGGAAAGAGGGCAGATACTAGACTTTTGAGGCTTCAGGCTGGGGCTGCGACTCTCTCCACCACAAGTAGCATGGTGAGTGTCAGGATGATTTGAATGACCTGTCCTACTTTCACTTGCCCTGTAACTGTATCTTAACCGCTGTACTGCTTCTGGCGACTGAATTCCCCTGCGGGATCAACAAAGGTCTCATGTTTTCTTATCCGTTTGCCCTCAGACTTTGGAGGAGGTGGCGGAGGGGTTCAGGCATGGATGTACAACTACAGCACCGACCCGGGCCGCGACTATGACACGGCCCGCCAGTGGTGCAAGGCCCACTTCACCGACATGGTGGCCATCCAGAACCATGGGGAGATCGACTACCTCAACCAGATGCTGCCCTTCAACCGCGGGTACTACTGGATAGGCATCCGCAAAGTCAACGACGTCTGGACCTGGGTAGGAAACTATAACTATACGTTATTTTCTTAGTGATTATTTTGTCCATAACTTTTCTGATGAATCGAATAATCGAGAAGCACTTTATATTTTTATACTTTATACTTTTTTTATATTTTATCGATTAATCACGTATGTGTTATTTTAGACTTTGTCGCACAACTTGCCGTGCAAAAATAGTGAAAATAGCTGACGAGCTTGTAGTCGTAGATAAGCTATTTTCAGCATTTTTGAAAAAAATTAATAAAACTATTTCACCTGTAGTCCTAATGGCATGCCCAAAATAGGAATCAATTATTAATCGATTGTTTTATTAAATGATCGATTGAACTGTTGCACTTGCACCCCTATAGGTAGGAACCAGGAAGGCCCTGACCCCAGAGGCTGAGAATTGGGCAACGGGCGAGCCTAATAACGCAGGAAAGAATGCAGAGGACTGTGTGGAGATTTACATCAAGAGTGAAACACAACCAGCTGCATGGAATGATGAGAGGTGCAGCAAGAAGAAGGGAACGATATGCTACACAGGTACAACAGTATGTATAGTAGTGACCCTGGCCAAAATGAGGGTGCAAGGCAGGCCTCAGCACCCTCGTGGAGCCGTGACTGCTATCAAGTGACATGATTGTTTGTGTGCAGCCTCGTGCTCAGAGCGGTCCTGCGGTGTCCATGCAGAGTGTGTGGAGACCATAGGGAGCTTCATCTGTCAGTGCCATCCTGGCTTCCTGGGTCCTCCACACTGTGAGGATGGTGAGTACACACTGCTTCCTGGGTCCTCCACACTGTGAGGATGGTGAGTACACACTGGGGGGGGGGGTGTCATCTCTGTAGCCATTAAACGAAACGGGTATTTCTTACATTGATGCTCCTACATATTATCATGCAAGCACCAGTTAAAGTTACTTTCCATCCCTCATATACTGTGCACAGTGCACATCCCATAACCCACACACTGCACATCATTTCGGAGCTCATATCTTTGAACGGGTAAGGGCTAGTTAATATAATTTGACAAGGCTGAAATGTGTCAAACCTGCTTACACCTACCACAAAATACCATCTAAACCTTACATTGCAATCATAAAATAGCACGATCCAATCATCATACAGTATAACATAAATAGGCTAAATATCATAAACTGAAGCAGGACATTAAATACCGATGGACCCTAAAATGGATGGAGCATCACAGTAGTTCCCAGTAGCCCCCTCCACATCCCTAGCCTCCTGCTGTAGCAATAGGTTTTCGCTATGTCAGCATAATGTCATTCAATGTTCTTTTAATGTCTGTGTATCTTCAGACTCCACCTTATGAGGAGTTAATTGCGACCGTCAGGTCGCAGTTTAGTATCAAAACCTCCACCGGCCGTCCGTCGGTCACACGTCACACGTCACACGTCACACCTTTGCCCTGCTCATATTATCTCCGCATCAGTATGACATCACACTGCTTGGTGTGTGCCGTCAGGGTCATTTGTGTACGGTGTGATGTCATACTGATGTCAGCAGTGTGATGTCATACTGATGTCAGCAGCTATGTCTCTATATATGGAGTTATATGTTGTTCGTGTCCAAATATGGGGCTTGTGAGGTCAGACTTAGTGAGATTCGTCGGTTATCTCCATATATGGAGGGAGAACCAGCTTATGAGCCGATGAGTTGTGTCAGAGTCGAGATCCTGCTTGCATCTAATCTGTCGGTAGATAATGCCGGTCTTATATAAGGGTCATTTGTGTACGGTGTGATGTCATACTGATGTCAGCAGTGTGATGTCATACTGATGTCAGCAGCTATGTCTCTATATATGGAGTTATATGTTGTTCGTGTCCAAATATGGGGCTTGTGAGGTCAGACTTAGTGAGATTCGCCGGTTATCTCCATATATGGAGGGATGTGTTGGTTATCTCCATATCTGGAGATTCAACCTTCAACGATTTTGACATCTTGTTACTAATCTGTCGGTAGATAATGCCGGTCTTATATAAGGGTCATTTGTGTACGGTGTGATGTCATACTGATGTCAGCAGTGTGACAGGAGATAAGCGACCAACGGTCGCTTATCTCCCGATTAGGGAGTCTTACTGGTATGTCTATTATGTCATGTAGTAACATTGTATTAGGCTTTGCTTCAGGGAGGTTTGTGACGTCAGAGATCTGGTGTCATGCTTGCACACATTATTCTGTAGTATTACAGTAAATACAGTGCATGAATGCATCATCATTGCAACATAATGGTTCTCATCTTGTGAGTGAAACAAGTCGTTGGTAAATAATGTATCAATGATGTTGGTTTCATTGTGAAATCATTATTTTCCTGTGAAACCTCTGTGAACATTTTTATGAAATACTCAACTGCAACTGTCACGTTTCCTGCTTTTTCATAGGCCTACTCCTTTGCGAAACATAACCACTGTTACCGTAGTGACCTAAATCAGTGGTTCTCAACCTTTTCAGGCCGCGACCCCCAAGATAATCATATTTTAACTGGGGACCCACCTTACCCCCACGGTCCCACCCTACGAGCACTAAGAGTTGAGGCATTACATTTTGTATAACACGGTTCTATTGTGAAAACGGACGATCTACATGCTCACAACACAATTTCTGCCTCTACTATTTGACAATTTGGCCAATATTTAAATTTGTAATTTTAGAGGTATTAAAAAGTCCTTAAATTGTCATTGTAGATACCCTCTATACACTTAAACTTTATGTTGGTCTGTTTACTGTTGAGTGAGAAAACAATGTTGCACATTAAGCTAATTAGTCTGGTAGGAAGGTAGGCCTCCCGCGCACCCGAGAGATATATTTTTCTAACCTAGCTTTTTAGAATCCTTAAGGTGTCAAGTTAATGAATTTTGATGTTCCCAGATCCAATTATTGTCCCATATATGTTTTTTTTAACCATATGTTGTGTCCGTCCTGGATTTTTGGCTGTGAAAACGAATACATTTAAATCAACATAGCTCCTGAACCATACATCCGACAGAAACCATTCACCCCATGTTATGTTCGTCTTTGCAAGATGAATTGATTGATATGAAGATTTGCCATGGTTCCATCATGTTTAGTGCATTAAAACCTAAATAAACACAAAAAAAGTTAAAATTTGCCTAAACTGGATCACAACAACTCCTCCCCCATGCACCCTATTGATATTTCTTTTCTAACATTTGCATTTTTACAATCTTCAAGATGTGTAGTAAACAAATGTTGATGTTCCCCACTTGAAATATTGACACATGTATGTTTATTCTGGCATAGTGTTTGCTATAGTGAATCTTTGCAAATGCAAAAAAGAGAATGTAAAATCTACACAAGGTCATAACTATACATCATTCTGAGACAAATGTCCAATTTGTCTGTTTCATTTTGGCATGAGGCATTAAGGGAGATGGCTAGTGACATAATATGTACATTTATGGATCATCAATACTCAAATAAATGCTAAAATGCAGACAATTCAATAGGCGGATTTACATAAGGTCTTAACTATACATTTTTTCTGAGACAAATGTCCAATTTGTCCGTTTCATTTTTGCATGAGGCATTGAGGGAGATGGATAGTGACATAATATGTACATTTATGGATCATCAATACTCAAATAAATGCTAAAATGCAGACAATTCAATAGGCGGATTTACATAAGGTCTTAACTATACATTTTTTTCTGAGACAAATGTCCAATTAGTCTGTTTCATTTTTGCATGAGGCATTGAGGGAGATGGATAGTGACATAATATGTACATTTATGGATCATCAATACTCAAATAAATCCTAAAATGCAGACAATTCAATAGGCGGAATTGGGACAGAGGACATTTACCAATACAAATGAAGGAGTTTATGATTTTTTTTATTATTGTTAATATGAATGCTTTAGGTGCTTGCTACACACATCCCATCCCCAATTCAAAATATAGTGCTAGGTTTTAATTTTGTTTACAGTCTTGGATATCTGCAAACATTTCAAATATACATGAAGTCTTAATTAATGATATGCATAGACAAATTACCCCATTTTGTTTTATTTTGGCATGACATGTCATGCCAAAATACCATGTCATGCCAAGATTTGATTCTAGACAACCTCAGGTTTCCAATGGAACCAACCTTGTCATGCTACATTGTCTGGCAGGGGGGGTAAATGCCTAATGATTCAAAGATAGACAACATTTTGGCAAGGGATAAACGGCCATCACCAATTTTCAAAAGGACCCTTGAGCTTTCGCCTCGATTCATGAGAATGGAAACACGTGAAAGCCTCCCCTGTACAGACATGCCACATTTAGGACAATCTCATGCAGTGTTGGGTAAGAACCATGCAGTTTTTTGTATTCAGTACAAATATGTAATTTACGCCTATTGTAAATCTGTTTATGAACACATACATTAACTACTGTACTTTCTTTATAGGGGCGGAATAGCTGAATGGTTGGGGAGCCTGCCTGGTTGTCCCAGGTTCGATTCCAGGCAAGGGTAGCAATGTTGATCTGTGTGGAGGAAAATAGGTATCTATCTATCTATCTATCTATATAGACCACTGCACTGCATCTCAACTCAATTAAAAGCACATTTAACATGACCACATTGACCAGGTCATCCATTTGCTGTACAGTAAAAAAAAACATAACAATGCAGTATAAATAGACATTAGCCTAGCATAAAATACCAATGAATCCCAAAATAAACTAAATCAAAACATTAGCATGTAAAGGAAAATCATAGACTGCCAGGGAGGTCTTTAATAAAGATAAAATATCAGTCGACTGGGCAGCTCTGTTGTGTAGGGGCAAGCTGTTACAGAGCCTTGGGGCCCCAGGCTGTCCTGCATAGATCACAGTAGTGCATCTGTTGACCACTGTACTACATCTATAGACACTAAATTGGTCTACAGATGCATTCAAGTGGTTTACAGATGCACTTGAGTAGTCTACAGATGCAATAATGTGATCAACAGATCACAACAGTGGCCCACAGTTGCACTAGAATGGTCTACAGATCACAACAGTGGTCTACAGATGCAATACAGTGGTCTATAGATGTAGTACAGTGGTCTATAGATGTAGTACAGTGGTCTATAGATGTAGTACAGTGGTCAATAGATGTAGTACAGTGGTCAAAAGATACACTACTGTGGTCTATGCAGGACAGCCTGGGGCCCCTCAGGCTCTGTAATAGCTTGCCCCTACACATCAGAGCTGCCCAGTAATCAGTCTTTATCTGTCTGATCTTTAGCTGAGACTGGCAGTCCATGATCTTCCTTTACTGATGCTAATGTTTT
This sequence comes from Nannobrachium achirus, assembly GCF_963921795.1. Classification (NCBI taxonomy): domain Eukaryota; kingdom Metazoa; phylum Chordata; class Actinopteri; order Myctophiformes; family Myctophidae; genus Nannobrachium; species Nannobrachium achirus. Next base: position 58,721,523 of record NC_137810.1, on the reverse strand, counting down.
GCTTTTGTTTATTTTGATATTCTATGCTATTTATATTGCATTGTTATGTCTTTTCTATTATTGTTTTTAATTGCACAGCACTTTGGGTGACCTGGTCATGTTAAATGTGCTTTAGAAATGTGCTTTTAATTGTGTTGAGGTGAGATGCAGTGCAGTGGTCTATATAGATAGATAGATAGATAGATAAATAGATAGATAGATATTTTCCTCCACACGCATCGACATTGCTACCCTTGCCTGGAATCGAACCCTCTAAAGACACTACAGTAGTTAATGTATGTGGTCTAAAACAGATATACATTTTTACATATTTTACTGGATTAAAAAACGTCATGGTTCTTACCCAACACTGCATGGAATTGTCCTAAATTTGGCATGTCAGTACAGGGAATGGTATTTTGGCATGACATGTCATAAAACAAGATAGAGTAATTTGTCTATGTGTAACAGAGGTGAATCGGACCTCCCCACCCTGGGTTCGAACCCGGGCCTCCCACGCGAAGTCCAATATCTTAACCATCGCTCCAAAGGGATATCCCTATGTAACAAGGGAGATACTAGACTTTTGAGGCCTCAAGGCTGGGGCTGTGACTCTCTCCGCCACACTCACCCCCCTTTAGATCTCCTCCTATGGGGAAGCCCGATCCGGGTCACGGCACCATTGTAACGGAGGTGAATCGGACCACCCCACCCAGGCTTCGAACCCGGGCCTCCCACGCGAAAGTCCAATATCTTAACCATCGCTCCAAAGGGGTATCTCTATGGAACAAGGGAGATACTAGACCTTTGAGGCTTCAAGGCTGGGGCTGCGACTCTCTCCGCCAAGTATGCATAATCATTTAATTAAGATGTCACGTATATTTGATATTGTTTGCAGATATCGATAAGACTGTAGGCAAACTTAAAACCTGGCACTATTTTGAATTGAGGATGGGATGTGTGTATCAAGCACCTAAAGCATTCATATTAACAATTTGAAGAAAGAAAATGCCTATGTCTTCTGGCCCAATTCCGCCTATTGAATTGTCTGCATTTTAGTTTGAGTATTGATGATCCATCACTTGCCATCTCCCTCAATGCCTCATGCAAAAATGAAACAGAGAAATTGGACATTTGTCTCAGAAAAAAATGTATAGTTAAGACCTTATGTAAATCCGCCTATTGAATTGTCTGCATTTTAGCATTTATTTGAGTATTGATGATCCATAAATGTACATATTATGTCACTAGCCATCTCCCTTAATGCCTCATGCCAAAATGAAACAGACAAATTGGACATTTGTCTCAGAATAATGTATAGTTAAGACCTTATGTAGATTTTACATTCTCTTTTTTGCATTTGCAAAGATTCACTATAGCAAACACTATGCCAGAATAAACATACATGTGTCAATATTTCAAGTGGGGAACATTTGTTTACTACACATCTTGAAGATTGTAAAAATGCAAATGTTAGAAAAAATATATCAATAGGGTGCATGGGGGAGGAGTTGTTGTGATCCAGTTTAGGCGAATTTTTACTTTTTTTGTGTTTATTTGGGTTTTAATGCACTAAACATGATGGAACCATGGCAAATCTTCATATCAATCAATTCATCTTGCAAAGACGAACATAAAATGGGGTGAATGGTTTCTGTCGGATGTATGGTTCAGGAGCTATGTTGATTTAAAGGTATTCGTTTTCACAGCCAAAAATCCAGGACGGACACAACATATGGTTAAAAAAAACATATATGGGACAATAATTGGATCTGGGAACATCAAAATTCATTAACTAGACACCTTAAGGATTCTAAAAAGGTAGGTTAGAAAAATATATCTCTCGGGTGCGCGGGAGGCCTACCTTCCTACCAGACTAAATCATCTGGGGGTCTCCCGCAAAATCATTTCAGGCCTGACCCACAGGTTGAGAACCACTGACCTAAATCCTAATGTTTATCTGGCCCGTCTTTCCGTGGGGAGCCACATCCTGCTCAAATACTCCCCGGCGACACTTGTCATCAGTTCAGGTCACACCATTTGTGTTTGGGTTTTGGCAAACAACATAATGTTGAATGCAATTAATTCTATGTGAATTAGTAGCTGGCATTTCCCTTGACTGTAAAGGCATCTAAATGATTTTCTTGACTAACACGACATCCATGATATAGCCAGTCAAATTCATCTGAAACTATTAAAACGAATTGACTGATGCCCATGTGCCATAAGTCAGGGGTTTACAAACTTGAATCTTACATTTTTAGAATCTTACATCATATTACGCAACGTAAATATGCATGTATTTCCAACTGAGATACGGAAGGCTATGTCACAGAGAAATATCCGTTTCCATCAGAACTGACTGAAAATAACTTTATACTTAATGTTTAACCACTTCAACCCCAACATCCCTATTCTAGGGGGAAGGTTTACCAAAAAATAGCCTATCTACAAGCTCACAACGCGTCACAACGTGACACGTTGTGAGCTTGTAGATCTGCTATTTTTGGTGAGGAGAGTTGGCTGTAGATGGAAAAAGAACTCATCAAGTGCAGTGCAAATCAGGTCTGTTTTACTAAGCAATAAGCATAGTGAAGTGATATTGATGTAGCGATATTGATGAATTCCAAATGTTATCAGATTATTCTGAGGCACATCACGGCTCCCAAGGGTGCCACATCACCCACTTTGGGAAACCCTGCCATTAAGTGATAATATCTGTGTTTTCTTCTCAGCTGTCAGATGTCCCCGTCTCTCCTCACCTTCTATGGGTAACATGACATGTGTGGACCCCCTGGAAGCTTTCTCCTTTAACTCCTCCTGTCACTTTACCTGTGAGGAGGGCTATTCTCTGAAGGGAAACAGCACACTCACCTGTCTGGCCTCTGGACAGTGGAGCAAACTAACTCCTGTATGCACAGGTAAGTCAGAGGAGGGATTTATTCTCTTTATCGCTTTTGTCTTGGTGACTGTGGCAAAGCGATAAGTTCAGGAGAAAAATACTATTAAATGGTATTGGATAAAAGATGTGTCCAGGGGGAGCCCGCTGGCCTACCGGTCCAGGCACATGCCGCATAGGCTCTGATGCATGACAGCATGTCGTGGGTTCGAGTCCCGATCCCAACAACCGCTGCTGCGTGTGACAGCGTGTCACTCCCCATCTCTCTCCCCATTCAGTCTACTGTCCTATTAACAGAGACATAAGACCAAAACAAATCGTGTCCAGTGGTCATCAATATGTCTGTACACGGACAAATGTGACCATGGCAAGACTTGGCCTTGTCCATCTGCAACATTTTGATTTTCTGTTCCACACACCATTATAATGTTCTTATTTTGATAAGACCCAATTACTGTACGTCAAGTCTCCAGGTTTTCTTAGAATATGTAAGACACACTGATTTACTATTACACTGCACTGTAGTGTAATAGTAAATCAGTAAATGAACAGAAGCGCTGTTCTAATGGACTCCTAATGTGCCATACATACTACAGTATGTATGGCACATTAGGAGTCCATTAGAACAGCGCTTCTTATTTAACGTTTTATTTTTTTCAAGGACTCCCATAACTTCTGAGAGTGTACAAATGGAACCAAATGAATCCGCATGGCCCCAGTATGTGTCAAATCAAAGCTGTTCTACTCCTTTGCAGTGATACGGTGCAGCAGCCTAAAAGCTCCCCCTCATGCCTCTCTGCAATGCCAGGACCCTTTGGGAGAGTTCAGCTATGGTTCAACATGCACCACACAGTGTGAAGAGGGATTTGATCTGATTGGCCAGAACTCCACCCAGTGTTTCTCACAGGACAACTGGAGCCATGGTCTTCCTCTCTGCCAGGGTACAGTATGACCACAGAGGTTTCAGTAATAGCTTGTGTTCCCAGAGTAAAGCCTATACGTCTCCTTTTGCTGTTTTATCCCTACTGCGTGAAAGTATGACTGGATGTCATAATCAACTTAGGAGTTGAGTTGATTTTGTCTCCAGTCCTTGGGCCCCAAACTGCTTACTTAATCTTCTAATTTATATTGCTAGTTACTTTACTTTACTTTACTTTATTTGTTTATTTAGACGGGACAATGCATATTAATGAACACTACATGAAAGCAATGTAAATAAGCCGGAATTAGCAAGAATGCTAAATTTCATCCGTAGTCCCCACATGAAGACAAAACAATACATACCAACAAACAGCAACCCTACATTAGGAGAGGGCGCCTAAGAACATACATACAAATACTATTTTTCCTCAACCAAGAGAAAACAACAAAACAACACATTACTAATAGTACCCTACATTAGAAAAGAAAAGTTAAAAATATACGTACATGACATGAGCTGTACTCTTAAAACTATACATGGTCACAGGTTTGATTGTCAACTAACCATTTTTTTAGATTGAACTTGAAGGATGGAAATGACAAACAGTCTCTTATTGTTAGAGGTAGGTCATTCCAGATTGAACATCCCTGCACTGAAAGGGTGTTTTTTCCAAAAGCGGTTACCCGGTACGGTACTTCGCAATCCCCTCTAGTGATTGCTCTAGTATTGAGTCCTCTATCGGGCTTCCTTTTTATGAATTCCTTTAGGGGAGGTGGGCATAGACCATTTAGGGTCTTATATATGATACTGACCTGTTTAAATACCTTAAAATTAGCGAAACTCAAAAAACGGTACCTCTGAAGAATATTACAATGGTGATATGAGCGGGGTTTCCTATCGAATACCTTAAGCGCACTCTTATATAGCTGTTCAATGGGTTTGAGAATCGTTATACCTGTGCAAGACCAGTTTGTGAAACAGTACTCAATGTGTGATTGGATCATGCATTGGAGATAAGATTTAGCAGCACTAACTGCCAAACAAGGTCTGATTTGTTTAAAGTTCTGAAGGTTGAACTTGATTGTGTTTGTAACCTTTTTTACATGTTTTTTAAAGGTTAGGGTTGAGTCTAACATGACCCCGAGGTACTTGAACTCTGGCACAAGTTCAAGTTCCTCTCCACCCAGAAACACATTTGATGACTCCATCACAACTGGTCTTTTGGAAAAAGCCATGCAGACCGTCTTTTTTGCATTCAGGAGCAGGCATGAGTCTGTAAGCCAGTCCTGAACGCTGGTCAGAACAGAAGTTAAAACCGTTGACACCTCTGCATAGCTCTTTCCATGAGTCAGTATAACCGCATCATCTGCGTACATCTGGATATGTACATCTTTACATACATCAGGTAGGTCGTTTATGAACAGAGAAAACAGAATTGGTCCTACTATTGATCCCTGGGGGACACCAACCGAGCAAGTGTGATAAGGAGACTTGATGCCATTTATGCTTACACACTGTTCTCTATTTGATAGGTATGATGTAAACCATTTGATGGCCTCTGGGGACAAGTTGAAATGTGTTAGTTTGGACAAGAGGACCTGATGGCTGACAGAGTCAAATGCTTTCTTGAAATCTAAAAATACTGCCATTGCGCATGGGGCCTTGTTCAAAGCACACTTTAACTTTTCAATGAATAAGCAATTTGCTGACTCAGTGGAGTGGAAGGCTCGAAACCCAAACTGCATAGGATGCAGAGGGGTGTAGCCTTTGTCTAGATGTTTAACAATAGACTTTACAATCCACTTTTCAGCCACTTTTGATATAACAGGTAAGATGCTTATGGGTCTATAGTTTGATATGTCCGTTTTTGAGCCAGATTTGAATATAGGTGTTATAACAGCAGCTTTCCACTGAGTTGGGACAGTGCATTTTCTTATGGACAGATTTACCAGATGTGTGATTGGTGCCACCAGAGAGACAATATTTGTTTTAAGAAAGTTTGTGTCAAGCCCGTGTGCATCTTTAGCTTTGGATGCTTTCAGTGATCTGACAATGTTTGTCACCTCGTTTTCTGTGACTTCCTCCAAATTAAAAATGGGGAGATCATTTTGAACAGGGCGTGAAACAAACTTAGAGGGTCTGAACAACTGTGTGATTTCATACACAGAGTTTAGAAAAAACAGCATTAGATTGCTAGCAAGCGTGTGGGGATCTTTCACCAGGACATTATCTATTTTAAGTTCTAAGTTGTTATTATCCTGCTTATAGTATTTCCCTGTCAGTTTATTTATGTATTCCCACACTTTTTTTCCATTTCCTCTGGCACTCTCTATGATGGAGATATAAAATCCAGCTTTAGCCCTCCTTAAGAAATTTGTGACTTTGTTTCTAGCATGTGTGAATAGCTGTCTGTCCGTTGTCAGGCCAGATTTTAATGCCTTTTTAAGCAGTAAATCTCTGGTTTTCATTTGATCTCTACATTTTTTATCGACCCAAGGTAGAGTAATTTTTCTCCCTTTCCTCTGGTTACCACCTCTGGTGAAAGATTCCATTACCCTGCCAATTTTGGAAAGCAGGATATTACATCCGGTCTCAACATCATCACATGAGTGTAGATCATCCCACTCAAGCCCTTGTAGGGCAACCTCAAGGCTATGTTGCAGATGTTTTGGGATTGTTTTGACTATAGGCTGGGACTGAGCTTTGCTAAACGCCTGTTTTGAGAGTTTTCTGGAAAAGAATATTATGTTGTGATCAGAGAGACCTGTCACAAAGTTAAATGTTTTAGCGATTCTTTCCACTTTATTTGATAACAGTAAATCTATCTTGGTTGCTGAGTGACTGGTTATTCTTGTAGGTTGCTCTATTAATTGGGTCAGATTATAGTGGTCTGTTACCAGTTTAAGATTTTTCCTTATTTTTTTATCGTCCCAGTTAACATTTGTATCACCAATTAGTATTACTTCTTGATTAAAATCACACGCCGTGAGGATGGTCTTTAGCTGGTCGTATACTTCCACTTTAGCTGATGGCTGACGGTATAAGCAAATTAGAGTGAACTTCATCTCTGTGGATAGTGTAATTTCTACACCTACACATTCGGCCTGGATCTCAGTGGGCCATACAATTTGCTTACATTGTAAGGTGTTCTTGATATAAAGCAGGGCCCCCCCACCCTTCCCAGTTACTCTGTCCCTTCTGAACACCTTGTAACCAGGCATGCTCACTAAGGCATCTGGGGATGACCGCTTTAACCATGTTTCCGTCAGACCTAAACAGTCAATGTTAGAGTTTACAAGCAGATTTTCTAGCTCACTGTGCTTATTTACCATACTCTGGATGTTTAGATGGCCACAGAACAAACCTTTGGGTTTACATAGGGGGTCCCACACAGTTTTAGCTTGGTTTAGTGTTTTAAAAAATTTACATTTTCTATGTTTTTTAAAAACTGGGTTCCTGTATTTTACCTTAGCCATAGGTGGCTTTGGTGGTTGCCGGAGAGGGGGGGACCGTGTTGTGTCATTGTCCAGAGCTGAATTATTCTTGCTGGTGACCACCGGCCTAGCTCCGGTGCAGAGACTTCTAGACACGGTGGCCACCTCAGCTGATGACGATGATGATGATGATGATGTCCCAGATGACGGCCCAGCTCCTTTGATGAGACTTCTAGGCACGACGGCCACAGCCTCAGGTGTTGGTGGTATAGCGGGGCCGATGTCCAGCGGCCCAGCTCCTTCCAAGAGACTTCTGGGCTCGGTGTAGTCAGCCTCGGGGGCCTGCGATGTCCTCGGGCCGGTGTCCCGCTGCCCGGGGCCTCTAGGCACGGTGGCCACAGCCCCAGGTGATGGTGTTGGTGGTATAGCGGGGCCGATGTCCAGCGGCCCAGCTCCTTCCAAGAGACTTCTGGGCTCGGTGTAGTCAGCCTCGGGGGCCTGCGATGTCCTCGGGCCGGTGTCCCGCTGCCCGGGGCCTCTAGGCACGGTGGCCACAGCCCCAGGTGATGGTGTTGCGGGGTCGATATCCAGCGGCCTAGCTCCGCTGCAGAGGCTTCTAGGCACGGTGGTAGCAGCCTCTAGAGCTGGTGATGTCGTCAGGCCGGTAGTCGCCGTTTGTGTCAACAGGTCGAGACCGAGTAGCCTTCTGAACACGGGTGGGGGTAGATGAAGCCAGGCTAACAGTTCGGTAGCCGCTAGCTGCGGTAACAGGGGCGTCTGGAGCCAAGCTGGCGGCGTTAACCGGTGGCTATTGTTGTTGTTAGCCACGTTAGCCTCGTTAGCCACGGTGGTGAGGGCTCCGAGGACTCCCGGTGTCGGGCCTGGGCATGGATGGATGTCGCCCGATAGCATGAGGCATATGGAAATAACTTTTCCACAGTATTCTCCTCTGCTTCCCTTTGCAATGAGTGGGCGCCACGCACTCTGCAGGAGGTGGACGAGCGTCGCTGTGGAGCCATAGCCAAACTGCTTGTTTGTAGCTGTTGTCGTATCCCCTTCCAAGTAGTGGAGGTTTTCCAGCTTGGTCAGACTGCATGCTGATTCCCGAGCACATTTTGTAGAGTAGAATAGCACTACTAACAGCAGCGTGTTTAGATAAATTGTTAGGCGCGTCGGACGTGCAGCAGCTGCTGCGCGCCGCCATTGCTTCCGCGCCGCTACGCCGTGTTGCATTGTGGCCAGGTAGAGTGCAAGTACTATTTTCGGTGCCGTCTGTATCCGATCGACAGTACAAAGGCAGGGCCTTTAGCCAATGAGGGAGCACCATTCCTGGTGATGTCACCACCAACAAGTGCGACCTGATATAAATAACCGTATAGACAAGTTTGCACCTCGACAGAGTGCGAACCTGCCCATCCACATACATACAAACAGCACTGAACAGCACTGAAAGTAGTACCTGCGCGCTCTGCTGGTGCACAAATAGGCCATCAATGACCACAAGTGCACAAGGCACAAGTTGGCACCTCGACAGAGTGCAGTCTAGTCTAAAAGTCAGTGTTAACAGAGACAGAATGCTGAAACAGAATGCACCTATGTGGCCGAATGGAGCAAGGAAGCCCCTGTCTGCCTGGGTAAAACATCTGGGTTTTGATTCTTGACTATGGACATACAGCACCACCTAGTGGGGGAAATACCACAGCCTTTCTTGTGTTCCATTACTCATTATAACTCACTAAATAATGTTATGTTACTTTATTACATTTTCAACTTCAATTAATCTTTGGGGATTTAACTGATGCTCCCGAAGTTAAAGGAGTAGTTCACCCCCCAAATGATTTTTTTTCTATTGATTACTCACACCATGGAGACTTGAGTTCAATAGTATTTTTTTGTATTTGTGGCATAGTAAATTTACCCCCATTGATTCTCCCCATCCAGAATCAATGGCGGTAATTTACTATAATATGAACTACTCCTTTAACAGGTAGGAGTTGAAGAAAGTTTCAAGAAGACATTTGGTGTTTGAAGGCATCATGGTCTTATGCATACTGATCCATCCATCCATCCATCTATCCATCCATCTTCAACCGCTTATCTGGAATCGGGTCGTGGGGGTAACAGTTCCAACTGAGATTTCCAGAGTTCCCTATCCAGAGCAACTTCCTCTACTCCCTCTGGGAGTATACCGAGGCGTTCCCAGGCCAGTGTCTTTGATCTGCCACGGGGTCTCCTCCCAGTGGGACGTGGATCAAGGACCTTCCTAGGAAGGCGCTCAGGAGGCATCCGTACTAGCAACTGTTCTACTCCAAGTCTCTCTCGGGTGACTGAAATTCTCACCCTATCTCTAAGGGAAATACCAGCACCCGTCTGAGAAAACTCATTTCGGCCGCTTGTACCCGCGACCTTATACTTTCGGTCATGACCCACACTTCATGACCATAGGTGGGAAGTTGGGAACATATCCTCCGTATTCTACTGTATGTTGGATCATATCTCTGTCTCTCTCTCTCTCTCTCTCTCTCTCTCTCTCTCTCTCTCTCAGTGAAGAGATGCAGTCAGCGAGTGTCTCCCCCTCATGGGTCTCTATCTTGCTCTGACCCTCATGGCCAGTTCAGTTTTGGTTCTCGGTGTAACGTGACCTGTGAAGAGGGCTTTCTGGTGAATGGAACGGCTGAGACAGAGTGCAGCTCCATGGGCATTTGGACAGGAGAAGTCCCCCCCTGCCAAGGTAATAAGTTATGTTAACAAATGGCATATAATCATCATCCCTGCTCTCAGACATGCTGTTTTCTTGGTAGAATACGTCTCCGTCTCATGCTCATACATTCACTTTTGTTATTATCACTTCAGGAGTTAATTTATTCACTTAAGTTTACGTAGGTCAAAATGGTAAGAATTTTTTCTTGTAGGAAACACCTATGGACACATAGCTTTAATGCTCTTCTTCTAGACTGATGATTTGGCCTGATTATGTTGATCCCAACCCTTTCTTCATTGTCTCCCTTATAGCACGCCGCTGCCCCCTACTGGCCAGTGGTCCACATCATGGCTGGATGAATTGCAGCCATCCCTATTCCCCTTTCAGCCACGGCTCCCACTGTGACTTTGGATGCAAGGAGGGCTTCCTGCTGAGAGGAACGCCAACAATACACTGCAACACCTCAGCTCTCTGGAGCCAAGAGGCTCCCAGCTGCCAAGGTTAAGAGTTAAACATGGACTTTTAAGTTTCCATTTGAATTCAAACCTGCTAATTCTCCCTCCTGGCCCCCGAACTGTGGAATAAACTCCATGTCGCACTTAGAACAACAGACTCACTCCCTAGCTTCCGCCGTGGCCTGAAGACTCACCTCTTCAGACTCCACCTTAGCCCATAGCACTTACGGTAGCACTCGCCTACCCTCAATGACCATACATGAAAGCTAGAAAGCATTTTTAGGTTTTATATTTAAAATAATTACTGATTAGGTAACCTCGCGTCACCAGTCTTTCCTAAGGTGCTTGGTCTACCTACGTTATTCTTTTTTTTCTAGATTGATATTTCTTTGCATTTGATGTATTGATTTTGATTTAATACCTTCCTTATTGTATTGATGTATATACCTTGCTTATTGAAAGTCGCTCTGGGTTTAGAGCTTCTGTTAAATGCCTAAATTGTAAATTGTAATTCTGACAGTATGAAGGAAAACAGACAGACAGACACACACACACACACACACACACACACACACACACACACACACACACACACACACACACACACACACACACACACACGCACACACACACACACACACACACACACACACACACACACACACACACACACACACACACATCTGTAGCAATAATCATTTGACTTTCACATGCATCTTCTCTTTACAATGTATTATATTCCTAAACTGGTACTTTACGTGGTCTGCTAATTCTCTCCAACTCCTGTTTTCTCCACAATACAGTGGTCCTGTGTGAGGCCCTTCCTACTCAGTCCTCACCCCTGTTCATGAACTGCTCTCATCACCCCCTGCATGGCAACTTCACTTTTGGCTCCCAGTGTCTCTTCACGTGTGACGACGGTTTCTCCATGAATGGAACAGACGCGCTGTCGTGTTCTTCCACTGGAGGCTGGAGTGACGCTGTACCCACCTGTACAGGTAAGCTATGTGGAATGAATGACACTGTACCCACCTGTACAGGTAAGCTATGTGGAATGAATGACACTGTACCCACCTGTACAGGTAAGCTATGTGGAATGAATGGCACTGTACCCACTAGGACATTCCCGAATAGTGATTTTTAGTATCCTAATTATTCGACCTCAAACTATTCGAATAGTCGAATATTCGACAGGACTGGTCAAACTGTCAAATATATTAAGTAAGCAAGAGGCGAACATTGTGAAAATAGCCGATCTACATGCTCACAACGCCTTGCAACTGTGGAACCAAGTCACATTAAATGTAATACCTACAATTCCGAGTGCTTGTCAGGGTGGGGTTCCCCAGTTCAAATATGTTTATTTTGGGGGTCACAGCCTAAAAAGGTTTGAGAAGCCCTGGTATAGAGCATTAACAAATTCATCCACCAGGGACTATCTCCCCAAGCTTTATAAACTATATATTTTTTAAAGAGAAAAAAAAAAAAAAAACTAATATTCGACTTCGGTGAACAACGTCGAATAGTGACTTTGATATTCGAATATTCGATTATTCGAATATTTCGTGAATGCCCTACCCACCTGCACAGGTAAGCTATGTTCAGTGGAATGAACAAGAAAGAGCATTGTGCTATACCTCTCAAGCTTTTAAATAGCTAAGATAACTCCTAATAGCTCTATATTCTGATAGTACTCATTTGTTGTTGTTGTTGTTGCTGTTGTTTCAGGCCAGGGTACCAATTTTATCCAATCAAGATAGAGAACTCAGACAGATAAACAAGTGAAGTTGGAGGTGATGACACAAAGAAATGAGCAGACAATATTAGAACAGGAACACTATAAAATGAAGCTAATAAATGGGTACTGCTGATTGGCTGAACGTTTGCAACATGAAAATGTATTTTCTTTTTATTAAAGAGCTGGAGAGACATGGAGACTCCTGCTACTGAACCTGTTACTGATCAGAATATAGAGCTTTAAGTTGCACACCTGTGTCGTGTGCCAAAGAAAGCCGATCTACAAGCTCACATCGCGTTGCATGGTGAGCTTGTTGATATGGCTATACCTTCGGTGCACAACACCAGCGTGCAACTAAGTATCAGTCACGTGCACACATAGACATCAAAGGGGGCTTGAGCCCCTGCCCTTTTATCCATCTGTAAAAAGTGCCCTCTCCCGACCATGAATGCAGTTTTTACTATGGTGAAAGAAACACAAATGCCCTCTCTTTCCATGCCATACCTGAAGGCAGCATTCAAGAGCATTGTCCAAACTCTCCTGAACTTGAATGCAGCCTCTTATGTAATCTGAAGAATTGCCCTCTCTGTGTAGAAATACATGCCGTACGCCACATCTCCAATATTCACTTAATTATGCTTAGTTCAATATGGTATCAAGAACCGAAAACAGCCGACCTCCAAGTCCAAACTGCGATGCGTTGTGAGCTTGGAGGTCTGCTATTTTCAACATTTTCACCAAAAGGCCCTTTTAGAAATTTCAGCCGCTGCCTCTCCAACATTCTCTGCACGTCCCTGCTAAGTATAAATGAAGCTTTAGCATTGGTTATTTGTATGAGATCAGAGTAGTACTGTGTAAGGACTTCTGCTGACGATGCATTTATTGGTTTTGTGTTCCAGAGGAGGGTATTCCACAACTTGGACCTGCTATGCTGATGTATGCAGGCATTGGGGCAGGCTCTGCTGTTGCTCTGCTTGCCCTAATAGGACTTGGTCTACTGATTGCTAAACGTTTGACCAAGAAGAAGTGCGCGGCCATCTGAGAGTAAGAGATTCACACAAATATATATATTATATACATTGGTTTACTGAATGTGTTTTAATAATCATTGAATTCTCATTTCAACAGGCATCATGCACTTTGAACCATCATTGTGGGAGGAGAGAGTGAATCCGGCTTTTGAGAGTTGAACTCTCAATATTATTTCTTATTTCTTTTATACTTTTATACTTACATTCTAGTTTGAGTGCTTCTTGTATTTACTGTATGTTGTTCTGTGATTGTAATATAAAAAAGAATGCAGAATAAACCAAACAGCATGTAGATCTGCTATTTTCACAATAGAACCGCGTTATACAAAATGTAATGCGGCTAATGCCTCGACTCTTAGTGCTCGTAGGGTGGGGGGGGGGGTCCCCCAGTTAAAATATGATTATTTGGGTTGAGAACCACTGCTCGACTGCAATGTGAAGTGGTCTGGCACTGTCTGGCTGTAACACCTTCTTACTGGCCCAGTTCACTCGCCTCTCACCCCCTACATGGGCGTCACAACCTGGGGGTCGACTGGTGAAAGTGCCACACAAAGCCTGGGCAACTGCCAAAGCATGGCATGAAGTGTCAATGTGGCACAATCTACTGGCCAGAATGACCCCCCCCCACCACCCCCATCACTAAGAGCTGAGGAGGTGATGTATTATGCCTCTCTGCATCACGGCTCCATGTGGGATTCACACTGTTGGGCACATATCAAGAAATATCTTATAACTATGCAACTTTATCTGTGTATTTTTGAAGCGGTGAAAGCCGCTTCCAAGGAGTGGCTTTGTGTGTATCATTGCGTCCAGACCTGAGGATTGGTCAAAGCTTCACATGACAATTTGCCCCAGATAAAATCCTTCAGAATTCATAAAAAATATAGAACTAAAGCACATAGAAGGTAGAATGTATAGATCTAGAACACAGAATGTGTAGATCTAGAACACAGATTTCATAGCTCTAGAACACAGAATAAAAGTTCACCGCTTCACTTCGAACCGAGGTTTGATTTTTAAATTTGACTTGACTGTTTAATTTGATTTTTTTCTTTTTTTTTGTATTCATTTATATATATTTTTTTAATTTCATTTTCACTTTAATTTGTATTTTTAATTGTATATTTGTATTGTATTTGCCTGATTCAGGACCCCAGGAAGACTAGAGGCTCATTAGTGAGTCTAATGGGGATCCTTTAATAAAAATAAACATAAACATGTCCCCAGTTCTGGGTCAGTCTGATGCACACACTGTGTCAGCACTTGGAGGTAATGTGAAATGAGAAAAGGATTCATTTATGTATGTAATTATATGTTTTAGTGTCCTACAGTCTTTATAGACATTGACATTTTGGTAAAGTAGGCCTATAGGAGTTGCATGGTGGCTCAGGCCTGATTTATACACACCAATAATAGCATATGTACAAGCTCATTGCGTGAGACGCACACCATATACCGTATAAGCTCTAAAGCGTGTCACAGGTTTGAATCCCAATCCCGACAACCTTTGCTGCATGTCCAGTCTATCTCCACTATGTACTATCAATAGAGGCAGAAAAGCCCCAAATATATCTTTTAAAAAAAAGAAAATGGGTTGTGCTGTGACGCGTTGTGATCTTGCAAAAGTATAAATCAAGCCTTATGCTATAGGCTAAGTATGTACAGATCAATCTCGAAAAAGTATATAACATTGTGTAAAAGTAAATCTTCTTGAAACTTTCATATACTTTATAAAAACTTTCATATGTTCTAATCTAGATACACATGCAGTGAATTATTCCAAACATTTTTATGGCGTACAGCTCATGAATATCAAAAGTCCATATTTCAAAATATTACAATATTACACAAGACAAGACCACTCAAAACAAGGATTTATAACAGAGAAATGTCAACCTGCTGAAGTCAGAGTTGCTTGAAGTCCAGTGGGAAGTTTCCGCAGTCAGTTATGATTTGGTGTGCTAGGGCATCTGCAATGTTTTTTTGCACCATATAGGCCAGGGCTGGGCAACGTTGATGATGGAGAGGGCCACTATATTTTCACACTCACTCCAGAGGGCCAGAATACATATACAGGCAAAAATAGCCGATCTACAAGCTCAAAACGCGTCGCGCTGCACTGTCTCTGAGACGCGCTGTGGCGCGCTTTGAGCTTGTAGATCGGCTATTTTTTAATTGGAATCCTGAATTATTTTTAGCTTTTTTTTTCCTTTTTAAAAAAAAATTGGAATCCTGAAAAGTAAAAATGTTATTTAATTTCAAATGTATATGTTAAAAAATATATGTTCTTCTGTTAACTTTATGAACTTAAATACAAATGCACGACTAGTACTAGTCATTAAGCTACTAATATAGACTGAAGTAATTAAAGCAGGTCATGTTTGCATGTTTTGAATTATAACAGCTAACATCAATAATATATCAGTATTCCGTGTGGGCCGCATTAAGTGAAGGTGGGGGCCGCACGTGGCCCCCGGGCCGCCAGTTGCCCATGTATGATATAGGCCTATCTTTTTAGATTGATCTGTAGCCTATATCAACGTTTCCCCAAACATGCACATCAACGAGCCAAATCAGGATTTCTTCAGCAAAGCGTGTGCATTTTTTCCTGGGCACTGAAACAGCATGAAGCCAATTATAGCGGTTAAAAGACAGAGGGTTTGCAGGCCGCCGTTGGCACGGTGGGTGCAATAAATAACCGCACCGTTGACAGGAAAGTGTTTGGCTGCCGTCAGAATAATAATGAGGTTATTGCTACCCGCTGTGACCGTATGATCACAGTTTGATTATTTTTTCTCTCGTCCACCCAACGACGCTGGCACCTGCCCGTGCGTGCCAGCCATGGAGCTATGGTGCCAGCAGCGCACAGACTCGCACACGGGAAGGCGAATGGAGGGGGAATGACCCAGCGGGTGAACATCTTGGCTCGGTTCCCTGAAATGTACAGTACGTTTCTGGCTGCTCTACCTATCCCGAAATATACAAGGAACTGTTCCGTTAAATAAACAACAACGGACAACAGTTTACTCCAACGTTTGCTTACTCCTAGTCAGTATGCAGTCATGCAGGCAGGCACACACACACACACACACACACATAAAGATACAAACATAAAGATGGATAGAGACACAGATATACACAGATATTGGAAACACACAGCGCACACACTTCTTTGGCTCCGGGGCTGGCAGTGGCATACCACGGTGACAGACAGTTAGATTGTTCCTGACCATTGACTTGCGCTCTCTCTTGCTCTCCCAGGTCTGATTTCATAGTGGGAAACGTGAGACGCTTCCAGAGGAGGGTTCACGGCTGGGGCAAAAAGGAGCCACTCCATACAGTGGGGTCGCTTCATATCTCCGCGTCACCCCGGGCATTCTCCACCTGACACAGCTTTCAGCCCCTCCGTTTTCTGTTGTACCCCCCCCCCCCCCCAGCCCCACCGCACTCCATCCCCTCCCCAGGGGCGTCACACCAAATTCTGGGCCCTGGGTACAAGGATTCACTGCGGGCCCCCCATGAATGTTAACTATTGAAAAATAGCAGATCTACGAGTGCCGCGCTGCGAGCTTGTAGATCTGCTATTTTTGAAAAATCGTGAAAATGTGTGCTAAGAAACCTACGTTTCCATGTCAGTGATGCTCAAACTTTTTCATGTGAAGGACCCCCCCCCATCTCAAAATATTTAGTTCCAGGGACCCCCCAGAAGCAAAATTTGAATTACAAATGTTCACTTAAAAAATACATATATTCAAAGATTTGCGCACATTTTCACGACTTTTCAAAAATAGCAGATCTACAAGCTCGCGGCGCGGCACTCGGTGCCGCGCTGTGAGCTTGTATATCTGCTATTTTTCAATAGCCAAAGTTACTAGGGCCCCTCCACCTTGGGCCCTAGTAACTCAGTCCCACTTTCCTACCCCTTGTGACGCCCCTGCCCCTCCCTATACCCAGGATCAGTGCATTCCACCTGGGCACGGTGCCTGGGTGGTCCCC
The DNA here is from genome assembly GCF_963921795.1 of Nannobrachium achirus. Taxonomy (NCBI): domain Eukaryota; kingdom Metazoa; phylum Chordata; class Actinopteri; order Myctophiformes; family Myctophidae; genus Nannobrachium; species Nannobrachium achirus. The sequence continues at coordinate 58,704,368 of NC_137810.1, read as the reverse complement.
CCGAACGCCCCCTCCTCCGTTTGACTGGAGGAAGACGGTAGGAAAAGGCAGAAAAAAAATGCAGCGAGGGCCTTTGACCGCGGAGGGACACAATGTGAGCGTTGATGATGTCTGTGGGGCCGTGTGTGTGGATGTGATGCTTTACCTGCCGCTGACCCGTGCTGCTGTCATAGCCCGGCTTTTAACTGATGATCCACCTGACAGCCACTGGAAGATGCCTCGCTCGGCCCTCACCTAGATCCGACCGATAAGTGCTGCGGATAGACCTGACCCGGCTGTAACCCTCCACGTGAATCCCCCTATACCAGGGGTCTTCAACGTTTTGGGGCCAAGGACCCCTTAGTTGAGAGAGAGTTGAAGCAGGGACCCCCACAACTTTTTCATAGATTCCGTATAATTTTCGATTGTTTTGACAGCACAATCGTCATTTGGATTCATGTCAATTTGTGTTTTCAGATACGTATTTAACCACTTGAACCGTCAATACATCACTTGATATTTCACTCTGAACTTAGTCTGCTCTTTTTCCCCTCTACAACAAACATATTTGCCGATAATAGCCGATCTACAAGCTCACAACGCCTTGCAGCGCGAGGCGTTGTGAGCTTGTAGATCTGCTATTTTTGGCTAAAGTTCTCCGAATATGGACGCTATTGGATTCAAGTGGTAATGTAAAAGAAATCACACAAAGATTTGGAGGATCCCCCGTAGTAACTCTGAGGACTCCCTAGGGGTCCCGGAGCCCCTGTTGAAGACCCTTGCCCTATACCACTGTTCAGTGTTTCTCAAACTTTTATAGTGTACAAATGGCTCCATTTGGTTCCATTTGTACACTGTCAGAGTTACAGACTAGTATGGGTCAATTTAGCCCCTAAAGGAACCCACAGAGTCCCTGTATCGCCCACTATCGCTGTACTGTATTATGTCTCCCTCGTATCATTCATTCCCACAATGAGCTGTATGATCCATGGCCCATTTGGGTCCCAAATATATCACTTGTGGTTCTATTTATTTTGTAGAACACGCAAGCACAGCACTCCACACTTTATTCACCTTATGAAAGGCATTATTTATTTAGTGTTGATTCGTACAGGACAAACAGCATACACACACATCATGTCAATAAATACAAATACACAGATACAATATATATACGTATTTCTCTCACACTTTCAGACAGAGTGAGGGAGGGTCAAAGCCGTCATGCGCTCGCAACACATCTCGGAGACCAACACAATAGAATGTTAATTTAACTCTTAAGTGTGTAAAGATTTTACCAAATGGACTCCTCAAGAGTTCACTAAGGATTTTACTGTGCGTTTGGTAAAAGGGAACTGTGAAGCACTGTGGGGCAGTGTAGTACCGGTAATTGTCAGCAGTATCAGGGGGGTAGCATGCAGGATTTACCAACTGACCACCAGGCCTGGCACAATGTGGGTAATAATTGACCTATGATCAAATCAAACTGTGGTGTCTTTCTTTGCTTCCTAGATAGCCACGCATCGCACAGATATAAAAAGCTAGTTGCCTTGCACTCCAATGAACTGCATTTGCATAATGCAGTTCATTGGAGTGACGTGCAACAATTGTAGTCCGGACTTCCTGGAAAAAGCCAAGGGAACGCTGCCAGTAAAGTGACTACTGGCCAATCACAGCGCCTCTTTTCCGGGACTCATCCAAGGACTACAATTCAATTCAACAGAGCCAGTTCCGATGTTGCGCGGCTCAGCTGTTCTTACAGGCTGCATACGTAAATACCCGCCCCCACCTGCCTCTGATTGGCCTAGCAACTTCCGTATGTGTGACGCACATGGAAGCGATTCCCTTGGTCCCTCGATGCACATGCCCCAGAGCCCAAGGAGGCGTCTACCTTTCTATGTCTATGACGCATCACACCACAAGATTTTTAGTTATTTCTGGGTGGGCACAAAAACGAAATGGGTGGGCCTAGGCCTATCCAGCCTTGGCTACGCCCTTGAGCAGCATACATGAGAGGTTTCTGAGATCAAATCTGATGATGGGATTCACCAGTTTTGTGGACATTGAATTGTCTTGAAGAGCCATTGTAGGACGCAGTAGTGTAGTTGACTCTCTTACATTGGCCATAACATATTGGCCATTATCCTGATGAATACGTTGGGCTTATACTCTTGTGTAAACCCAATGTATTCATCAGGATAATTAGCACTAACCTACAGACAGGTATCATGTTTACAGACATCACTGGGCATACATGCAATGCAGGGAGCAAACTGTAGGGTTGAAACCGCGGTAATGGCGGCGCGTTCCACAGGGTGGCGCTCAGGAAAACGGTCTATAGAGCAGTGTTTCTCAACCTTTTTTCTGCATGGGCACACTTTTCATGTCCCAAGAATCCATGGGCACACCAACATAATAGGGGGGTGTAAATATCGTCACTCTCGGGAAGAAACCTTGTATCCCCAAGTTTCAAATGTGTACGTTTCTTCGCAAAGTAAAGCCCTGCTTCATCATACGAGGCTGTCGCACAACAGTAGTGAAAACAGCAGATCTACAAGCATCGTGCTTGTAAATCGGCTGTTTTCACTAGTTTTAATCATTTTTAAAATGATAAATACAATACTGGCTTTCAAGCAGTTTCAGGGGCACACCAAAGGTCCCCAGGCACAGTGGTTGAGAAACACTGCTATAGAGGATGGTCAGGTGACAATAGATTATCCATCTCCCCTCAGCAGTTACAGTACACTCACCTCCTCAACAATCAGTGCAGGATTCTCATGTGGGGGTTCATTCACAGTACATAGAGACGAGCGGGACAGGGAGGAGGAGGCCCCCCTGGCTGGGTAGGAGGTGAGGAACAGAAGGAGATGCTCTCAGGAGGTGAAGTAGGAGTCCTGCATGGAGTAGAGGCGGTCGATGGGGGTGAGCAGAGAGGAGGAGTCTCCCAGGGACAGGCAGTCGCTGTCGGCCAGGTGACACAGAGGGTCTCCGTCCATCTCACCATACAGGCCCTTAAAACCTTCACAAGCAGAGAGATGTACCATGTTTATATGTTTGTTTTAAACACATTAAAGGACAACTTTGTTTTTTTACAACAAGGGTTCATGTTTTAGATTGTAATTAGAGAAAAGAAAAAGTGAGTGTTAAAATGTTTTCATTTGCATCGTCGTTCTATTGTTTTATCGCGTTTACCGTGCTAAAATGTGGGGCATGCGTACGCATGGGGGCATGTGTACAAGTGGCTAAATATGTCCTTTTAGACATAATAAGCCAGCAGTTTCTCTATTGCTATTTACAGTAACACTTCTAACCCCCATAAGTCACATCCAACCATGAAAGGTTGCGTTGTATCTTGGGAATAGGCTTATTCTGTGTAAAATGACATATTTAGCATGCCCCCAACCACTGAAATAAGAATCTCTAAAACAATAGAAAGAAGTAAATGAAATGATTTTAACACTCATCTTTTATATTCTTTAATTACAATCTAAAATATGAACCCTTGTTGTAAAAAACGAAAGTTGTCCTTTAACCCATTTAGACCCGAGGCTGATTATATACCTTATTCAAAAGTCAAAATAAAATAAGAGAATGTTGATAGTTACTGCACATACAACAACTCAGGTGTTCCCAGCTTGAAAGCTATAATAACATACACTATTAGTGTTCCACGTCTAAATAGGTTAACCCTGATTTGCTTTTTACATTTTCACGAATAGCAAAAACATTGGGAGCTTGTATCTTGGCTATTTTCTCTATTTGTCGTATGACAACATAGATAGGGGTTAAATTAGCATAATGATACAATCCAGATGCAAAATCAAACAGCAGTGATACCAGGATGACTTAATTGCTTCCACATTGTTTACTTTGAGTTCTATTCTATTAATCTATTTATGCTAGGATTGCTTGCTTTCACTGTCATAAGGTGGTGATCAAGTTTTGTATTTTTACTTGAACAAGTTATGCACAGGACAGACATGACAACAGTCCTTGTGATAGAAGGGTATAAAATGGATAAACAGATGTATGGATGTGTTGTCTTCCATGTTCACGCCAACTGACTTTTGCTGACCTTGCTTACGAACATTCAGGGCCAATGTTCTATTCAAATGTATTGTGCAATAGACAGGTGTGGTTGGGTTTTGAGATCGTGGGAAAGCGAAAGCATGTTGCAAAATGTCAGTATTAGCCATAAATCTTGTGAGAAATGAGGTACAGAAACTCAAGGAGCTTGGAAAACGAGGAACTGTGTAAAAAAATGTGAAACTTAAAAGATATTTCAGCCTTTGTTGCCTCTACAGAAGTGTGGACAATCTGGACATACTATGAAAACCCAGAAGGAAATAAGGATTTAATTTTCCTCATTTCTAGGAATCCATTTTCCTAGCTACTAAGACTGCAGGTCAATGTGCCATATTTAAACTTGTAAATTTGGTCTCTTCAGACACGTTGAATAGTTTGTTCATGTCTTACAGTACTGGAGGTAAAATGTAACACTATACAGTTTCGGATATATTTATGAAAACGATGTAGGTGTCACTTTTGGGGGATTCAATAAGGTGGACAGACCAGGGGCCTACTGTATGGTTGCTTAATGATTGGCAAATGATTCATTAGCTTTATTAATTTGGCACAAAATAAGCTTCCCAATAGACACACTTACACATGCACGCACGCGTGTACACACACGCACACGTGTGTGCGCGCGCGCGCACACACACACACACACACACACACACACACACACACACACACACACACACACACACACACACACACTGTGAACTCTTTCCGGTGTCTCTCCAATCTAGCACATGAACGCAATGGAAATACTTCACCTATAATAATCTAAAAAACCCTAGGTCCATTTTGTGAGTTTGCTGCCCTCTACAGGTTCAAAACGATTGAAGGATAAACATACCAGGATGACCTTGCACTTGACAATACAATAACAACAACTGTCAATGCTGCCTTGCACATTGGCACCTGTAAATCTGACCAGCAACGGAGTGTACAAACAGAATACTGAAGACTTTTTTTTTTTTACCCCTCAATAGTTTTTCAGCCTTACAGAGCAGCAAACACACAAAGCAGGCCTCAGCATTCGTTCCCCTTCAAAGACAATAGTGAGGTCTGTACCATAGGCGCATGCGGGTTTCCCAACTGGTCTGAGCAGCGTGTATCTATTCTGCATCTAGCTTAGGGCAAGACCCAAATTTAAGTTTAGAGTGAACATTTTTAACTCAAATCTTTGCTTCTGGGGGTCCCTGAAACAAAATATTTTTAGATGGGGGTCCGCGGCCAAATACATATCATTTTGGGGGTCCTTGACATGACAAAGTTTGAGAACCACAGATATAGCAACTTTTTTTTTTTTTTTTCAGAAAACAATTGAAAACATTTGTAAAATCAGCCTATAGATATCAGTGGTTAAGGACCCCCAAAATTATATGTATTAGGCCACGGACACCCATCTCAAAATATTTTGTTCCATGGACGCCCGGAGGCAAATATTTGTGTTAAAACGTACACTGAATTTTGGTTCTTGCCCTAAGCTAGACGCAGAATAGGACACACGCTGCTCAGACCCGTTGGCAAAGGAAAGGTCACGTACCATAGGGGTGCATGTGGTCTCCAGGCATCTGAGGGGGCGTCAGACCCTGTCTGAAGGGGTCCATATCGTAGTCCTGCTGTGCCAGGGTGCTGACCCCCAGTTGCTGCTGCTGCTGCTGCTGTTGGTGTTGTTGGTGGTGGTGGTGGTGTTGGAGACTGGGGTATGAGGTGCCAAGGGGCTCCAGGTCGGAGGTCAAACCGCCACAGGGGGGTGCTGTGGAGTGTGGGGAACCACAGTGTCAGCGGTTCATGTCACATGGGCTGGCTGACGGCTACGTGTAACGTGTTTGAATGGTCTACCCTACACAACCTGCAACTTGCAGAAGGCTATTCACATAAAAAAAAAAAAGGCTAAGGAGTAGTTCACGTTCACCCCCCAAAAATACATAAAGGGGAAGACCACCCATTTTCAATATTGAACTGTGTCATTAATATACCTTAGAGGAGTTGTGTGGAAATAGAAAAAAAAGTTCCCTCTCTTCTGTGTTGCCTAGAACTGGAGGAATGATTTTGGGGTTTGTATTGTAAAGTACAACTTGATGACATCACACATTGTACTTTACAATACAACCCCCCAAATCAATCCTCCGGTTCTAGGCAACACAGAAGGGGGGGAACTTTTTTTCTATTTCCACACAACTTCTCTAAGGTATATTAATGACTTATTTCAATATTTCTATCAATTATACACTCCATGAAGCCTTGAATTAATGGAGATTTATTAGTTTTTGTCGCATTCCTAAGACAATAATTCAATGACCAGGTCATCGGTCAGTAGGAGACTCTGCCGTCTTAGGAAAAAAAGAAAGAAAGAAAGAAAGAAAGAAAGAAAGAAAGAAAAAAAAAACGCAAGCTAGAAGGTCCTGGGTTTGATTCCCATTGGGGACGGTGCATGTGGGCACTGGGAGCGTGTTCTCTCCTCCGCGTCATCAGTGCCCATACCCTAGGTGGGGTTGGCAAAAGGGCCTTTCTGTGTGGAGTTTACATGTTCTCCCCGTGTCTCCTAGGGTATATACCTCACAAAAACATGCAGTAATCCTGGTCTCTGTACTGCCTACCCCTGGCCAGCTTGATGGAGGGGAAATGAACTGGTTGGAATAATGTGTTTCTTCCATGCGCTATGTCAAACCAGGGAAACTCTCCCTTGTCAGGTGAAAAGAAGCAACTTGGACTCCTCATCAAGGAAGCATGAGGTCATTATGTTGTCTCCCCAGGTTGGCAGAGGGAGTGTAGCACCCAGGATTACATTAGACAATTGACACCAGGTGAAAAAGGGGTTACAAAATCGTGAAAAAAAAGAAAAAGAAAAGGAATGCGACAAAAACAAAGAAATCTCCATGAATTCAAGGCTTCATTGGGGTGTGTAATTGATAGAAAAATAAGCAATCTTTTGGGCGAACAACTGCTTTAGGTGTTTTAATAGTGTTTCAGAAGCGTGTGTTTGGAAGGCCCAGTACAGTACCTGTGTGATGTGATGGGTGGTGGTGTGTTTGGAACAGGGGGCCAGTTGTCTGGATTTAAAACGAAGCAAACACGGAACTGAAAGTTCCTATGATTGGCCGCTAGTTGCGCTGCACTGGTACCAGAAGCAATATGTTCTCCATAGGATTCCATTAATTTCCCCCGAACTTTTACATTTGATTTTCTTACCTTAATTGTACCTTAATAAACATTGTCATAAATACTTTATGGTTCCTGTCGCTAGTTTAAAGCCTTGTTTCAATCACCATGTATGCGTTTTGTGACAATATGGTTCAATGTATGTTATAATTGATGTTAAAGCAGGGTATGCTGTAAGGGGGGCTTATGATCATAGGCTTGTGATGATTCTTCTTTGTGTGCTTTATTTTCGGCAAGCTCAACACCACATTCTCCCAAGTATCCCTGCAGTTGCACGTGACCGCTGGCAGCCAATAGCATTCGAGATTGTACCATTTCTATGGCTTCTCACTGTCCATATTTTTTACAGTCTATGGTTTGGGAGGCCCAGTCAGTACCTGTGTGATGTGATGGGTGGTCATGAGTTTGTACCTGTGTGATGTGATGGGTGCTCATGTGTTTGTACCTGTGTGATGTGATGGGTGCTCATGTGTTTGTACCTGTGTGATGTGATGGGTGCTCATGTGTTTGTACCTGTGTGATGTGATGGGTGCTCATGCTGCTCATGAGGCTGTCTCTGCTCCTGCTGCTGCTGCTGCTGCTGTTGTCTCCTGGCAAGTTTCTTCATCTGGAAACAAAGGTCATTGCAGTCAATTAGCTGCACAGCGCTTCTGAGGCACACTGGTGTGTCCTGAGACATGTCCAGGTGTGCCATGGCCATGGGATTGTGTGATGACAACCATCACCCATTGCAATATATGGTCACTGTCGGGCAGAAACATTGTATCTCCAAGTTTCAAATGTGTATGTTTTTTTTTTTCGTAAAGTAAAGCCCTGCTTCATCATACAAGACTGACGCACAACATTTTTTAAATGATGAATGCAAAACTAACAGTTTTGGACATACTGTACAAGGTTTCCACCCAACAACAACAATATGAGAGGCAATGTCATTATAGAGGGTATGGGTGTGACATCATCATCATACCCGGAAGTTATACGAGTGGCAAAAAAATACGTTCTGGCCTTGACAGCCCACACATCCAAACATAAAAGTCCTATCTGATTGCATTAAACTACGTTAAACGACGTTAAACTCACTTTGCCACTCGATTTGCCACTCGATTTGCCATTCACTTTATGCATGTGCATACCCTCTATTGGCAAAAGTTTTACATTAGACTGACTGACTGACTGACTAGTGATTGATTGATTGATTGATTGATTGATTGATTGATTGATTGATTGATTGATTGATTGATTGATTGATTGATTGGTTGATTGATTGATTGATTTACTTTTTTAAATATTTTTGTATATTCTATTTTTGATTGATTGAATACTTTATTAACAGTTTGCAAAAAAAGGCACAGCGGCACAGATGTATACAGGAGAATGCTGAAAGGATAACCCAATAAGCCCAGGGCTTATTACCTCTGAGAAGTAAAACTCAGCAGTAGGCTTTCATAAAGACAACTAGATATTACGGTAGGTAGCTAGCTCAGTATTATTATAATTTTATCAAAAATATATTTTATGGAGCTGTTTGGCA